>NC_092872.1:671954677-672266427 GCF_028372415.1 Notamacropus eugenii
TTTAATAGGGATAAGTATAAAATTCTACACTTGAATTCAAAGAATAAATGTCACAAGTATAAGGGAATATGATCAGACATTGGTTTGCCTGGAATAAAAAAAAACAAACAAAAAACCCTGTGGATTTTAGTGAACTAAAAACTCAATGAGTTAGCAATGTTATGTAGCAGTCAAAAAAAAAAAAAAAAAAGATAAAAGTTTACTTTAGTTGCACTGAGAGAGGGGTAGTGTCCCGATAGCTCAGCTATGACCAGACAACATCTCAATATTGTGTTTAGTTCTGGAGGTCAGGAGGGGAATTGACAAACCAGAGCAGCACATCCAGCAGAGGATGAGGAAGATGTTAAAGGGCAGAGTTATAACTAGGAAAATGTGCACACTTGACAAGTACCATAAACTGCACCCAGGGAAATACAGACTGCCTTCTAAGAGCTTCCTAATTTAACTCATTATTATTGTTATTAGGTGATAAGCTCTATTGAGTGTTAAAGCCTTCCAAACTCTGTGTCCTCTGAATTTGGCAACCTCTAAATGCAGCACTGTGGGGAAAAGCCCCATTCACCCAGCCATAGTTACAATTCTAATGAGAGGACCCTGGTATATAAGGTGTGGTTGAAGGAAATGTATATGTTACCTAGAGAAGAGAAAACTGGGCAGCTAAGTGGTATAAAGGATAGAGTGCAAGGCCTGGAGTCAGAAAGATTCATCTCTGTGAGTTCAAATCTGACCTCAGACCCTTACAAGCTATGTGACTCTGAACAAGCCACCTACTCCTGTTGACCTCAGTTTCCTCATCTGTAAAATGATCTGGAGAAGGAAATGGCAAACTGCTCCAGTATCTCTGCCAAGTAAACCCTAAATGGGATCATGAAGACTTGAGCAAAACAAAATGACTGAACAACAACAAACATATGTGACAGCATGCCATAAAAAAAGAAAGATTAATTTTGTTCTACTTGGACCAAGAGAGCAGTACTACAACCAGCAGGTAGAAGTTAAAGAGAGGCAATTTTGGATCAATGGAAAGGAAAAACTTCTTAACAATTAGAGCAGACCTAAAATAGAGCATACCACCTCCAGTAAGAATGCATTTTTCACAAGAAGTTTTCAGTGTATGTTGAATGACCATTTCTTTTAGTTCAGGTACAGGTTGACTTCTGAGATCCTTTCTAAATCCAAGTTTGTGATTTTGAGATTTTGGGAAGAGAATTCTTTCACATGATGAGTACAAGGGATGACCAGGGTGTAGGTAGAATGTGTTCAGGGAGGACTAGTACCTTTGGTGCGATAGCTGCTGAGCCCTTTTCAGGGCTCCTTCCACCTTTGGTGTCTACCTGTTCCACCCAATTCTCACCTGTGGCTCCAAGAAGCTGCAACAAGAAGTATTAGACTACCAAACTGAAGGTCTACAGAATTGTTGTGCTGACCTCATTGTTGTATGTCTATGAAACACGAACAGTCTACCAGTGCCATGCCAAGAAATTGAATCGCTTCTATTTGAACTGTCTTAGGAAGATTCTGAAGATCACCTGGCAGGATAAGGTACCAGACACTGAGGTCCTTGCTTGAACTGAAGTGCCAAGCATTCAAACTATGCTTCAGATGGTGCAGCTCCAATGGGTTGGCCACATTGTTCAAATGCAAAATGTACGCTTGCCAAAAAGACTATTTTATGGAAAACTCATATGGGGAAGATGATCATGTGGTGGTCAGAAGAAGCAATACAAAGATACTCTCAAAGTCTCTCTTAGGAACTTTGGATTTGATCGTAGGACACAGTAGACACTGGTACACTCAGCATGGCATGCCCACAACAGAAAGGGTACTGTGCTCTTTGAGTAAAGTAGAATTGAAACAGCACAAAGGAAACATAGAATGTGCAAATTTGGAGTATCCACCCCAAATGTTCACATGGACTATCTGTACTCAATCTGTGGTAGAGCATTCTGAGCTCATGTTGGTCTGATCAGCTACAGTAGGACACATTGAAACTTCACTTTATCATGGCAATGTCATTCTGGTTCTCTTCAAGAATGAAGGACAACAACCAAACCATAAGGGGTGGCCATGCAGGTGAATAGCTGGAGGTGTTGCTCATCCTTCATTCTTGAAGAGGACCAGCTGCATCAGGAGAGTGATGTCTTGACTTGCAAGTGAACTGAATTTAAGTGAGGCAAAGCTGTGCAAAGCAATCAACCTCACTCTTTCCTCCAGTCATTGGAATCCAGGGGCAAGACATAGGTCAAGATAACAGGTAATGGCCTTGGATACAATGGGGGAGACCCTGGCCTTTTTAAGCTAAGGTCTTTCCAGGTCTCAGTTTGTCTGAGGCAAAGCCCATTTACTAATTAAAGACTAGGTAAGAATTGAAGCTGAAGTGGAGTTAAGATGAAAGCTAATAAAAATTGAGTCTGCTGGGGAACTAGGAAGACAAAGTGTCAGATATGATACCAGTGTAAAAGTTGAAGCCACTAAAGATCACGACAGGAAAACAGGCTGATGACAAAAACATTGGGTTCAGATAATTATTAAGAAAGGTAGAATTATGTTGCGAAAGAAACGGTAGAAAACATCAAGAATTGTGGTATGGACTTCAAAAGAGAAGTAGAATAACATCTTGGCAATCTTTATGACAGCAACGTGGCTCAAAACCTTTTCTAATCATATGCTCTGGAATTTCAATTCTTTTATTAGGCACCTTCTCTTAATCTTAGACCTCTTCCTCTCATGCTTGTCCTCTACTGGAGCCCTGGCTTCCTCTTGGATATCCCGAGCCACCTTTTTTTTATGAGACAAAAATTTTTATTTTGATAATTTTAAGACTGTGATCTTATTTATATTGGTACTTCCTCCACTGGAATGCTATGAAAACTCTTTATACCTTCTCATCCTAGATAATTTTTGTCTTTTAATATCTATAAACTTTTCACAGAGGCCCTAGTTACTGTTCATAAGACTGATTCTTTTATTTTTTTAGGGGTACGTACTGACATAGCACTCAGACTGTCCATCTGGTATCCTCTGCTCTTTCTACAAGACCAGTCAGCATTCTTTCTCAGTCAGAACTACCTTTGGCAACACCCATTATCAATTTATCACCAAGTATTTATTATACACTTGCTCTATTTTCACATGCAACTCATTTCGAGCAATATACAGCAACTTACATCCACTGTATATCTCTCCTTCCACTCAGGTGCCATTTGGACAATGGCTAGAGACATGCCATCTTTTCTAATACTGAGTGCATCTTATTTCATGACCCTAACACACCAGTCTTGGGGGGAGAGGAAACACTTTTTAACTCCTTATCGCTTTTTTCAGTCTCTTTCTCTGCTTCCATCACCCAGCAACCTCTCTTCTATGGTTTATTCTATCTAGATGTATCATCCAAACTAGATCTTGGAGACAGGCATTTACTAGACCTTATGTCTGTCCTAGATTGCTCTCACTTCTTTCTCAAAGAGTTTAATATTTTTCCTATATATTAGCAACAAAGTCCAACAGCAAGAGATAGAAAGAGAAATCCCATTTAAAGCTAGGGTAGACAGTATAAAATACTTAGGAGTTTACCTGCCAAAACAAACCCAGGGATTATATGAACACAATTACAAGACACTTTTTGCACAAATAAAGTCAGATTTAAGTAAGTGGAAAAACATTAGTTGCTCATGGGTAGGCCGTGCTAATATAATAAAAATGACAATTCTACCTAAATTAATTTACTTATTTAGTGCCATACCAATTAAACTATCAGACAATTATTTTCTAGAGCTGGATAAAATAATATCAAAATTCATTTGGAAAAACAAAAGGTCCAGAATATCAAAGGGACTAATGAAAAGAAATGCTTGGGAAGGTGGCCTAGCACTACCAGACCTCAAACTGTACTATAAAGCAGCAATTATCAAAACCACTTGGTATTGGCTAAGAAACAGAGAGGTAGACAAGTGGAATAGACTTGGCACTCAAGATGCAGTAGGCAAGGAATATAGCAACCTTCTGTTTGATAAACCCAAGGACCCCAGCTTCTGGGATAAGAACTCACTGTTTGACAAAAATTGCTGGAAAAACTGGATAACAGTGTGGCGGAAATTAGGCATAGACCCATACCTGACACAGTACACAAGAATAAAGTCCAAATGGGTACATGATTTAGGTATAAAGATTGATACCATGAATAAACTGGAGAAGCAAGGAATAGTGTATTTATCAGATCTATGGAGAAGGGAAGAATTTTTTACTGAAGGAGAGATAGAAAGCATTATGAAATGCAAAATGGATAACTTTGATTACATTAAACTGAGAAGTTTTTGCACAACCAAACCCAATGCAACCAAAATCCGGAGGGATGTAGTAAATTGGGAAAGAATTTTTACAGCTAAGCTCGGGGATAAAGGCCTCATTTCTAGAATATATAGAGAACTGACTCAAATGTATAATCATACAAGTCATTCCCCAATTGATAAATGGTCAAAGGATATGAACAGGCAATTTTTGGAAGAAGAAATTAAAGATATGTATAATCATATGAAAAAATGCTCTAAATCACTATTGATTAGAGAGATGCAAATCAAAACAACTCTGAGGTACCACATCACACCTATAAGAACAAGAAAATGATAAATGCTGGAGAGGATGTGGGAGAGTTGGAACACTAATTCATTGTTGGTGGAGCTGGGAGCGCATCCAACCATTCTGGAGAGCAATTTGGAACTATGCCCAAAGGGCTACAAAAATGTGCATACCCTTTGACCCAGCAATATCACTTCTGGGACTGTATCCCCAAGAGATCATAAAAATGGGAAAGGGTCCCACATGTACAAAAATATTTATAGCAGCACTTTTTGTAGTTGCCAAAAACTGGAAGTCAAGGGGATGTCCATCAATTGGGGAATGGCTGAATAAATTATGGTATATGAATGTAATGGAGTACTACTGTGCCATAAGAAATAATGAACAAGAAGACTTCAGAGAGGCCTGGAAGGACTTATATGACCTGATGCTGAGTGAAAGGAGCAGGACCAGGAGAACTTTGAGCACAGCAACGACCACAGTGTGCGAGAGTTTTTTCTGGTAGACTTGGAATTTGGTAATAACGCAAGAACTTCTTAAAAAAAAAAAATCCCAATGGTGGTTCTCTAAGGCAAAATGCCTTCCACACTCAGAGAAAGAAATATGGAAGTCATTCGCAAAATGTAGCAGATCATGTTTGTGTATGTGTATGTGTTTGTGTATCATGTTTTGATTTGTTATATGATTTCTTTCATTTATTTTAGTCTGACTACATAGCATGACTATAGTGAAAATATACTCAATGGGAAAGTATATGTAGAACCTATACAGAATTGTATGCAGTCGTGGGGAGGGAGGGGGGTAGTGGGGGGTAGGTGTGGGGGGGATAAAATCTCAATTGTATGGCAGTGATTGTTAAACATTAAAAAATAAAAATAATAAATAGATAAATAAAAGAGTTTAATATTTGACTCCCAATGGAGGCTCCATTTTCATGTTCCCTTCTTATACTAAAAGAACTTCAACATTCACATTGATATTACCTCAAAAACTCTGTTTTCCCAGTTCTTCATTTTCCTCAAATCTCATGACCTATTCCTTTACTCTTCACTCCATCTCAACCACATACAGAGAAAATCACACCCTTCATCCCATCATTACTCCCTAGTCTGGTACTTTCATGATAACGAATTCTGAAATTCACTTATCTGGCCTATAACCTCCTAGCATTCCATCCCTCCCCATGATTCACTCTTCCAAGACTTATTTTTCATGTTTACCTTGATCTCTGATCCCTCTGCCACCCTGAGCCCCACTCAGGCCTCTTCCTTAATATAGCTTCACTTTTCTCCCTTCCCAATCTTTACCCTATGGGAGAAAAAATGGAAGGAGACAAACATTTATATAGTATCTACCACACACTTTGCTAAGTGTACTTTAAACATAAATTACACACACACACATACATGCACATACATATATATACACATATATATGTAGATAGACAGATAGATAGATATTCTGAGATTCACAACACCACTGGGAGGTAAGTGCTATTATTAACACCATTTTAGAATTGAGGAAACTGAGACAAATGTGGCTTAAAAGATTTGCTCAGGATCACACAGCTGGTAAGTGTCTCGTGCTAGACTGGAACTCAGGTCTTCTAATGCTCTATCCACTCCATCAGTAGCTGCGTCTTACTATAGTTAGCCCAATAGCTAAGTGGTTCCGTATTACACTGTCCTCTACTCTTGAGTGTCATGCACTTTTGCCCTCTCCCTACTCATGACCTGATCCTGCTTCAAAGCTGCTGAATAATGGTAGAGAAAGTCATAACGGTGCTGACTGGGTCTGGTACAAATTTATTTTCTCTAAGCTCATCTGGGCTTTTACTGCAGCAAAACAAGCCCTTTGCTCCTCCCTAATTGGTCCTTCATTGCACTTTCCACAGCAGCTGCTTCACAACTGCTTTTCAGTCCTCAGGCCTCCCACACCACCTTTCCTTCACTGTTTCTGCAGAGGACCTTGCCTTGATAGTTTACCATGAATATAGGGGCCATGTCTCAAAGAGGGAATACACACTCAGTTGGGCATAGAAATCTATCTTACCATATAGTAAAGTAAGAAGGAAAAGAGATAAGAAAAGGGGGAGGGAGGGCTAGTAGAAGGAAGGGCAGATGGATGGAGTTAAAAATCAGAAGCAAAACACTTTTGAGAATGGACAGGGTAAAAGGAGACAGTAGGATAAACAGGAAATACAATAGAGGGAAATAACTATTAATCATTAGTATAGAAAAAAATTTACAGTAAGTTTCTATGATAAAAAAGTCATTTCTCAAATAGAAGTTTATAAAAAATTATAAAAATAAAAAGTCATTCCTCAATTGATAAATGGTCAAAGGATATGAATAGGCAGTTTTTAAATAAAGTAATGAAGGCTATATACAATCACATGAAAAAATGCTCTAAATCACTATTGATTGAACAATAAAACAATTCTGAGCTACCACCACACACCTATCAAATTGACTAATATGACAGGAAAGGAAAATGACAAATGTTGGAGGAGATGTGGAAAAATTAAACCACTAATGTACTGTTAGTGAAATTAACCATTCTGGAGAACAATTTAGAATTAAGCTCAAAGAGCTATAAAACCATGCATATCCTTTGACCAAGCACCACTACTGAGTCTGTATCTCAGAGATAAAAAACAAAAAGAAAACAGACCTATATGTACGAAAACATAGCAGCTCTCTTAGCAGTGGCAAAGAATTGGAAATTGAGGGGAATGGCTGAAAAAGAAATTGTATATGATTGTGATGGAATTATATTGTACTATAAGAAATGATGAGGAGGATGCTCTCAGAAAAAGCTGGAAAGAATTACATGAACTGATGCAAAGTGAAATGAACAGAACCAGGAGAATTGTGTACACAGTAATGTTGCAAGATGATCTACTGTGAATGACTTGGTTATTGTCAGCAGTGAAAATAACCAAGACAATCCTGAAGGATTTATTATATTATTATTATGCTTATTATATTTTATATTACATATGTTATATTATATATTATTATATTATAAAAGGTGCTGTCCATGTCCAGAGAAAAGAACTGGTAGAACCTGAATGCAAGTTGAAAATACATTTTCTTTATTTTTCTTGGGGTTTTTTTTTTTGTCGGTGTTTTCTATCATGGCATGACTTAGATAAAAATGTGTTTTGCATAACTGCTCATGTTAACCTATGTCAAATTGCATACCTTCTCAATGTGGTGAGGGAGGGTGGGAGAAAATTTGGAAATCAAAATTTGATAAAAGAATGTTGAAATTGTTTTTGCATGTAACTGGGAAAAAATTAAAAAAGAAAGAGAAAAGAAAGAAAGAAAACAGGGGCCATGTACTATGAATATTTCTGAGTGGTAAGTCAGTGACTCAGTAATGTATCTAAGGGCTAGGTATTGAAACAACCATTCTGTAGTATAATCCTGATTCATCTATTAAATCCGTCTGTTTCATCATCTTTAACTATGTGGTTGATTTTCTGGCAAGATCTCATCTGAGCCTTCCCCTGTTAATCCCCCCAAAAAGAGTCAAAACAAAATAAGTTGCCTCCTCATGACAGGATCATAGAATAAGAACTAGGGGAGACCTTAAGGATCATCAGCTTTGACCCTGTTATTTTATAGATGAAGAAATTGAGGCACAGCGTAGTTAAGTGATTTGCCCAGGGTCATGCAACTTAGAAGTGGCTATGGCAGAATTTGAAGTCAGGTTTTCCTGACTCTGACTCTAGCATTCTCACCACTATTTTGTACTGCCTCTTGGCAGTAGGAAAGAGAAAGAAGACTTGCTTACTTCGTACACAGCTGGGCAAACTGGTGAGACATGGGATGGAAACCTTTAGGGGAAGAAAATTGTTCCCTCCACACCTTACAAGGATACCAGGGCCTTTATATGATCCTTGTTGTGGCCAAAAAAAAAGCACTTTATCCTTGGGTCAGATATCTATTTCTTGAGAGAGGGCATAAACAAACTACCCAGATAGAGCTCTTAAGCCTGGCCAGGAAGAATGTAAATACTGAGAGGAGCCAATGTGTAAATGTCTTATTTAGAGGTCAAAGCCAAGCTACTCATCCAAGGAACTGAGACAATTATCTGTAAAACAGTCATTCAAACTAAAAATCTTAAAGAACATAGCAGACTATGTCATTCTCTTTTCCAAACACTAAATTCCCTCTTCCCTTATTCCATCCCACTCCCCTCAAAAAATCTCATATTCTGTAAAAATTGCCAGTTTGGAGGAAAGGCAAACCACGTTGGAAGGAAAAAAATAGCAGCAGCATTCAAAGCCTTTTGAGTGTTTGGCTGGGATTGTTAAGTTGTTTTTCATTTCATCTTGGTCTCTGCCAACCTGCCAGAAGACAGAAACGTTCATGGTTTCCGCTGGCTCAGCCACAGCTCAATAAAGACCATTCCTCAGTTGTTTTGTATTCCTAAGATTCCTAAAGTTCCTCAATCCTTAAATTAGGAAGTGAAGTTGAAAGATTTAATGATTTTTTTTTTTAAAAACCCACAGATTGTCTTATTTTCTGTCCCTGTGGTCACATGAGTTTCTTGCCTAGCAAGATGTGTCAACTTCTTAGAGCCAGAACAGAGAGAAGCAGTTCTGTGTTGGTGGGTAGGTGGTGGACTCTTTGGAGCAGCGGTAGAACTGTTTGTCTTTTGAAAAGATCCCAGCAGGCACAGAGGCTGTCTCAACTCTTTTTATAAAGGAGGGAAAATTAGACTATTGTGAACATTAGTGCCAGTAACCATGAGCCAAGCAATCTGTGGGCTCTACTCAGATCTCTTAAGGGAGGGCATTCTTCACCCTTTTGTGGTCATGGGCTCCTTTGTCAATCTCATGAAACCCATGGACTCCTATACAGAATGTTTTTTTTTTTTTAATGCACAAAATAAAATACACAAGATTACAGAGGAAACAGTTATACTGAAATACAATTGCCAAAAAAATAAAAAGTTAGTAGGCTTCGGTTTAAGAACCCTTGGCTTAGAAAAAGAGGTAAGGAAAGCCCTGGTCATTTAGCTTTTCTTCTACTTGACTTTGTGTTCACTTCCTGTCCACTCTCCTACAGGACATTTTAAGCTCTTTCTTCCTCATTCTCCTCTTCCTTCTTTCCAGACCTAAGATTTCCTTCACCTTTTCCCCTTTTAATGGGCTGTTCATTTCTCCTTTTGTAAACACCGTAGGAAACTGAACAGGATGAGGGAGCTGGTGAAAATGTGAAGAATGACTCATGGAAAGATTTTTTTTTCCGCTTTATATTTACCCAGCTCTCAGACTAACAGAATATAGGTGCTTTATGTTATGAAGCCAGACATTTCCTCTTTGCTAGTTTTTCCCTTACTATGACCCGAGCTGTCATACTCAGCCCCTGATGATGCATATACTGATTTGGAAACATTTAAATTCTGAACTGTTCCCTATTCTCTCTCCAGAATTCTTTTAGGTTGCCAGTTTCAACTGTTCTTCTCAAGGTTTGCCAGTTCTTTTTTGTTCCTATTAGTCTAGAGCAGAGATCTGTAAACTAAGACCTTCAGACCCAATCCAGCCTGCAGCCTGTTTTTGTACGGCCCTAGAACTAAGAATGGTTTTTACATTTAGAAAAAAGTTTTATCATGAATAAAAATGTAAAAACCATTCTTAGTTTGAGAGCTGTACAAAAACAGGTGGTGGGCAGCGTTTGACCCCTGGCCTAAAGTGGAACCAAGTTGTCCTTACAACAGAACTCACATTATACACAGGGATAAAGTAGATCCTAATCCACATTTAAATATAAATGGTTTTTCGTTCATCTATTATTTTAAGATTGTGTTTATGTTATTGATCCTTTCTGTTAACACAGATCATGGAATTTTAGAATCAGAAGACCTCTGATGTCATTTAGTCTGTTATCTTGATTTTGCTGTTGAGGAAACTTAGACCCAAGTGGGGTGAAGTAATTTGTCTAAGGGTATATAATGGGTTAGTAGCAGAGCAGGGACTAGAAGGTATGTTTTATAACTTCAGTTCCTATGATCTTTCCAGGCAACTGAGAATTGACTAAGTCACTATTTCAGTCAAGTAGCCTCATATCAATGAGATTCCACAAGACAAGCTAAAACATATCATGGAGTGGAAGAATTGCTAAATGAGAAGGGGACATATGTATACAGAGGGAATGATTTGGAGGCAATGATTGATTAATGTTTTCGTGGATCTATATTTCATAGTTGTTGTTAATTCTTCCAGTGGGGCAGATCACAGCTCAAATGGGTGATTCTTGTCCATCAATTTCTATACATCCTTCATAGAATATCTACTCAGTGTGCTTCAAGGCTTCTTCTTGGTCTTTTAGTATTTCATGAAGACCCTTATAGCACTTGAGCAGTCTATCTCTCTCTCATTCTCATTCCATGACAAAGCCATCCCATTTCCATTTCATATTTACCCTTGATTATATCTCATGCCACTTCTTGTGCTCAAGTCATAATGACTAGTAATATGCTACAATCTAATTTTGTCCACCATGAATTTTTCTATTGTTTATTACATGACTTTGTAGAATATGGTATTCAGATTTTGTGTCACCTACAGTTTTGAGTCTTCCAAGATGGTGATACAGTTGTTTAGATTCACAAATGATAAAACAATAAACTTTGATGAAAAGGAATAGTTTGGGATCACTGAACATCCTATACAGTTTCCAAATGAAATTCAGCCCATTCTTTTCCTTCTGTTTGAATCTGAATTCATCATCCATCTGCAGTGCTTATTATATATTCTTTATTTTACTGATGAGCTAATTCAATAGACTACGCATGATACTTCATATCATATTCTACACTTCATATCATATTCTCAGAGATATACATTTTATTACTAGCAATGACTAATAACACAGTCGTGTCACTACGTAAATTTCAGCAAATCTGTTCCACTTTATGGTTATTTGTTGTCTTTTTTGCTATATCTTTTGTGAATGTTCCTAGGATGATCTGGATTATTTGAATCTCACTGGAGGCTTTCTGGAGGCTCACTTTCCCCTCAACCTCTTTAGGCCATTTTGTCAAGCACATAGAGTCCTATTATCTTCCATAAGTCTAATTAAAATGTGAACTTCTTGAGAGCATGGACTATCTTGCTTTTTTTGTTGGTAAACCTAGCATCTAACACAATGTTTGGCACCTAGTAAAACATAATAAATGCTTTTTAATTTGTTCATTCATGGCCAAGTTTTAAAATTCTTAAAGATATCGCTCTCCCCAGTTTTATAGAAACCAGACCTTTCTTAATAAAGGATCATAGATCAAGAGTTGGAAGCCACCATCTAGTACAATCCTCTCATTTTGTAGATGAATGTTAAAGTTTAATTGGAAACAGAGGGTAGAGGTCAAATGCCTAGAATCCACATGATACTAACAGAGAAGAATCTAAAATAAATGGAAGATTCTTAAGATATATTTATTTTCTTTCAAATGTGTAGTAGTAGTTGTTAATGTCTTGTCCTTTCCTTCTAGAGGTTTTACTTGATTTTTTTTCCTTGCTGTAGAATATATTTATTGTCTATCTACTCTTGACTGGATCTTGACCACCCCTCTTCCCATTACTGCTTCTTCAAGAGGTAACTACATGTTCCAATCCATTCCATCCCTTGAGTTTACTACTATCTTCCCAAAAGTCAGTGGTCAGGGAGACCTGAGATGACAAGAGGTCATGAGCAGACAATTTCAGAGTTCTTGTGGTGTATGTGTATCATGTCAAGATCAAGGTTGTGACCATTTTAGTGTATAACTGAAATAGGGTGGAGGAGCAGGTCATGTTAAATGACTAAGTGGAGAAAGGTCAGAATTTTAAGAGTTGAGATTTTAAATCCTAATGTGGAACTTTACACACATCTTTAATAAATTTTACCTTATTAGATTTAGCCCACTATCTTAATCTGTTGATAGTTACTTTAAAGGGGAGGCATCTTTATTGACTATAGTAGCATCAAGACCAAAATGAGAGAAGGGTGCTATAGGATATTCCACATCCAGTAGCAACAGTTTTCGGGGCCCCTCTCTGGTGGAAAAAAAGGATCTGTTGACATCTTTTTTGATTACCAACTCCACAAGTACAGGATAAAGGAGAAGTGTTTGTCTTATTCTTACTACCATAAGTGGTAATGGAGGCAATAGAGAAAGCTTTACCCTGAGCCCCAAAGCAGAGCTATGAAGAGTTGAGGTATTATTCCTGGTTGTCTCATAAGGAAATGAATTTCTCAGCCAAAGGAAATATTCTAGAAAACATCTTTTCTTCAGTATAATATGGAAACTGTAGCAGCAAAGAATAGTCCTAAAACTTTGTTTAAATGATCAAACACAGGTTTTCTTTTCTCTATGAACCATCTTGGTTGAAACTCTGAATTAATTTGTCCATTCATCCTTAAACACTCTAAGTTTGACTTAGTGATTTCAGAACCATGGCAACAAAAGAAAAGAAACCAGAAGCAGAAACCACAAAAACCCAAGCTCTACCTTTTTTCTCATCAACCAATCAGAGCAAGGTTGCTCCTGTAAAATTGAACTATACGTTAAAGTTTAGACTACCTGGGGCACACCAAAGCTGTATCTCCATTAAAATTTAGTCCAATTGGAGATTGGTTAACAAGTTCTTCTGCAGATAAGATCATTAAAATTTGAGGAGCATATGATGAAAATTTCGAGAAAACAATGTCTGGGCACAAACTTGGAATCTCAAATATTACCTGGTCATCATCAGATTTTATCATCTTATCCAACTCAGGATAAAACTCTTAATATATGGGATGTTAACAGTATGAAATATCTAAAAAATCCTGAAGGCTCATTCATTACATCTTTTGCTACAATTTCAAGCCCCAATCAGACATCTTTGTTTTAGGTTCTTTTGATGAAAGTTTAAAGACATGGGATATGAAAACAGAAAGTGCCTCAAGACTTTACCTGTTCATTCTGACCCAGTTTCAGCTGTTCATTTTAATCATGATGGATCCTCAATAATGGCAAGTAATCATGATGGTATCGACTGAATCTGGGAAACAGCATCAGGTTAATGTTTAAAAATATTTATTGATGATAATCTCCACCCCCCCCCAGGTGTTTTGTGAAACTCTTCAAATAGTGAATATATTTGTGCTGCAACTCTGTACAACACTCTTAAGTTATGGGACTATAGTCAAGAGATACTGGCTATAAGAATGAAAAACTGCGTTTTTGTTAATTTTTCTGTCACTTTTGGAAGTAGATTGTATCTGAGTCAGAAGATAATCTGGTTTGCATTTGGAACTTTCAGATGAAACATTATACAGACATTATAAGGCCATACTAATATCAAGATTTCAACTAGTCAAGCCACAGAAAATATGACAACATAACTTACATTAGAACAAGATGAAACAAACTTTGGAAGAGTAACTGATCAGCTTTTGGGATATCATGTTAGAGATTGTATCAAGAAGAAGTAGATCCTGTGAGACAAGAACTAAAACATTTGAGAATGCAGTTTCTCAATTCAAGGGAAAATCCCCGTTTTTCTTCCCTGGAATGGGTAGCCTAATGAGAAGAAACAGTATCTGCTTTATTTTACAAATGAATCCATTTCTTCCTTCCTTCCTTTTCTTCCTCCCTCTTTTTCTTTCTTTCTTCCTTCCTTCTTTCCTCTCTCCCTTCCTTCCTTCCTCCCTTCCTTCTTTCTTCCTTCTTTCCTTCCTTGCTTCCTCCCTTTCTATCTTTTTTCCCCTCTTTCCATTTTTTTTGTTGTTGTTTTTTTTTATTTTTGTTTTTAAGGGGGAAAATCTGCTTCTATTACTAGGAAGTTCCAAAAAACTTTGGTGATGTTCCTTGCCAACTCTCCCGATGTAGTCAAAGGAAGGGTTTCAATTTATATTATATATAAGCTGAATCAACAAACACCTAAATTTCTAACTTTTTAGAATAGATAGATTTCATCATATCATGAATTTTCCTTAACTAAATGTTCCATATCTTTTTAAAAGATGTCCCTTACACATCTAGTTCTACAATCATCTAAGTTTCTGGCTTTCTATCACCCAGTTTCACTGGCCTTGTAGTGAAATGTCTTTTAATCTTCTGTTTAGTTAATTACCTCTTATGTGCGTTTAATAGATACTGTTATATCACCAATTATCCATTTTTGTCTGCATATCATTAATTCCTGCTTCTGGTAGTTTGCAGCACATTTTGAAGTGTTTCTGGGAGAAAAGGGAGGGGGAAACTTCTCAGAATATTGTAAAATGTTTAATGTAAATACAACTTTTTATGAAATTGGAAATGGCATGCCTATATACTTCACCCTCCATAGTTTCCTGTTTGTTACTACTGTATACAATTTGACAGTGCAATATGCTTTTTTAAGTGGGATTTTACATATTAAAAAATGTGTCTGTATAATATTTTCTATGTTAAAAAAAAAAAAACCTGGTGGATTTAATGAACTTCAAGCTCAAAATGAAGTGAAAGAATGACCTGACAGACAAAGAAGCTAATGTTATCCTAGACTAGATTAAAAATCACAAAATCTCAGAGTCCATCTAATCCAACCCATACTTAAAGAAGGATCTCCTCTATAACATAGCTAACTTGTCATCCGGACTTTGCTTGAAGTCCTAATGAGAGGGAACTGAGTGTTTTTCCCACACAGGCCATTCTACTTTTGGAGAGTTCTAGTTATTAGGAAATTTTCCCTAAAATCAAGTCTAAATTTGCCTCTCTGCAAATTCCAGTCATTATTTCTAAGTCCGCTCTCTGGGGTGAAACAGAGCAAATCTATTTTCTCTTAATCATGACAATTCTTTAAGTAATCAAAATTTTTTCACCTAAATCTTTTCTGGATAAGTAGTCTCCAAAGTTTTTTGATTGCACACTCCTATCAATTAAAAAATATTAGCGTGCATACTCAAACATTTTTTACTAGCAGGAGAAATTGACATAGGCCTCCAAAACATTGAGCTACCCTTTATGGGGAACTTATGAAAGGACGTAGACTACAGTCACCCAAAATGGGCAGATACAAATGGCTTGTGATCTTCATCATTGGTGGGAATTTTACAAATTGATGAAACACCAGATTCATATGTGAATTTAACTATACAAGTAATATTTGATTAATATATTATTACATTATAAAACATGGTCTCCTATCATATCTGGGGCTACCTCCAATCATCGTAATTTATACCTTGCCACTGGACTCAGATGACTGTAGAGGAGAAAGTGAAGTTGGTGACTTTGCACAGCCCTCCCTCTCTTAAATTCAATTCACCATCTCCAATGGATAAATGTTCAAAGGATATGAACAGGCAGTTTTCAGAGCAAGAAATTAAAAATATATTTGGCATGTGAAAAAATGCTCTAAATCACTACTGATTAGAGAGATGCAAATCAAAACAACTCTGAGATACCACATCACACCTATCAGATTGACTAACATGACAGAACAGGAAGATGATAAATGTTGGAGAGGAAGTGGGAGAATTGGAACACTAATTCATTGTTGGTGGAATTGTGAGCTGATCCAACCATTCTGGAGAGCAATTTAGAACTATGCCCGAAGGGCTACAAAAATGTGCATACTCTTTGACCCAACAATATCACTACTAGGGCTATATCCCCAAGAGATCATAAAAATGGGAAAGGGTCCCACATGTACAAAAATATTTATAGCAGCACTCTGTGTAGTTGCCAAAAACTGGAAATCAAGGGGATGCCCATCAATTGGGGAATGGCTGAATAAATTATGGTATATGAATGTAATGGAGTACTATTGCACCATAAGAAATGATGAACAAGAAGACTTCAGAGAGGCCTGGAAGAACTTATATGATCTGATGCTGAGTGAAAGGAGCAGAACCAGGAGAACTTTGTGCACAGCAACAACCACAGTGTGCAAGAGTTTTTTCTGGTAGACTTGGAACTTCGCAATAACCCAAGAGCTTAAAAAAAAAAAATTCCCAATGGTTTTCTAAGGCAAAATGCCTTCCACACTCAGAGAAAGAACTATAGAATTCACCTGCAGAATGTAGCAGATCATGTTTTTGTGTGTGTGTCTGTGTGTGTGTATGTGTGTGTGTATTATGTTTTGATTTGTTATATGATTTCTTCCATTTATTTTAGTTCATCTACATAGCATGACTATAGTCAAAAACATATTTAATAGGAAAGTATATGTAGATCCTATATAGAATTGTATGCCGTCTTGAGGAGGGAGAGAGGTGGAGGAGGTAGGTGTGTGGGGGGGGTAAAAATCTAAGTTTTATGGTAGTGATTGTAGAACATTAAAAAAAACAAATAAAATAATTTAAAAAAATTAAATTCACCAGCAAGTCATGGCATCACCTTCCTGATACCATGGTCCTCTTCAAGAACAAAGGACAAACAGCAACAACATTCTAAAACACAGAGAAAACAGATTTTTTAAAAAGAAAAATATGAAATAAGCAGTATTTTAAAAATAATTTATTTATTGAACTTTTTTTGCTCACTAAAAGTTATCACTAGTAGCAATTTAGTGGGACAAATGTGATTCAGTATGCTTTGTTATATTTTTAAATCTTGGTTTAACATTTTGTAATACGATAAATTTCAAATTTATTTTGATAATTGATTTGAACGGCTATCAGAATTGAAAAAGATACTTCACAAAGATACATGTACAAAGATACATGGAAAAAGTGTATCTTTTTCTGTTCTAACCAAATCATGATTTTTTGTTCAACTCTGGACTGCTAATTATGCGAGGGATATTTTTGAGATATGGCTAGTAAATTTCCATCTTTTCTGATGTCAATCAGTGCTAGGCACTGTATTAGTCACAGTGGGAGGCATTATAGAGATAAAAGTAGCCTACATAAACTCTGAGGCCTTTTGTCCCAACTCCCACTCTCACAGGCTCAGGTCCCAGTGCAATGTTTATCTTCCTCTTAGAGTCCTAGGGGTACCCTTGAGGAGTCAGGTGTGATTTTCTATTGCCATCAGTTCAAGAGCTCATCAGTGTGCTTCCCCTTACCCTACATTTGAGAATAATTTTAGTCAGTCTTAGACTTAAGAAGCATTTAGAAAGGGATATTTACTAATTTACTAATACCCTTCTTTACTGGTATCAATTTTACCAGCATTAATTAATTGTTATTATTTTATTACAAGAGATCATCCCTTGAGTAACTACTTAAAGAGGCCTATTCATTAAATGGGTGTATCTCACTCAAAGTGAGGATCTGATGAGACCTTAGCTGAAAATAGCCAGGGTCCCACATTGCATTCTGGGTCATCTCCAGCCATCCTGAGGAATATCAGTCCACTGCACCCAGAAAGCTCAGGAGGAGAAAGTGAGGCTGGTGACCTTGCACAGCCCTCCCTCACTCAAATCAAAGTCAACTGCAAGTCATGTCATCATCCTGATGTCATGGTCCTCTTCGAGAACGAAGGGCAAAACACAGTAACAATTAATAATAATTATTGAATATTAACAATATAAATACAACTATGAAATATTAAACATGCATTAAATAATGTCATATATTAAATGATTATTTATTAATACCCCTTTTGCTGATATTAGCACTTATAAGTATTTGATATTAAAAATTTATTATATAATTTATCTGTTGAATAAATTTTAGTAATATTCTATTACTAGTTTTAACTAATTTAATGACTACTGTTAAATATGAATAAAAACCTAATAATTCACAATTATTAAATATGAAGTATTTATAAAGTGAACAATAGTGCATATTTAATAATTATTTAGTAATACTCCTTTATTAGTATTGACTCATTTAAGAATATTCATAATATATAAAATTCATGATTATTAAATGTTTATAACATCAAATAATTTAATACATTTAGTAAACATTTACTAATACTCTCTTTTTCCTGGTATTAACTAATTCAATAAAGGGATAATTAGGAATACCCCTTTTTAGTGGTACATTAAGAATAGTCCACATAAGAACTATTTCTGAAAGTCTGTGACATATTCTCTAACAAATATATACTGTCTCCAAGAGAAAGTCGCCTCTACCGAATTTCCCACCTGGCTGCCATACATCCATACATACATGGTGCCTCTATTCATTCCTTATCTTAGGTGAACCTGTAACTGGAAAAAACAATTGACAAGATTATGGCTTCCGGAGTTTTGAATGGCTGGAAGATTTATCTTATCATAGAACTATCATAACTAAAGCAGCTAGAGTCAGTAACAGAATCTACCAGAGGTAGTAGCACTGACTGACAATTGAAAAACAGCCTGCAGATGGAGGTGTAAAGCCACTCACCCAAGTAGTAGCTTCAGGAGTTCTTGGCCAGAGAGAACTGCTCTAGGGACTCTAGAAGAGTCTATGGACTCTAGAAAGTCACTAAGCCAAGAGTTATACCTAAGGGACCACCTTAGAAGGACTCAACCAATGTAGCCAGGAGTCTCAAATTGCCCACTGGTCCCACGTTTTGACCCTATGTGTGCCTAACTGGCTTTGTACTTTAAGTCTGAGCCTACTGTCCTCAGGGATCTTGTATTGTCTCAGGGGAGACAATGACTCTTGTTTGGGAGGATTATTTTTTAACTACTGCTTTTGCTATTGTTAATAAATGTCTTTTGCTAAAAACTAAGAGAGTTTTACTGATTACATACTGGAGCACACCAGATAGGGGCTCATGAATAGTAGTACCAGCAGCATAATCCCTCAGTGTTATCTGTAGAACCCTTCAAGGAGAAGCCAGAGCCATGTGAGCTGGGCTAGTGCCCTGGTGTGGGTGCTATACATTCATTATACTTTTAAATTTGATTTCAAGAGGAGCCTGAAACAGCTGGTTACAGTTGTTGTCCAGTTGTTTTAGTCATGTCCAATTCTTCATACCCTATTTGGGGTTTCCTTGGCAGATACTGGAATGGTTTGCCATTTTCTATGTCATTTTACGGATGAGGAACTGAGGCAAATAAGGTTAAATGACTTTCCCGGGATCACACAGTTGGTAAGTGTCTGAGGTCAGATCTGAAATCAGGAAGATGAGTCTTCCTGTCTCCAGGCCCAGCGCTCTCTAAAACACTGTGCCACCTATGGATAGAGGTTTCTCACTAAAGTAAGGAAGACACCTCCACCACCACCACCACCACCCCCCACCCCCCCCCCCCCCCCCCGGTGGTGTTTCAAGCCTGCTGATGATGTATCTGAGTGACCATGGGCAAGTCACTTAAATACTCAGGATTTTAAACAACTCTAAGCAACTATGAGTTGCCTACCTGTATCAGTGAAAAGAATTTCCTTATGTGAAGTTCTCTTGCATAGATGAAATCACAAGTCAGGACAACCCCAACTACAGCCTATCCCAGGATGTAATCCAACCCTGAGATCTTATAAGCAGGAATATTTTTATTTTAGGCTATTCATAGGATCATTGGATTCAGAGCTAGTTAGTCCTCAGAGATTATCTAGTACAGACTCTTCATTATAAGATGAAGAGTATTTATTTTGGTTTGGTTAAAAGAAAATTAACAGGGGCAGCTAGGTGGCACAGTACATAGAACACTGGCCCTGGAGCCAGGAGGACCTGAGTTCAAATCAGATACTTATTAGCTGTGCAGCCCTAGGCAAATCACTTACCCCCATTGCTTCCTAAAAGAAAAGAAAATGAAGAGTGGGTAGTTTCAAGGAGAATACCTCTATGCAGACAGACATTCCAAGAGAGACTCTGAAGACAAATAGTCACTTTAGAGATGAAGAGAAGTGATGGGTAAATAGGTTTTTCTTCTGGAGAACCCAATAAAAGAGCAATAGAATGTTCAATAAGTCATTACATATTTATTGAGAATTTACTATTCACCAGGCTCTGTGCTAAGGGGTATGGATAGAAAGAAAGGCAAAAACAGTCCCTGTCCTCAAGAAGGTCACATTCTAATGGGGGAAAACACTATATAAGGTACTGTGTACATCCCAGGTATATATAATATACATGGGACTTAATTTCAGAAGGGAGGTGCTAGTACTGGAGACATAGGGAGGACTAGGAAAGAATTTAAGATTTGCGCTGATTCTTGAAGGAAGCTAGTGAAACACATGGATGGAGTGGGTAAGATATAAAAAGACTGAAAAGGTAAGGAAAAAAAAAAGGGTCCAGGATAAAAAGGGCTTTAAAAGCCAAAAAAGATTTTCTGTTAGAACTTGGAAGCAATATGGAGCCAGTGCAATTTACTGAGTAGGGAAGTGACATGGTCATACCTGTGCTTTAAGAATATCACTTAGGCAGCTAAGGATGAACTGAATTGGTGAGATACTTAAAGTAGGGAGACCAATGAGAAGGCTATCAAGATAGTCCATGTGTGAGGCGAAAAGGGCCTGCACTAGAGTGGCGGCTATGGCAGCCAAAGGAAAGATGGCAGTACCCTCCTCCCTTTCTTATCTTCTTATGTATTACATACCTCCATGTACTCTGTCATCCAGTGACTGGATTCCTTGCTGATCCTCACACACATACTATATCTCCTGACTGAGTTTTTTCACTCATAGCTGGAATTCTCCCCTTCCTTATCCCCTCCTAGCTTCCCTGGTTTCCTTCAGATCTTGGCTAAAGTCCTTCTATTTGCAAGAAGTCTTTCCTGATCCTGTTTCATGCCTTCCCTATCTCCAGTTTACTCTGTATAGATCTTGTTTATACACAGTTATCCATAAGTTCTCTCCCCCATTCGACTGTGAGTTCCTCAAGGGCAGGTACCATTTTTGTTTGCTTTTTCTTTGTATACCCAGCATCTAGCATAGTGCTTGGCACCTAGTAGGCACAAAATAAATGCTATTTGACTGACTAATTGCATGTGTTGGGTTTAAGATGCTCATTGTCACTAGATATTTATGAGGTCTCTACGTGATTTCCAAAGTAGAGTATGAAAAATTATCCTTGGGGATGAAAAAATATATTAAAACATATTTATTAGTCTTTAAAAAAAATAAAAAGTAATGTGATTAATAAATTGATTGATACTGACATGCTCATTTGGTCCATATATCAAATGGCTAGTGCTCCCCATCCTTCTGAATGGAAAAATGGGGAGAAATGATATAACAGAATGCAGTTCGTTGGGAACTTGTATTGGGACGATACATGTTTCAAAGGCAGGGCAGGCTTATTCTGTAAGCAGAAAGGCTTTTGTGCTACACAGACAGACTCCTTATGCAGCAGGGCAAGCAACCAGCGCACTGCAGATGGTTCAGGTAAGTCAGCCCTGTAACCCTGTCCCCTTGGTAAATAGGAGAGGTGATTATCTCTTGGCAGCCCCAGGTGGCCTCAGCCTTACTTTCCACACTCAATACTCTCCTCCTTCTTCTGATTACCCTTTCTGACCCTATTACTTCCCCAGTGCAGCACTGTCTAGGCCAGATAGCTGGGTCTGCTGGAGTGTACTGAGCCGATCTGGGCTAGGTATGACCCAAATGGGTTAGATTAAGCAGCTCCATGCACTTAGTTCCAAAAAGCCCCAGTGAGGAAGCCCCAGCAAATTCTTTGGTTAAAGAGTGATCTCATATGAGTAAAAGAGAGGTTTGTAAAAATTCTGGATGTAAACTAGAGTGTCCCACCTTTGTATTTCCTGGTCTCATTTTCCACTGCTCATAAATCATTTCCCTTCCTTACCCCACTCTCTTATCCCTCCCCACCCATCCCTCCATTCTATCCACTCTAATGGGCAGTACAGTTGTCCCTTCCAAATCTGGAAAATCCATGTAAAACTTTTTGGCCCTCACTTCATGCCAGAGAAATCTGAGTTTTTTTCTTTTTCTTTTATAGGGTGTTTACAATACCTTATTGAAAATTTGGGTTAAGTATTTGGTCATAGGCTATATGTAGTCTATATATAGGCTAATATGTTCAGTAAAAATACTGTATGAAAAATAAAAAATATCATACATTATTTTATGCAATTCTGAGTTTCTAAACTTTTTTTGTCTGTTGGCCTTCATGTCTCATCTGCAGTATCCACAAAACTCAACCCCCCAAAATTCCCAATTTAACTTCTTATGCTGACCCCTGACATACGGAAAACAAAATGGGGAAAGGTGAGATATGAAAGGGATAACTGTATATGCTTAGAAAGTTAGGATCAGTGATTTTGTAACCGGGATGGAATCCTAGAATGAACACAGAATGAAATTGTTTTCTGTAACGAGTTGAAGCCAAGGAGCATGTTTATGGAGGGGATAGGGAAATGTGTAATGGTATAGTTATTACACTGATGGGTTAAAAGTATAAAATTCTGGAAGTTTTTTGCTCATTTGTCCCCGATGGTGTGATCTGTAATGGAACGTTCTTTACAAACTCTGGGAAAAGTGACTAGTCCTTAGTTTTCATAGCCACTTGTTTCTCAATATATAAAGGAAGGAAAAGGTTGTGCATAATAGAGAAGAGGATGAGAAAGGTAGATACCTCAGTTTAATTCAACAAGCACTTATTAAGCCCCAAGGCCAAGCTGAGTGATTACAAAGACAAATGCCTGCCTTCAGGAGCTTACCCTCTACTGCGGAAAAACAACAGAGACAGGAGAGGGAGAGGGAGAAATCATTGATAACTTTGGAGAGAGCAGTCTGAAAGGGAGAGAGGTAGATGAAGGAAGGGAAGAAGGGAGAGAGACTGAGAGAGGAAGGGGGAGAGAAAGAGACAGGGAGACAGACAGAGAGAGACAGACAGACAGAGAGAAAGAGACAGAGACAGAGAGAGAGGAAGTGAGAGTGAGAGAGAGAGAGAGAGAGAGAGAGAGAGAGAGAGAGAGAGAGAGAGAGAGAGAGTTAGAGAGAGTGAGAGTGAGAGAGAGAGGAAACAGAAAATAAACCCAAAGTAATTTAGGGGAGAAAGATTGGAGGTAGAATGTTAACAATGGGAGAATCTGAAAAGGCTATTTCTGGGAACTAAGGACTTTTGCTTTCTAAGTTGAACTTTTGTTCAAGGTTAGGGAGGAAAACTTCTGGGCATAGTGAGATGGAGAGGAAAATAATACCTCTTCACTAACCAATCACCCTATTACCTTTAAAAATGGTATTTTGTGGGTTCAAGAGATTAAGGTCTGCAGATTCTTCCCATTTTAGCTATAACAATAATTAAAACAAAATATTTAAGAATTTAGAACTAGACACCTGAATTTTATCACAAAATATTTTTTTAAACAAGATTCTCAAAAATAATTAAAGGACATTATTATATTGAGTTCACTAAAATATTATTAATAAAAACTTTAAAGTGAAAGCAAAAAGGATTTTTGTACTGATGATGAAATAAAATTAAAATTATCTAACATTATTTATTTCTTCATCTTGTCTTTTTGAAATTTTTATGTTGACATTGTTTTAAAATTCCTTTAATAGATATGTTCGTACATATATAATTTGTAAGCATCTATATACATATATAAGGGCAACTAGGTGGCACAGTGGATAGAGTGCTGGACCTGGAGTCAGGAACACACATTTTCATGAATTCAAATCTAGATTCAAACACTTACTAGCTGTGTGACTCTGGACAAGTCACCTAATCCTGTTTGTCTCAGTTCCTCATCTATAAAATGAGCTTGAGAAGAAAACAGCAAACCACTCCAGTATCTTTGCCAAGAAAATCCAAGATGGGATCATGAAGACTTGGACACAACTGAAATGCCTGAACAGCAACAAAACATATATAAAAAATGCGGGTATGCACCCTAAAATATGTGTGTATATGGATATGTAGAAATATATAACTATATACTGATACATATATGTGTATGCATATATATCTATCCATATGTGTAAATATTATATAATATTATACATAATACATATGTACATACATACTTTGAAGGAGTGCATACTCAAAATTTTTTTTATTACTGATAGGGGTATGTGATCAAAATTTTAAAGATTATTGCTGTAGGGTTATAACCAGAAGTACAATATCTTTCCAATAATATAATCCATGCCACGGTCTAAAGTCAGTTGTGGTAATCGCCTGATATTAAACTATATCGAGAGTTTTTAACCTGAAGTCCAAGAACTTTGGGGGATTTTTTAAAATTTTATAATTATACTTTAACATAATTGTTTTCTCTGTAAGTATGTTTCATTTGATGGATTTTAAAACATTCTGAGAAATGGTGAAGGGATTTCCTCTGACAAAAGAGATCTGTAACACAAAAATGATCAGAAATCTCTAAACAAAATAAATGATTGAGTTCTAAAGTCTATGATCCTATGAGCCTATCTCATTAACAGAAATCTTGATGGTCTGAACTAAAGAGTGACGATTTCAAGCCAGACTAGAGTAGTTTCTAATTTTGTTACAAGTATCACTCTTTTCTTAATTCCCTCTCAGTCCCAAAGTATTGGGTATAATCAACCCTAATCCTTTCTTTTTGTACCCTTCTCCCACTCCCAGGATGATAAAGGGCTATATTTCCATCTTTCTTGGCTTCATCAGTCTGTAGAAAAGGACCAAAAGACATCAAAAGGGTGATGTCTTGACTTGCAAGTGAATTGGATTTAAGTGAGGCAAAGCTATGCAAAGTTACCAGCCTCACTCTCTTCTCCAGAGTAATCAGAGTTCAGCAGCAAGTTACAGATCAAGACAACCAGCTACGCTCTAGTTCATCAAATTTCACATAGAAGTAGCATACGTCAGTCTTTTACTTACTATTAAGGTGATTCTATACAGGATCCAAACTTATAAGGAATTATTCCATTTCTTGGCTGGAAGTCAGCAGCATATTACAGTAGAAAGAGTAGGATATGTTGCGCACTACCTGTGTGACCATGAGCAAGTCACTTTCCCAAATCTGGACCTCAGTTTCCTCATCTTTAAACAGAGTAGATCGGACAAGATCAGAGGTTCTCAAACTTTTTCGTCTTAGATTCTCTTTACATGCATAAAAATTATTGAGAATTCCCCCAAAGAGCTTTTATTTATTTGGATTATAGTACAATATTTTCTGCATTAGATTTAAAAATAGTATTATTATGAAAAGAGTTTTGACCATGAAAACCCTCTGAAAGAGTCTCAGGTCCTCAGGCATTCATTCCCAGACTGCACTCTGAGAAGCAATGAACTAAGTGACCCGTATATGACCTTAGAGACCGTTAAGTACAACTGTCTCCTTTTCCTACGTTATAAAATCCATGAGGGCAATGAAGATGTCCTAAGTGTCCTTTTAATTCCCTCAGCACATAGCACAGAGCTTGGCCATAAATAGTTAGAAGTAAATGAAAGCATCTTACAAATAAGGAAAGTACAGTACAGAGTAGATAAATGACTTGCCCAATGTCAAGTAACTAGTTAGTTGCAGAAAGGGAAATTACTACCTGGAGTACTTCACGCTTCCTTTCTCAAGTTTCATTCAGGGCATTTTACGCTCTCAGCAACTGCTTCAACATCTACTTCTCTCCTGATCTCCAAGTGGAACAGTTTTCTATACTTTCCCCTGAGCCACCATCCCCAGCCATAGAAAGGAAACAATTGTTTGTGTGTAAGTAAGTAGTGTTCTGAAAAAGCAAACAATTTACTAAAATGATTTGCAATACTCCCTAAGATCATCTTCCAACTGGGAAGGGTCTATATATGCTTGAAAAACTGTTGTGAAGACAATGTATTGGTTATTAAGTATCTCCGGTCCTGCAGGATTTGTAACACTTAATCATTCAGAGGCTGATTATCCAGTTTCTGAAATATCCAAACCCTTCATTTCTCTACTTTCCTTCTGCTGCCTGACTTGTGGTCATTTCACAGCTCATTACCATTCTCTCCCCAGGGAAATAAAAGCAAATGTAGCTCAAACCAGTAAATTTTTCAAATGGCTATCGAAGTAGATAAAGTTATAATTATTAACTAAACTAAAGTTTTAGTTAGACATCTGTTATTTTCAGGGAGGATGCAGTGAGTTTGTGCCAGGTGCTCTGGAAGTCTGGGGGATACAAATGAATACAAACCATAGTTCTTTCCCGCAAGGATCCTATCATCTAGTTAGAGAGGCATGTGCATATGAAACAATAAAATAACTAGGCAAAACACCACTAAATCAGGTTCTAAAATATGTTAAGCTGAAGGAGAGATCGCTGCATCCTGATTATCAGAAAAGGCTTTGTGGGAAAGGTAAGGCAAGCTAGACTGTGAAGGATGGATAGAAATGAGAAGGCAGACGGCATTCCAGGTGTGTAGAAAAGCATGGGCAAAGGCTAGAAGATGGAAAAAAACAAGGCGAGTTCAGGTGATGGGTGAGCAGAGCTAGTCTGTATATGACTGTGAATGCCAGATATAATAACAATAATTACAGTAATAATAGCTAGCACTTGTGGCATATATTTTATGGGATTTTTAAATGAATTTTTTGTTAGTGTTGTTGAATTGTTCTTCAGTCATTTTGCCTCTTCATGACTCCGGCTGGGGTTTTGTTGTCAAAGATCTGAAGTGGTTTGCCATTTCTTTCTCCAGCTTATTTTACAAATGAGGAAACTGAGGCAAACAGGGTGAAGTGACTTGCCCAGCATCACACAGCTAGTGTCAGAGGCCAGATATATCAATATCTGTGTGTATACATATTTATGTAAGTATATGTATGTATATATGTATACATATACATATATATAGTGTGCATGTATAAGTATTGTGTATGCATATGTGTAAGCAAACCTTCAAGCATAAATACCAGCTATTAGTATTATTAGACCTGGTAAAACTGGATCCTCATAACCACCATGTGAGGTATTGGCTATTATTAACCATTTTACAGATGAGGAAACTAAGACTGAAAGAAGTTAAGTCACTTGCCCTAGATTATACAACTAAGTGTCTGAAGCAGGAGTGGAAGTCAGGCCTTCCTGACTCCAAGTTCTCACTCAATCCACTGCTCTATTTTGTAGACACTGTGAAAGACACTTACTATCTTGCTTGGCCAAGTGCTTTCTCAGTTTTATGTTTCCTTCTTAACTGTTAAATGGGCCATACTAAAAAAATTAAGTCCTAGGCCATCTGCTTTTCTTGTTCTATACTCTCTCACACAGATATATATATATTTTCTCATAGATTCAACCAGCACATCCATGCAAATGACTGTTAAATCTCTAGCCATAGCCTTTCCTTCTATCTCTGAGCTCTAGCCTTTTATCTCTAGTCACCTGCTAGACATTGTCATCCTGATGTCCCACCATCACCTCTGAAAATCACTGGATCAAGGACCCTGCTTGTGCTGAGACAGGATTTACAGGATCTTGGACACATAACCAATCAGATGTCAAATCTCATTGATCCTCCCTCCACAGCCTCCTGCACCTTGACCCCTTTATTCCTACTCCTACAGCTACCACTTTAGTTCAGGCTCTTTTTGTCTCTTGCTGGATTATTGCAACAGCCCTCTAACTGGTTCTCCTGCTTCTAGTCTGTTCTCCCCCATTCTCCCTAGTGCTACCAAGGTAATTTTTCTTAAGCATGTCACACCCTTACTGTATTCAGTAGCTCTCTATTGCTTCTAGGTTAAAATATAAACTCCCCTTTATCTTTTAAAGACCTTTACAACCCGGACCCAACCTTCTTTCTCGTCTCATTGAATATTACTCTTTCTCTAGCACTCTGTGATCTATGAAAACTGGCTTTTTCTCTGTCCTTCATACTTAATACTCTATCTCTCTTTGTTCCTTCGAAATAACCAGTCCCCATGCCTGGAATGCACTCCTTTCTCTTTTCATCTCAAAGGATTTCTTTCTTCCTTCAAGACACAGCTCAAGCACCATGAAGTCTACATGAAGTCTTCCATGATCTTCCCAGCTACCCATACTCTTCCCCCCAAACTCTCTTGTGTTTCTTTACATTTATTCTCTTTCTATTTGTTCTGCTTATAGTTGTGTGTGTCCTTGTATTCACAATTAGAATTTAAGTAGGAGTTGTTTCACTCCTTGTATTTTTATCCCCAATTTGTAGCCCATTGCCTGACACTTAGTAGGTACTTAAATGGTTGTTGATTGATTAATTTGTAAAATAAGGGTGGGGTGGTCTAGAGAGAGGCAGCATAATGTAGTAGAACACTAGACTGGAGTCAGGAAGAGTTTAATTCAAATTTGGCCTTAGATATTAATAGGCTATATAGTACTGGACAGTTCACTTCATCTCTCTAGGCCTCAGTTTCCTCATTTGTAAAATGAGAGGTTTGGACTTAATGGCCCATAAGATTTCTTATAGCTCTAAATCTACGATCCTATCATTTTATGACTAGATGACTTTTGAGGTACCTCTCAGGCCACTATGATAAGGATTTAAGAGGTAGAAGGCACCTTAGATAGAGGCAGTCAGGTGGGTCAGTGGATAGAGCATTGGACCTGGTGTCAGGAAGACCTGAGTTCAAATCAGACCTTAGACATTTACTACCTGATCCTGGGCAAGTCACATAACCTCTCTTTGCCTTAATCCACTGGAGAAAGAAGTGGCAAACTGCTCCGGTAAACCCCAAGAAATAGCCAAGAAAACCCCATGGACTGTATTGGCATGCTATGGAAATAGTAATATCTGAAGCTATGTAGAACAATGCAGTGATATACAGATTTTAGAATCCTAGAATCTTAGACCTAGAATCTAAAGACCACCTTGTCTAACCCATATTCAAAGCAAAGGATTTTTGTATGAGGGTCAAGAGCCAGGAAAGATACCTCTGTAGATTACTTGGTAGTTTTCAGTTCAAAAAAAATTAGGTCTGTGTTTTAAGTAGGATCTCACCCTGCATATTTGTAGTACAAAAAGAAAATGAGCAATAGCCCTTGCTTTCAAGGAGCTAACATAGGAAGGATATACTATACAGACAGATAAGCATATACACTATTATTTTAGAAGGGAGAAACCAGAAACAAGTCAGGAGATCAGGAAATGCTTCCCTCATGAAGTACCATGAAAACTGAGCCCTTAAAGGAAGAGGTGGAAGTAAGAAGGGAGTGTGTTCTTGGCATGGAGGACAGCATATGCAAAGGAACAGAGGCAAGAGAGAATGCCAAGATCATGAAACAGCAAGGAGGCTGCTTTGGCTAAAGCAAAAAATTCATGAAGGGGCATTATGGCAACTAAATGATACTTCCAGAAGGAAACTAAAACTCATTGCCAACGATGACAAAATTTTGGGCAAGAAACTGAAGACTGCTGGGGTATAGGTTGTATTTTCCTCATTGATATCCATTGAAGGCAAGGGACATAGAAGAGAAAAATCGATCTAAGAAGAGAACAGCTGACTAAGAAAGTGGTGTTTGAGAATGGGATTTGTCCTTACAGACCAAAGTTTATAATATAGGGGTGCACTTAATTAGAGATGAAATGCACCTAAAAAGGCTTGTTAAGTATGTATTTGTTGGGTAGGCTTCTCACTTCACTCTCAGCTCAACTCATGCTCTGGACTGTTCCACTTCCCTACCAGCAGCTTTGCCTTCCCTACCTACGGCATTAACCCACCCCTCCTTCCCCTTTTCAGGTTCCTAGGAATTATTTTGTTTTCTTATATTTGTAGCCATAGCCTCTGGCATTGTGCCTGGTATAATGTAAGTGCTTAATAAATGCTTTATCTGTCTCTGTATATTGATGTCATCTTGCAAGTCTGGTCAAATCTGACTTTAAAAAGGATAGGGGAGGTAAACAATTGCCTACGTACGTATCTTAAGGTAGATGCCACATAAAGGAACAGCAAAGATGAAAGAATACCAGTTAAGATACCCAGAAATTCACAGGAGACAAAATCCAAGAAAGGGCCCAGCAGGAAAATTCCTGGCCTCAAATATCTACACATAAATGCCAAAAGTTTAGGTAACGAAAACAAAACAAAACAAAAAGTCTTAGTGCTAGGGGAAATTTGTCCTTAATGGTTTTATTAAGACTTGTTGGGATGAAATCCATAGGGCTCTGGATGGATATAACATATTCAAAAGAAAGGGAATAAAGAAAATGGTATGAATGAATGATTAAATGATTGAAAAAACATTTATTAAGCACTACCTATGTGATAAGCACTATACTAAGCATCAGGGATATAAGGACAAATGCAAAGAGCCCTCAAGGAGTTTACATTCTGATGGGAGAGATAAATATATAGATGGTTATATAATAAACTGCTGGAAGGCTAAACTCCAGTCTTATCCATTAGCATGACTGTGGACTTGGAGTTATGCTGACCATCTGGTGGTTAAGGATCAGTACAAACTCAGCCAGACTCTTCCCATGAAACATATTGTGGAGGAGCAGGATTTAACAGTGGGAAAGGCTGGCTGAGCATACCTTGAATGGGATGATGAGAAACAGGTTAAAGGCAGGGGCTAGAGTCAGTGCATAAGATTTAAAACTAGAAGAATGAAGGGAATATTAAAATAGTCTGGTTAATTTTTTGCCTAAGGTGAATATATCATGTGAACTGGAATTTTTATCAGGAACAAGAGGTATCACAGCAAAATTCGAATCCAAAGATACTAGAATTAAGGAATAGGGGTCAAGATGCTGGAAACCAGATTATAGCAGCTGGCTGGGCTTCTCAAAAAAATACTTTGTTCTGCTTCTATCTAGATTGTCAAGTGAGGCTTTAATATACAAACTGATTCTGTCTTCCCAAGACTGGGGGAACCAAATGGAACTCAAACCCTTACATCTATTACATTGTAAACTTTTATTTCATTCCTATATCCCCAGAGACTAGCACAGTACTTTGTAATAATAGATGCTAAACTTCAGCAGTTGGCTCAGTGCCACATATATAATATGCTCTTAATAAGTTTCTCAACTTGAATTGAAAAGAGAAGGAATATACAGACAAAAGCAGAGTATTTAAGACTGATTCTTGAGAAATGCCCATACTTAAGGTCTTCTTATTTTCAAAAAGTGTTTAAAGAAGAGAAATAGTGAAAAAAATCATCAGAAAAATAGAACCAGGATAGTATGAAATCAATAACGGCCAAGGGAGATTTTCATGATTGAAATTTCAAAACAAATTTTGCTAAAAAAAATATTTTTTCCCAATAAAAAATAATTATATTGTCTCTGTCCCACCTTCCCTCTTCTCTAGTGAGAAAAAAATCCTTGCAATAAATTTGAGTGTATAAGCAAAACAAATTCCTATATTGGCCACATCCAAAAGATATGTGTCTCAATTTACACCCTGAATCCATCACCCTCTATGCCAGAAGATGGATAGCATTTTTCATCATGAGTCCTCTGGAATCCTGTTTAGTTACTATGTTCGTCAATGTTCTTTCAAAGTTGTTTTTTCTTTACAATGTGGTTGTATTTTTTTTTTTTTACTATATTGCTCTCATGGTTCTACTCACTTCACTCTATCAGTTCATACAAGTTTTCCCAGATGTTTTTTGAAGTAATCCCCTTCATTATTTCTTATAGTACAATAGTATTTCATTATATTCATACCTCTTTGGAATATAGGCATAGCAATGGGTATGCTCAGGTTAGTAATTTTTTGGCAAAGTTACAAATTACTTTCCAGAATCAAATCACAGCTCCACCAAAAAGGTATAATGCGCTTGGTTTTCTCCAGCCTTCCAGCATTTGTCATCTTCCTTTTTTTGCCAACTTTGCCAGTCTACTGGGTTTATGGAACTTCAAATTTGCTTTATTTTGTGTTTCTCTAATTATTAGTGAAATGGAGTACTTTTTTGCATATGACCTTTTACTACTTGGCAGAAAAGCTTTTGATAAAGTTTGTCATTGTGAATAAGAGTAAAAGGTGAGCAAGATTTCATTTCAAAAAGCACTTGTTAGCATTACAGTAGAACTGGAGATACAAAGACAAAAGAAAAATGGACTCTGCTCTCAAGCAGATCACATTGTCCTAGGGAAAAAACACTGAATGTTGATTAAACCAGATTGCAGGAGACTGTTGATGGCTAAAGTTAACTTGAAAGGCTTCCATTGCTGTTTACATTTTTTTTTTTTAAATCAGTGTCTTGGATGAAGACATAGAAGATAGAGCTATCAAAATTGCAGATGAAAGAAAGTTGAGAGAAAAAGTTGTGATAGCAGAATAAAATGTTTTTAAAAAGTAAAATTTTTGAAGGGCTGTTAGATACTAGAGAATTTATTTTTGTTCATTATTATTCCAGCAGGAGGACCAAGACAAATGAGTGGGAATTTTCAGAATATGTAGGCAGTCTACAAAATAATCAATTTAGAATTGCCCCAAAATGGAAGAGAATGACACTATGACAGTGAATTCCTCATCACTGGAAGTGTTCAAAAGCTGAGGCTAGATGATGATCTTTTGTCAGAGGTGCTGTGGAGGAAATTCCTGCATTGTGTTGAGAAGTTATTATTAGGTGACCCCTAAGAGTCTCTTCCATTTTTGAGATCTATTATACTAAGAAGGGGGGTAGGGAGCATGTATATCTATCCCCAGTACTCCCACAAAATTCCTTTGTGACCTTGGAAAAATTTGTTGATTTCTCTTGACTTCAGTTTTCTAATTTGTAAAATGATAAGTTGGATTAGATAATCTCTGTGCATGGAATTGCTCCTGACAACAGGTTATTTTATTAAGTATCTCTGCTTTCTAAAGAGCTGGCTGAGACTTTCCAAAGTGGAAAGACATTTATTTTAAAGCACTCAAAACAAAGAGAAATGTCAACACACTTTCAAAGAGGTCTGTTAGTGATGCAAATGTGGAGTTATCTGGATTTGTGATAATCTTAATAAACAAAAGAGTGAAACCATTAGAAGTTACTAGTGGCACCACTGTCAGGCTTTGAGACTCTGCCTTTGTGATTTACAAAGGCAGAAAAAGATAGTAAAGCTATTTCCCGTTTTGACTGTGTTATGTTTGTGCTGCTAACTTTAGAATGCTAATCATGCTAACAATTTTTGAATAGCTTTAGCCATTTTACTTTGGGTCAAGCACTGGCGAATTTGTAGTTTTTGCATGTGAGCTATAGTTTTACACAAAAATACTTGCAAAATTTTCCATTCCAAAACCCAGATTTAAGGCATTTCTTAATAAAGCAGGAAGCAATATAAATTTATTGAAATACCAGTAATAACGTTATTATGAGGTACCTATAAGATGTCCTTCAAACAGTAAAACAAATTAAGCTGCTATACAATTGATACTTTTAAGGACATGACTGAAAACTAGCAACAGCAAAATTTTATTTGACACACGATATTTACATACTCTGCTTCCCATCCCACAACCTCAAATCTGAAAGTTTAACTCTTTTAAATATAGAAAAGGTTTTCATTTGGAGACTAAATTGAAACAGAGATCTTTTGGATATTTAGAGTAAATGACAATGTGGTGCCATTATGATATCCTATGGAGGATAATGCAATTTTTCCACTGGAAGGGGCATTAGGATCTTACATCCCTAAATGATTAGGGATCATTTTATCCAATCTTGTCATTTTTTAAATGAGGAAAGTGAGGCTCAAACAAGTGAAGCTACTTGCCCAGTGGTGGAAAGGGCATTCAGTTTGTAGTAAGAAAATTTAGGTTCTAATCATCACTCTACTCCTTACTGTGAGATAATATAGTTAAGTACTCTGAAAACCTTAAAGGGGTAGCTTTTTATATATGTAATTATATACGTAATTTTTTCGTGTGTGTGTGTGTGTGTGTGTGTGTGTGTGTGTGCGTGTGTGTGTATACACACACAGAGAGACAGAGGCAGAGGCAGAGAAACAGTGTGTCAGCTTTTAAAATTTGATTTAATAACACATTCTGGGTGTCAGTTTGCTCATATGTAAACTGAGTGGCTTTGGACTAGCACTTAGATGATTTTTCCGTTTCTTTTCCGATTTAATTCTATGATATGACTTATTTGGGTTTCACACCAAGCTCTCTGTGCCTTAAACAAGGAGGATGTAGCAAAGCCAGAATGCAAACACAGGTTCTCTGACTGTGCTCTTTTGACTATACCAAGTTATTATGTATAATTTTGGCCAGAACTGAAGGTTTGGAAAACGTAAGGGAAAGAGGCAGCCTGCTTGACTGATTTTATTACGCTTCTATTTTAGCCTATTAAAAAAGTTTAAGAGGTTGATTTAGACATTAAAAAGACTGATGCTGAAGGATTCTAGAAAACTGTTCCAGAGGCAAAAGTATTGCCCAGGGGCAGTGTGGTGGCAGGCAGCTTGTAGATCAAAGCAGCCAAAAATGACCAATGAGACAGTTCATTGGGAGTTAAAAATTAATCTTACATCATCTACTCATTTTCTTAGTATCAGGTTATTAACTACAGTTGGGCAATCTATCACAATAGTTTAGTTTTTGGAAAAATTGCTACACAGGAAATTTACACATGGCCTTAAGCTAGACTGAAAAAAGTCCTGACTTGAACTTTTTCCAGATCATATACTTAAAGATGGAAGAGAATTTAGGGATCCTCGAGTCCAACTGCCCTTATTTTGTACCTGAAGAAACTGAGACCTAGAGAATTTAGTAGTGAACTTGGAATTAGGAAGAGCTGGGCTGAAAACCCTCTTCATATCCTTTACTAGCTGGTAAATAATCTTAATCTTTTTCGTTCACAGATTCTCATTCACCCTATCAGGAAAATGGGAATAATAAGTGTCTTCCCAGGATTGTTGTGAGGATCAAACGAGATCATATATGTGAATCGTTTTTAACCATAGATTGTCACATCAATATTACTTATTATTATTGATTTGCTGAAGACATTAAGTAGGAGAGCCAACAGGAAACCCTACTATTCTGGATCCAAATTCGGAATTTTTCCCGTTTCAGCTCATCAGCATAATTGCATTATATATAGTAGAATTGGTCATTTTCATACCCCAACCGATGTATTTCCTTACCATCTCCTCCTTGCACTGTTAAAAGTGCCTTACTTCCTTAGTCCCATCATTTTACATTATCTTAGAACTAAAATAGACCTCAGAGGCTATCTATTCCAACCAGTACTTAACTCATGCTACAACATTCAGAGGTAATCATCATCCTGTCTCAGCTGGTGATGCAGGATTTTTTCTTTTGGTCAAATCAAGCCAGAACCTCCCTCCATTTCTCTAGTTCTGTATTCCTTCTTCTCATGAGTGACAGCCCTTAAATAGTACGGAATTCTATGAGGGCCAGAAGAATCAGGGCACCTCTCCAAGGTCTCTGTCTCAGCTTCCCCCATCTTCTTTGGGGGGAGTGGTGTGTAGGTGAGCCAGGGAGCACCTACCCACAATGAGTTTCAGCGTCAGCCCGACTAGCAGGGTGCTCTAAGGCATGTATGGGGGATGGGGCAGCTTAGTATTACTTTGCACCGTTCAAGCACATCGTATGAAAGTCTTGCAAAAACATGCACAGGGCGGTAGCTCTGATTCGTCCATCTGCAAATTCCCCTCAATTGTTCTTAGCATGTGGTGTTCTCGAACTTAAAACTGTAAAACACTATTTCAATATAAATTTTACTTTGCAACCCTACAGGGATCACTCTATGCATTTACAAACTTTATTTTGAGGAGGGCTTCACGAGTTTCACCCGCCTGCCAAAGGGGTCCTCCCTGGGCGCCTTCCCTCTTAGGTGCTTAGCTTAATAAATTCTCCTGGCTTGAAACGATTAAGAACCACCGCCCTCAAATAAACAGGACTCTGGTCGTCTCGCCGAGAAGGCTGTCCTGGCTACCGCCTCATTCACATACCAGGACGTCAAGTTACAGTAACATTGTTACTAAACCAGGTTGGCTGGGCCACCCGAGCCAGGTCAGCAGAATGGACTGTAGTCCTCGATGGAGCCAGCTTAAGAGGCCCTCGTTAAAGTCGAGATTTCAGCATGTGCCCCTCGGAAATTGGCCAAGGTTACCACTCAGGGCTCGATGGTTTGGATTGTCTGGCAGAGAAAATGTTAAAAATGCAAACTTAATTACTTAAAAAGCAGGTCTGTCCCCTCTCGCCCCGCCCACAGCCGATAGTTAAACATTCACCAGCACAGCCTAGTCTGGTCTCAATGAGTACCCCGCCCCAGCTCCTCCGAGCCAGTCGGTCCACAAGCGTTTGTTAAGCGCCCTACTACGTTGGTCCATTAGCATTCATCAAGTGCCTACTATGTGCCAGGAGCTAAGCGCTGGATACATAAACCGTCCGTGCCCTCAAGGAATTCGCAGGCCCACTACGTGCTCATCAGCATCCCTGGGTGGGTTCACTCGATCCCCAGAGGTACGACCCTCGGGTTAGCGCCTGGGGAAGGGTAGGTGGTACGGCTGCCCCCAACTAGGCATGCGCAGGGGGGAGGGGCGCGGAGGGGGGATGAGAGGAGGCCGTCGGAACGCGCAGGCGCGCGCACGGATCGGGCTCGCGGATCGGGCTCGCTCCCTCCGGCGGTGGCGGCGGCTGCGCCGTAGCTCCAAGTTGGGAAAAGGGGGAGGAGGGAGGGAGGATGAGCCAGAGCCTTGGGAGAGGGGCGGGGGCAGGAGGAGGAGGAGGAGGAGGAGGAGGAGGGGAAGCGGAAGCCATGTTGGAGTTTCTGCCGGGGCTCGGGGCTGCGAGCGTCCTTCTTCTCTCCCTGCGGGGGGCCTGGGCTTGAGGCGGGGCGGGGCCGGGCGGGGCGGGGAGGGGAGGTCGCGGACGGTTGGCCGAGATCGGCGGCGGGGTGAGAGCGGCCAGCGCGGCGGCGGGCCCCGCGTGCAGCCGGGGCGATTGTGACTGCCCGCCCCGGAGCGGCGGAGGCAGAGGCGGCGGCGGCGGAGGCGCCGGGCACAGAGCGGCGTCCGCTCTCCCTGTGTCCCCGGAGCGGCCCCCCCCCCTCCCCGGCCCCGGGAGGGAGGCGGGGGACCCCCTCGGACCCGCCATGAACCCCGGCTTCGATTTGTCCCGCCGGAACCCGCAGGAAGACTTCGAGCTGATCCAGCGCATCGGCAGCGGCACCTACGGGGACGTCTACAAGGTAAACGGCGGCGGCCGCCCCCGCCCCTCCCCCCAGCCCGCCCCTCCCCCCAGCCCGGGGCGCTCCCTCCCGAGCCCCCCAGTCTGAGAAGAGGCTCGCGAGAAACAAAGAACCGCCCCCCCCGACCCTCCACGGCCCTGGACCTGGCCCCGCAACTCGGGCTTCAGGGACACCCTTCCCCCGCCTGGCTCCCCGGGGGAGAGCCGGACTTGGGGAGGGGGCGGGCCCTCGGCATCTGCCAGCTGGCAGCGGGCTTGGCTGGGCGTTTGTTGCAATGGTGGGTGTCTGGTGTTCAAGTCGACGCTAGTTCGCCCGATGTCAAACCTGCGCCTTGGACGGACGGACAGACGGACGGACCGTGGGAGGAGGCGGCGGTGGCGGCGGCCCGGGAGTCCGCAGCCGCCCGTGCCTGGGATACTTACCCTCCTGGAGCCTTTCACGTACCACAGTAACCACCCCGCACGCAGCACCCACTGGTGCCCCCCTGCCCCTTGGCACTCACGTTTTGTTTTCATTGTTTCTTGGCACGATTCTCTCATAATGCCTTTCTTAGATGCATTAAAAGTGGGTTTATTTGGTGGACGGCCGACCTGAGAAAACAATAACTTCAATGTTTTCCGTAGGTGGAATCAGATTAATGCCTTACAAAACTTGCCTTTGTTAATAACCCAGGAATAGGGTTTTTTTTTTTCTCTCCCTCTTTTTTTTTTTTAAGTTGAACCGAGCACTTACGAAAAATACTGGTTTGACAAGGTTAGTCCATTGGTTATATGGCGTTCCTGTTTTAGAGGGGCCACTTCTAAATGTGAGGATAAATCACCCTTCAGCCAGCCAACTTAGCTCTTGGCGGCGACTTCGACTGCCGAGAAGGGAACCGAGAGCGTAGGGCCAAATGTGACAGCGCTTTTGATTTAGTTGAGTATCTCCTTACTGGTAACTAAAACTGAACACCTAAGGAAACAATCAACAAAAACTTCAAGCGTAGGTTTCAGTTTGATTTCTTCTTCATTCTCAGTTTATAAACTGAGTTTATTAGTACCTGATAAATATTGGTCACATATGTGTGTTCACACATCACACATGTTCACTATCACTTTATCATCAATTCATTTGAGAGCTTATGGTGCTAGTGTGGCCAACACATATCAAGTCTAAAGTGTTCTTCTGTTTATAAATAGTATATGTGAAGTGTTTATAAAGCATATAAATAAATAGGTAAAGTTGAGGAAAATTCCAAAAACAGGTGTATGATTTTTCATTTGCCCTGGTTTCTTCCCAGTCATTTTTAATTTGTTGTTAACTTTTTACAGTGATTAGTTATGTCAGTTCTTGGTGAAAATGGAAATGTCTATAAATATACAGTACTTACACAGGCAGTAGCTGTCCTCCTGAAATGTTGTATATAAATCAATCTTTCAAATATATTAAGGTTTTTAGAAAAAAATTGAGACCTTTAGTAAGGTATCCTTTGTAAGTGCAAATAATCACACTTTAGTTTTTTTCAAGTTTATATTTATTAAGAGGGTTGGGAAAGAAAGGGAATATACCTATAACTGAAAATGGAAAGATGGTAAAGGAGAATCCTAGTTTGAGTGGCAGTTAGTGAAGCCAACTTTTCTGGAGTGCTTATTATGCAAAACACTGTATCAGGTCCTTTGAAAGATGTACAAAAGCACAAAGTAACAGCAGGAATTGTTAGGATATACTAAAACCTTTTAAAATGATTTGTAATTTTGTGTTACTAGCCATTTCATTATATCAGTACTCAGGTACCAAAAAGTGCTTTAAAGTTGCTTAATACTTCAAGATAGAAGTAAATAGGTACAGTAGTTGAGTCTCAATTTTATATCAGTGAAATTAAGGCATGTTTTGAGTGTCATTGACTTTCTTTTGCAACATGCTGAGTTAATGTAGAGCTTTAAATAGAAATGGAGATACCTGACTCCTGTTGTACAGCTAGATCACACTTTCTGTTTTTGTACAGGCTTGCCAAACAACTATCAGGTAGTAGATTTTTGATTTCTTCCATCTAAGTGGAGCTTGAATCAGAAATCAAAAGGATAGAATGTCCTAGTTGTAGTGGTATCAGATCTTTGAATCATTCAGTTTACCTCCTGCCTGCTAAAATTACCCAGAGATTATACTACGCGTATGTGTTTTTTCACCTTAAAGCAAATGCCTGCTACTCATACAATTCTGTTGGTTAAAAGTCTCACTCTTTTGAGTGTTAAGCCCGGCTTGAAACAGTATCTTGCTCTGATTGAAAACAATCTTCTAAGTGGTTTATTTTAAAAAAAACAAGCATATAAGTAGTTTCTCCACTTTTCCTGTCAGCATTTATAGATTAAACACACAAAAAGGCATAAACAGAAGACATTTCAGTTAAGTCCTAGAAAGCTGATGTGCCAAGTCATAGAATTTTCAGGAATAATATTCTGTATTACTGCTGGTTATACTTAGCATTCTAGTAGCCCTTTTAAGCTTGGTCTTCTACAAAGAGCTCTTACTTTCTCAAAAAAAATTTATCTTTCTTTACGGAATAATCTTAGATTTATGTAATTTTGTTTTATAGTTGCAAACCATTAAGTCCATATTTAATTCATAATCTTAATGTGACATATATACACTTGGTAACAACCTGGACATGTTCATTAACCCTAGAGAAGAATGAAGAGAAAGCTGCTTTTGGGTTAAATAGAGCTCTGATGACTTCATTTTTGGAAAGTGGAAGGACAGAGAATCAGTAGGTTCATAAACTGTAAGGAATCCCAGAAGTTTAATCCAAACCTTCCCCCTCAACTTTTTTTAAACATAGAAGGAAACTGAGACCCATATAAATTGTGACTTCCCCAAGATTATGCAAGTAGAAAGTAGTAGGTTTTACAGCTGAAATTTTAACTCTGATTTTCCGATTCTTAGGTTCACCACTCTTTTCACTGACCCATGATTCTTTTTATAAATTGTTAGCATTGAAAGGAACCACTTAATCTCTCATTTTACATGTGAAGAAATTGAGACCCATTGAGATGCAATTTATAGATCTTTGAAAAGCAAAATGATAGAACAAGGTATTGTTTCGTTATAGGAACTCTCTGATCTCTTCAAGATTTCCCTGAGTACCATATTTATAATATAAGAGGGACACAAATATAACAGTATTTACTTTTCACTTATTTGTAAGCATTTTATATTTGTGCAATTAGTCTATTTAGTTAAAGTGGTATTATTGTCATACCTAAAGCTGTCATTCTTGCCTCTTCTATGTTCCTTTCTATCTCTGTATCACAAAATGAGTCAGATTACTTAGGCAGCATAATGTGGAAAGTGTTCTAGGTTTAGTCTTGGAGACACCTGGGACTGAGTCCCTCCTCAGGCACTTACTAGCTCTGTGACCCTGTGACATGGGTTTATTGTATGGATTAAATGAAATAATATGATATATAATAAGTGCTTTGCAAACCTTAAAAGTGCTTTATAAACGTTTACTATTATCATTTTTCCTGAGGGTTGAAATGGAAGAAAATCAAGCATTTTTAAAAATATGTATTCGAGGTATAAAATAGGATAAAACATTGTTTTGTCTCCTCCAATGGCTTCTTTCTATCCCCTAAATAACAATGATAGTAATATATTTATATAGTTCTTAAAAGTTTGCAAATCTCATTCTTAACAACTCAAAGGGGTGTATAGTGCAAGTTGAACAAAGGAGAGAACTGAGACTCATGAAGTACAGTGATTGCCAGGGTTCATGTAATTGGTAAGTGCTAAAGCTAGGATTTGAACCCAGAGCTGCTTATTCAAAGCATGTGACATTTTTTTTCTGTTCCTTGGTGATATAATTTACTTAACATGATTTAAGATAGTGGAATGATAGATTTGTTTGGGCTGGCAGTGTGTGAAGGGACCTATGTGTTTTTAAGAGTCCCAACTCCTTCATTGTCCAATGAGACAGCTTTAGTCTCGAGGGCAAATAAAGTATCTTTTCCAAGACTGCAGTAGGTAGGGAATAATCAAACCAGGGTTTGCACATAGATCCTCTGCCTCCAAACTTTTTGCTCTCCCTAATATAACATATTGCATTGTAGCTTCAGAACAGTTTTCTTGCCATATCCACCAGGATGACTTGTTCACATCTCAGACTCATCCAAAATGGAACTCATCATTACAGTTCAAGATGTCACAGTAATTTCAAAATAATCTTTTGAGTCCTCCACTGTTCTTCTCCAATTGCCTTATTTCCCTTGTTCCTCACATAAGTGATATGAAACATTTTTACTAGTGGTGGTAAAGAATGGAAAACAGTCAAGAAATAACTGTAGGGTAGCAATCATATGATTTTAACTTAAAAGTTGATTAGAGATCTGTAACTGTTAATGTGCAAATTTTATCAAAAGCAAATGTTGATATATTTATGTGCTACCTCTCCTCTCTTCTTTTTGAATTTCCTACTTTGGTTTATGGTACTGTCATTTTCATAGTAACCCACACTGGAAACCATGGGATTATTTTAACTGTCCCCTTACACAACAAAATCCTGTTGATTCCACTGTCTTTCAAACTTATTCCCTCCCTTTCTCTTTAATAGTTGAGGCCTTCATACTTTCCCTCAAAATATTGTAATAATTATTCTTTAGTGGTTTCACTGCTTTCAGTTTCTTTGCCCCTCTGTTCCATCTGATAAACTACTGCCAGATTAATTTTCCCAAGCACTGTGACATGTTGCCTGCCTTTGCCTACCAATTAAAGTCCACACTTAGCTGGCATTCAAAAATCTACATTCTGACCCTTGCCTGGCTTTTTCCAATATGGTCTACCCCTGTCCCTTTCATATATCCTATGTTTCAGATAAACAGCTATTTGCTGCTTCTAGAACATTTTCCCCTCACTCAATATTTTCTTTACCTGAAACATTCCCTTACACTTTACCTACCTCTATCTTCAAGGCTCTGCTAAAATGTCACTGTCTTGTAACCTTCTGAAAGTAGCTTTCCCTCTTCCAAATTCCTGTGCACATAGTGTATGTACAAATTATTGAATCAGATGTTGATGTACTCATATGTGCCTCTTCCCTTTGTAGTTCTCTTATGGCATTTACCACTTTGTCTTTAAATTATTTGTTTAATCTTTCCCCTCCTAGATTATAAACTCCTTGCCACAGGTATTAGCATAGTATGAATAAAAAAGGAGACCTTTCCTTCTAGTTAGTGAAAAAGTGACAGTGATAGAAAAGAAAAGGAAATGGATCTTTGATAAGTGATATGTCAGTTTCTTGTGATGTCAAAGCAGTGTATTTGACTTGTAAGACCAGGAATATTTTACAGGGTTGTGTAATCTGCAGAATTCTTGATAAATCTTTTAGAGCCAGTAATTGTCAGACATTGTCTTTCTTGGACTCATTATATAAGAGAGATATGAAGAACATAAAGAAGGTTCAGAAGAGAAGAACAAAGATAAAAAAAATAGAAAGAGTTAACTTGTTTGGAGTGGTAGTGGAAAGATCACCAGCTCTGCTGACTTTGAATTTCATATCTTGGTTCTAACTTGTTCTGTGACTTTAGGCAGTTTCAGTGAGTTTCAGTTTTCTCATGTCTAAAATGTACCAGATAGATGGTCATCATCCAGCTTTAACACATTGTGATTTCTGCACAGATGAGGCAAAGAGACAAGATTATTTAACTTGGAAAAAAAAAGTATTGAAGGATAAATGAACATGTCTTAAGATTTATGAAGCGAATAAAGGCAGCACAGAGTAGTACAGAGGTGGTAAACACTTAGGCATAACACTCCCAGGAGTGGCCTGAACCAGATTAACATGTAATTGGGAAGTGTTTAACAAAGTAAATAAAAATAAAATATAACATGTAATGTAAATGTGCAGTTTTCAAAGTCAGTATGCAAGGTGATCCTTACATCCTTCCCTCCTTTTCTATTTGAGTGTGACAACTGCTGTAGTGGGAAGAGAGCTGAACTTGCAGGTAGGAAGAACTCCAGTCTTTCATCAGATTCTCATTAGCTGTGTCACCATAGGAAAATCACCTAACTTCTCTGAGCTTTACTTTTCTCTTCAGTCAAATGGGGATAAATGCTGGTAAGTAAATTCCTCAACACCTCTCAGGTTTATTGAGGTTCGAATAAAATGTTTATAAACCTGAGAATACTATATAAATGTCAGTAATTATTTTAAAAAAATATGAAGGGTGAATGGATGGTGACTAGTTCATCTTATTGAGGGCAAAACTAGAGAAAAAGGATCTAAGCTTCAGGAGTATGGCTTGTTAGACAAAGGATTTCCTGTCATTTGCTATGTGAATGGGCAGGCCAGACAATTATGGGATCTCCTCTGGAAAACTCATGAAAAAGTCAGGTTTCATACCATTTTTTAGTTTAATTATGATTCTGTCACAAGTCACGGAGATGTTCTTTTTAGTTATGTGATTAGTTATTATTCATCTTCTTTAAAAGCATATCTAACATTTTAATTTGGAGGATGAGTTGTGATTCTTTTTTGACATGTTTTTTTCTAGATATTTATGAAATTATACCATTGTACTGCTACATGTTTAATTATATTTTTCTTCACTTTCTTTGTGAACTGTTTAGTAATACATTATACTAATAACTGTATGAGAATAAGAGAGGAGAATAAATGAAAAAGTTGTTGGGAAAAAAGGTTAGAACAGGTCTAAAAACTTACTAAATGTTCAAACTGAGGTACTAGGCTTCCTTGATTTTTGTGTCTGAGCTCCTAGTATGGAAAGAGGAAGCAATCTGATCTTCATATTCATATTCCAGAGTTTCAATTAAGGGTGTGTGCATTTTAAAGTATTAATGGTAACTTTTTGTAAATCTTGTATTAAATGAAATTTGCATAGACTTAATGCAAGTAACAGTTTAATGTCTGTCTCGGTAGAATTTTAGAGGTCATCTCTTCTAGCTTCATTTTACAAATGAGGAAACTAAAGCCTTGAGAGACTAAATGACTTGTGTACCTGAGGTACCCAACAGTTAGTTAGGGTCACTTTAATTCTGATTTTGAAATTTAACACCTTAGCATGTATCTGTTATTTTAAAATGCTATTTACAAAATAGTGTTTCTAAGTGTGTAGTGAAGTTGTTCAGTCTATATCAGTTACGTCCAACTCTTCATGACCCCATTTGGGGTTTTCTTGGAAGAGATAGAGTGGTTTATCATTTCTTTCTCCAGCTTGTTTTATAGATGAGGAAAAGGGCAAAGAGGGTTAAATGACTTTCCTTGAGACACATAGCTTAGTGAGTGTCTAAAGCCAATTTTGAGCTTGGGTCTTTGTGACTCCTGGCTTTGGTACTTTATCCACTATGACACCTAGCTGTAGGGGGAGAAAACACTGAATTACCTCGAGGTGTCAGAAGCTCTGTGTTCAGATTTGGTCTCTGATGCTATTCATACTTGTAGAAGGTTTGAACGGAGCCCTTAACTCATATAGGCCTCTCTGTCCTTTATAAAATGAGGGAGTTGGACAAGACCTTTAAAGTCACTTTTTATCCTAAAATACATGCTCTAGCATGAATTCATTGAGTTCATCTTTTTAGTAATTAAGTGCCTACCATTTGCAAAATGTCTTTGCTGGGTACTGGGGGATACAAAAATGAAAAGTGAAAATCTCTTCTCCCACAGAGCTTGCTATCCTTGATAGAGATATTGAAGAAAGAGGCCCTTTGGCCAGCCTGGACTCCATTCAAGGATCCCTTTGACACATTGGCTATGTGACCAAGATGTTTGATTTCTCAGTGTCCTCAGACTACATAAGACTATAAGGTGAAGAATAGTTGTGAATCTTTGCTGACACAAGTTTCTACCCTCTGCCACCAAGTATATTTAAGGCATGCTGCTAGCTGTTGAGAATACTTAGGGAAAAAAATGACAGTCCTTGTCCTCAAGAAAATTAGAGTCTAAAAAGGTTTTTTTTAATTTCATTTTAATTTTTTTTTTATTTTCAGTGTTCCACAATCACTGCCATACAACCTAGATTTTTTTCTTTCCCTCCCTCTCCCTCCCTCCCTCCTACTTCCCTTCTCCCTCCCTGAGACGGCATACAATTTTATATAGGTTCTACACATACATTCCTATTAAATACATTTTCACCATAGTCATGTTGTATAGAAGAATTAAAATGAGTGGGAGAAATCATATAACAAACCAAAACGTAACACAAAAGAAAATGGTCTGCTAGGATCTGCGATTGAATTCCATAGTTGTTTCTCTGGATGTGGAAGACATTTTGCCTTAAAAGACCACTGGGAATTTTTTAAGTCCTTGTATTGCAATGAAGTTCTAAGTCTACTAGAAAATATCCTTGCACAATGTGGTTGTTGGTATGTACAAAGTTTCCTGGTTCTGCTCCTTTCACTCAGCATCAGGTCATATAAGTCTTGCCAGGCCTCTCTAAAGTCTTCCTGTTCATCATTTCTTATATCACAATAGTATTCTATTACATTCATATACTTTAATTTATTCAGCCATTCCCCAGTTGATGGGCATCCCCTTGATTTCCAGTTTTTGGCCACTACAAAGAGAGCTGCTATAAATATTTTTGTACATGTAGGACCCTTTCCCATTTTTATGATCTCTTGGGGATACAGTCCTAGAAGTGGTATTGCTGGGTCAAAGAATATGCACATTTTTGTAGCCCTTTGGGCATAATTCTAAATTGCTCTCCAGAATGGTTGGATCAGCTCACAGCTCCACCAACAATGAATTAATGTTCCAGTTCTCCCACATCTTCTCCAACATTTATCATCTTCCTGTTCTGTCATGTTAGTCAATCTGATAGGTGTGATGTGGTATCTCAGAGTTGTTTTGATTTGCATCTCTCTAATCAGTAGTGATTTAGAGCATTTTTTCACATGCCAAATATATTTTTAATTTCTTGCTCTGAAAACTGCCTGTTCATATCCTTTGAACATTTATCCATTGGGGAATTAAAAAGGTTTTTGATTCCAAGGAGAATACTGAGGTTACTTGTATCAGGAAAAGTGTTCTGAATACTTAAAGCATTTTTGGTTTTGCCTTTTAATCAGTCAAAGGTAATAAACTACATTCTAAACTCTTTATAATGGGTGACTGGTGCTGCTGAATCATGTTAAATGTTGTTTTTGAAGTCAAGGACACTGCAAATCCACAATAAAAATAATTCTATTGTGCATTTAAAATTTCTTTATCAGAGACCTACAAAATAACACCTCAAGCACTGTACATGGAACATATAGTAATACTTAAATTATTTACAGGCCTCTTTCCTGCAACTTCAGTTAGCTTGGAATGTTAAAAATACAATCTCATAGGCAGCAAAATGAGGCACCCTGAAATAATGTCAGATTCATTCATCACTAAAACTTACTGTCTCTTTACTCATAGCAGAGCTGCCAGATTTAACAGCAGCTGCTAGTTAGTAGGTGGCTCAATGGATATAATGCTGGGCCTAGAATCAGGAAGACCAGCATTCAAATCCAGCTTCAGAAACTCACTAGCTGTGTGATCCTGGGCAAGTCACTTAACCTCTGTTTAACTTAATCCCCTGGAGAAGGAAATGGCAAACCACTCCAGTATCTTTGGCAAGGAAACCCCATGGACAGTATTGGTATGTTATGGTCCACAGGGTCATGAAGAGTTGGACATGACTAAACAACAAGAACAAAAGAGAGCTGCCAGATACTTTTTCACAATCTATGTTTATTCTTATTTTACATAGAATTCTATGAAGCAGAAGCCATTTCTCAGTCATGTTTTATGCTCCTGACCATTCATTGCTATTTTTCCCCTGTCAAAAAATATTTTTATAAATCATGTTAATGTTCAGAACTTCTTGAAAATTGTCTGGTCTCTCCATTTCCTTCTCCATTTTAGTTAGATGAATTATACGTACTGTTTTAAACTACTTTAGTATTTAGAATGTCTATGATTTCCCTTAGTACATTACACTTGATATTTTTTTCCCTCTCTCCCCAAAATAAAAATTCTCATGGGCTTCATGGAAATGGCTATTCATGGATTTGTTGTCAGAATGACCTGGGTTCAAATGAGGCTGCTTTAGAACTTTTCTCATTATGTGACCCTAGGCAAGTCACTTAAGCTCAGTTTCCATGTAAGGTTGGACTCAAATGCTGCATCTAAGGGCCCTTAGGAGCTCTGAATATGTGAATTTAGAGATTTAGAGAGGCTGATCACTGATCAACGTACACAGAGATTATTGCCTGCATTTCTGGCTTGACATAGGACATGACAGAACTTGTTCTCTACTGGTAGAGTTTAGGACCAAGGGTTACCTTCACAATCATGGCAGAGAGATTGTAAGTTAGAGCATTTCTTTATTCTTATAATTCAAAAGAAAATTCCTTATCAATAGTAGTAACTGTATTTGCTACTTAAAGCTTTGGAGATGTTATAATTTAGCTGAAACTTTTTTCATTATTTACTGATTAGTAAAAGTGTTTAGCTAAACTGTTTAGCTAAATAACCTTACCTATATAACATTGATTTTAATTGAAAATATCTTAAGAAAATATCTTAAGAAAAGCTAAAAATGATCATTACAACAGTTAAGCATTTATTCCCTATGTAATGATGTGCGTAGGTAATACTATATGTATGTCAATAATAGGCATCCCCCCACTTTTGTGTGTTACCTTTCTCCATTAAATTGTAAGCTCCTTGAGGACAGGAGCTGTCTTTATTTGTACCCCTAGTACTTAGCACAGCACTTAGTAGGTGCTTCGTAAATGTTTATTACATTGTGTGCAAATATGATGAACAAACACGTGAGGGGCTGTGCTCTGAGCAGTGACAGACATTACTTTAGGCTATACCATTTTGCTTCCTTATCACGTGTATCAAATTAACGTACTGAGGGAAATCACAGACATTCCTTAAATGAAACATAGTTCAAATAAAACCTTATAATTTAGAAACTCACATGTTCTGAGTTCAAATGGTCCACATTTATTTTTGATCATATCTCATTTAGGAAATAAATTTCAGATAATAATAGCTAGCATTTATATTGTGCTTACTATCAGTCAGGCACTGTGCTATGTTAGCTTTACAATTATTATTCATTTGATGCTCACAGTGACTCCAAGGAGGTGAGTGCTGTTATTATCTTTAGTTTATGGTTCCTCAACCTTATTCTATCCTCTGCATCACTTTGCAGTGTATCTCAAATATATCTTTTTCTTTGTTATTTAAATACCTAAGACATGAGAAATGAAAACTGGTCACTTGATATGCTGTGTCTTAAAATTCCTACATACCAACATTTAAACTTTGAGGTCACAAATAATAAATTAAAAAAAAAAACTATTGAGAGGCCTCTAAATGGTATTGTTTCCTTTTTTAAAAAAAAAAACCAAACAGGTAGACTTAAGCACCTAGTTCTTAAATGCATTTATCATTTGTTCTTTGAAACAACACAGTAACATAGGTACTATAGCTGTTATCCCATTTTACAAATGAGAAGACTAAGACCCAGAAAGATTACCTCCAGTTTATGTTGTATATATCTTGTACGTACTCAAATAAATATTTATGAAGCACCTACTCAATGCCAATCACTATTCTAAGTGCTGGGGATATAAATAAGAAAAAGAAAGATAAGCCCTGCCCTCAAGTAGCTTATAATCTAATGGAGGAAGATAACACACAAAAGGGAGTGAAAAAGAAAGGAGGGCATGGGAAGGGTACCTGATGGGGCATGATGTTCCAAGGAGTCAAAACCAAGAAGAGATGTGATGGAAAATGAAATTCCCTGGAAAGTGTGGGTCTGAGATGTCTCTCAGGGAATGCTTTCAGAGGAATTTCTTGCTTCACCTTCCGTCCTTCCTTTCAGAGGGAATAGGTGACTGAGGGAGTTGAAAAGGTACTGACATTAACAACTGAGTCATTCTACATGGTGATGAGACTTCTGGTGAAGAGCTTATCCTGAGTAAGGCCTGATACTCTATGGAGTCAGTCCAAGCGGAGCTGCTGATGGGAAAAAAACAGTTGTTGTTGCTGTTGTTGATTTTGGGGGAGGGGTTATTTCTTTGTATCCCTAGCATTCTGCATGGTGCTTGGCTCGTGGTAAGCTCAAAAAATGCTTGCTAATGATTAATGACTTGTGCCTGAGGTCCTACAAATAACATTTGAAGTGGGATTCAAATTCAGGCTTCTCTTGACTTTGAGTCCAGTTTCCTCTGTCCTACACTGTCTCAGATCATATATATGTGTGTGTATACACATGTATACATACATACACACATATACAAATAATGATGATACAAAATAGAATACAATTTAGTGCTTAGCAAACTTCTAACCAAGGCAGGAGAATTTCAAGGAGGAAGAGGCAACTTCTAATTGAGATTAGGAGAGAGGCTTCCTGGAAGAACCCTGAACTGAGTAAACCAGTCATTAAACATTAATTAAGAACCTACCCTGTTCTAAGCACTGAGGATACAAAGAGAAAAGGCAGTCCCTGCTTTGAGGGAGCTCACTATCTAAAGGGGAGACAGTATGCAAACAACTGTGTACAGACAAGACATATATATGTATTGAAATAGTCAACAGAGGGAAGGCAGTAGCAGTAAGGGGACTCCAGAAAGGCTTCTTATAGGAAGTGAGATTTTAGTTAAGACTTGAAGGAAAGCCAGAGAAGCTAGGAGGCAGGGAAGAGGAGGGAGAAAATACTAGGCATAGGAGACAGTGAAAATGCTTGGAGTTGGGACATGTAGTGTCTTTATGTGAGGACTATTAGGGCAGTTGACCATCACTCAATCTCAGAATATATGGAAGGGAGACATAAGAAGATTGGAAATAAGCAGGAGTGGTGGAGGTGAAAGAAATCCATTGAATTTCATTGGTGTTCGTGGGGAGGGGGGCTTGTGTGACATGATCAGGCCTGAGCTTGAGGAACAGCAGTGGAAGGTAGACTAGAGTGGGGAGAGACTTGTGGCAGCAGGATATTGGGATAGCCTGGATAAAAGGTGATATATACCTGCATCAGAAGAGAGAAAGGCTGGGAGGAAGTCAGGGGTCTATGTGAGAGATGTTACAAAGGTAAATATCAACAAGATTTGACAATAGAAATGACTTCAGTTTTGGACATGTTGAGTTTAAGATGTTTGTGGGACAGCCAGTTTGAAATGTTGAAGACTGAGTGTTGAAGGAAGGAGGAGCGATTTCAGTAGGCAGAAATGTGATGGGACATGAGGTAGCATTATAAAGACACAGTAACAAGAGCTAGGAAAAACAATTGGTTTGGCTTTTCTAGAACCTAAGAATATGTGAAGGGAGGTAGTATGGAAAGGTAGGTTAGAAGCAGGTTGTGAAGGGCCTTGAATGCATTTGTTCCTTCCTTCCCCCACAAACATTTATTAAAGCATCTGCGAGTGCAAGGCATGGTATTAGTTTTGGGGGATACAAAGACATAGTTAATGTTTATGTGTATATGTATATACATATACTCATGTAGCTATATAACAGAGCTTGTTCTCAAGAAGCTTACAGTTTAGTGGGGAGGAGAATGACAAATACTAATAAATATTACACAGTGGAATTGAGAGAAATGGAAAAGACAGTGTTTTGAGATGAAGGAAATCACTTGAAGGGAGTAAGGGTAGAAGCTGTCAGAGAAGGTTTCATTGAGGATTCAAGAAGAGATAAGGGGGAAGAAAGGCAGAGGTGTGGAGATGGGAAAGGATGAGAAAAGAACTGGAGATGGTGAACAGTTCATTTTGGCTAGAATGTAGTATGAGATAAGGCTGGAAAGGTAGGTCAAAGCCATATCGTGGTAGGTCTTGAATACCAGTAACAAGAGTTTAGATTTTTATTTCTCAAAAGACTTTTGTTTTTGTTTTAATCTGAAGGGAAGTGGGAAGGCTTGCCGAAAACCTTAACAAAGGTGAAAGTAACTCAGATTACTCTCATAATTTTCAAAATAATGAAGCATATTCTATCACATTGCTCTCACTGAAAATATCATCATTAATAACTCTAGCATAAAAGGGGCTTTGTACTGCCTAGGGTCACACAGCTAGTAAGTGTCTGCAGTAGAATTTGAACTCAGGTTGTCTTACCTCCAGGTCCAGTGTTCCTTCCACTGTATCTACTTTAGTTCTAAACTGTATGGTAAAGATTAGAAGTGCTGTAGAAAGGCAAAGATAGGAAAGTCAGTGAGGTCAGGAGAGAGGAAAAGCTATTTGATGTGGAAGAGCTGTGCATTAAGATACTTGTTTATTCTTATTTTGGCCTTCAGCAACCCCTCTTTCTTTGAAATTCGTTCTTAATATTTATTTAGTTCAAATCCTTGTCACTGACATACATCCACCACCCCTCTAACTCATTCTCCCTCTTTTCTCCAGAAATTTAGCATCCAGTTTACTGTTTTTCCCTCTACCTCATACTTTCCCTTCTATTTGAAGATTTCAGCATACATACTGATATCTCCTTAAAGTTTCTGGCTTTCAGTGTATTACCCTTTCTCAGTTCCTATGACCCTTGTCTTTATTACCTCTCGATTTCATATAATGATGGTCTGCCTTTGGTTTGACTATCATCCATAAGCGTTCTACTTTGATGATTCGTAACTCTGCAGTTCTGTTCTTCAGTGTCTCCTAGCTCACTGTGACCTCCAGTACCCCTCACTCTCCCTAGTCTATAGCCCTTGCTCTGGTCCTTCCTTTTGTCCTTCCATAGCCTTAACTCTTGTTATGTTGACTTCTTCAGTAATGTACCATCAAGCATTATCTGCTACCATTGTATTCCATATACTCTTGTCCTCCATTGCTAAGCATGCCTTATCAAGACCCACCCCTCTTCCAAATTTCCCCATTTTCCCCAAGGGCACCACTGTCTGTCCAGGTGCTCAGATTTGTGACTTAGACATCCTCAGCTTCAGTCTCACCTATAATTCCAAGAGAAGTAGAAAAAGTGAAAGAAATGAGAAGACAGTGATTTTATGGTTTTTGTACCCTGGTACCAACTATGGAACATGCTTAACTCATTCTATAAGAACCATGTTATAATGCTTCAAATAACTGTAAAGTTAGACCTTAGGAAAAATTAACTTTACCTATAGTTGACTGAGGAATAATATTAATATTAGTAATAACTAAGGTTTGCACAAAGTCATTTTCTCATTTGGGCCTCACAATATAAGCTTGTGAGTTAGGTGCTATTATTGTTCCTATTCTATGGATGAGGAAACTGAAATTATCTGGACGAATCTGATGTCCCTTAAACAACTTAAACTCACTTTGTCCAAAACATTATCTTTCCCCCAAACCCTTTCCTGTTCCTAACTTCTCTCTTACTGTCAGTGGTACAACTATTCTCCCAGTCCCTCAGGCCCAGCCACTTAGGTGTTGTCCTTGACTTCTCATTCTCTCACTCCCCGTATCCAGTTAGTTTTCCAGTCATGTTGTTTCTGCTTTCTCATTCGCTACCTCTCTTCTGACACCACCACCATCCTGGTGCAGCGTCTCATTGCCTAATCCCTGGACCACTGTAGTAGCCCTCTGATTAGTCTCCCTGCCTTGTCTTTCCCTGTCACTGTCCATCCTCCAATTGGCTATTAAGTGGATCCAGTGAAGTGGCCCTCCCCCCACAAACACTCATTAAACTCCAGTGGCTCCCTGTCTCTTTCAGGTTTAAAAATACACAATCTTCATTTTGGATTTTAAAGCCCTTCATCATCTAGACCTCTTTTCTTTTCCAGGTTTCTTCCATCTTGCTCACCTTGACATACTCTAGGATCCAGTGACTCTGGTATCCTCATATAATCTAGTTTGTAGATACTTGTTTGCACTCTGTTTCCCCGTTAGAACCTGAGCTGCTTAATAACAGGAACAGGGACTGTTTTCTTCCTTTTCTTGTATTCCCAGTGCCTCACACAGTGCTTGGCACCTAGTAGAAAGACCTGAGTTAAAATCTGGCCTTATATAGTTACTGGATGTATGACCCTGGGTGAGTCATGTATCATGTTTGCCTCAGTTTTATCATCTGTAAAATGAGAATAATAATAGCATCTTCCTTTAAAAGTTATGTTGTGCTGTCGACTATTGTTCTTACTACTAGGAAATAAGAAATACAGGTAATGGGGTATAGGAAGTTATCTGGCCCTACAGGTCAAAAGAGAAGATGGGGACAAGGGAAGGGAGGTATGTTAGAAGAGAGGGCAGATCGGTGATAGGGGCAATTAGAATGCTGGGCGTTTTGGGGTGGGGGAGGGGAGAAATGGGGAGAAAATTTGGAACCCAAAATTTTGTGAAAATGAATGTTAAAAGTTAAATAAAAAAATTTTAAAAAATAGGTTATGTTGTGAGCCTTTGAAAAGTGCTTTGGAAATCTTAAAGGGTTGTATAAATGCTAATTTGTTATCAAGTTAGATAATAATAGCTATTAAGTACCTGCACTTAGTAGCAGACACTATGTAAATGCTTATTCCATTCTCTCCTTTCCCTTCTAGATTTCAAATCTTTCAGAACTTTATCTCCTTGATGCTAAAGCATCAAGCTTTGCCATTTCAGAAATTAAGGATACTTTAAAAATATATTTCTGTAAGTCTGTTGCTAATCATGTAACATTGAAAGTTAAGCTGAAAAATTCAACAATGAGAAAGAGAAAGGAGTAACTAAGGGAAAATTTTTTATTTGACCATTTCCAAGTACATCACAGCCAAACTTCTTATAACATTGTTTCAGTGGTACTTACTGTCTCAAGAAACATTGTAACATATTTCTCAGACCTAATTCAAGATGTTATGTCTGGTGTTGCATGTACAAGAAAAGTGAGTACCCAGATTTGTTGTCTTAAATTAGCCTTTTTTTTCCTTTTTTTTGTAACCATTGTTAACCTGTAACGATTTTAGGAGTCTTTCCTGTAGGAGGGTAGCCTGGTGTAGTGGATAGAGAGTTGGTCTCTGAAACAGGGCTACCTTTGTCACCTTCTGGCTGTGACCTGAGCAAGTCACTTCAGGTTTTAGTGTTTTGGGTGCTCAGACGTTGCAGAGAAGACACTTGCCTTCTCACTGGGCAGTTCTCACCAAAATCCCAGGTTGAGTCCTCCCTCTCCTGTTCGCTTGTAACCTTGAATTTACAGTCTGGATAAATAACATGTGATACTAATTTATCTTTGTGGTTGCACAGTGCTTATACATACACACATATCTTTAATCATCATAACCTTACATTGTAGGTAGTACAAAGATGCTCATTTTATAGGTTAAGAAATTGGTGTGCAGATAGGTTAATTGAAGTAGATCATATTTTAGGAAATAGAATGTACAAATAATTGTCATACCTTGTAAAAAGACACTTGAGAACAAGTCACTGAACTTCTCTTTCTTCATTTTCTCTTCTTCTAAACAATTGAGTTGGGATAGGTAAGCTCTAGACTCTAACATTCTTTGTATATGTGAGTCTGGGTTCCATAGGGGAATCTACTAGGTGATATATAGAGGAAAGAAAAAAAATTCCTGTTGATTAGGGCAAATCAAGAAGGGTGTAATGAAAGAATTGGTGTTAAATTGTATCTCGAAGAATGTGTTAGAATTTTGACAGGTGGAGATAAAAATGAGGCATTTCATGTATAAAACATGGAGTTGGGAAGGTATAGGTTGTCTTTGAGGGGCCACTGAGTGACCTTGTTTGAAGTAGAGTCATAGGGATAGAAAGATAGGTTTGGGCTGAAGTGTGGAGGTTCTTAAGGAACAAATGAAGTAATACTTGTGAAGTACTTAGCACAGTGCCTGGCACATAGTAGGCAACCATATACATGCTTATTGCTTTCTCCTTCCCTTTTCTTTGAAAGCTGTACTAAGGGTTTCACACTTAATGTATTCTATATTTTGATATATCGGAACTGTGGAGAATTTTTCTGGCATTAGTTTGTAGGATTAGTTAGATGGGGAAAGCACTTATAAAACTCTATAAAGGTAAGGAAGACCTAAAACAGGAAGTAGTTAGGTCAGTAAGCAGTTATTAAGTGCCTTCTGTGTGCTGGGCACTGAGCAGAGCACTGAAAAGGAAAAAAGAGGCATTATGAGCCTCAAAGATTCATTAGAATTAAAAGGGGAGAGAAGACATTCAGAGTGACGAGCAATGTGAATAAAGAAGGGTAGGTTTATATGGGATTCTAAGGAGAGACAGACCTAATTAGAGTGGACACTGTGTTTTGGAAAATAGTAAATTATGCTGGCTGGGGCAGATCATGAGTTAGCTTTTGGACTTGTTGATTTTGAGGTGATGCTAAGACTTTCAAATAGAAATATCAGCTGAAAACTTTTATAAACAAGGTAAGATTAGAGAATGTTTCTGAAGATAGAAGAGAAGGAGCCCATGGAGAGGGAAAAGTTGAAGAGGAGATTAGAGGCAGTATTCCTCCTTTGGTGCAAAGGATAGTGTCAGATTTAAAGGAGGAACAGCTTCCTGAGACTATGAGAAAGAAGTGCAGATAGACTTAAATCCTTCAAGGATGATGATGATGACGGCGATGATGATGATGATAACTGACCTTTATATGACTCTTTAAGGTTTTCAAAATGCTTTAACATACATCATTTCATTTTATCCTCACAGCAACCCTGGGAGGAGGTAGGTACTCTTTAGGGTGTGAATCTCAACCTATTCATGCTTTCTCATGTTATAATTTTTCATGTTTGTCTCATAAGTCTTCCATAATGCTGTACCCCACTTACTGGAGATTTTCTTTTAGGTCCCGTGACAATATGGGGGGGAGGGGTTTAGCAGTGTAATAGGATATCCTTTTCTGATAGTAGTCCTTCAGTCTCTTTAAGATCCTTTGTTCCACTGGTAAGTTGTAAACAATGTAGTTATAAATAGTGAAGGAAGAAGAAAGTTATTGGGCTTTTTGACATTTTCACATCTTTTCAGAGGAAAATTGAATAGTGTTTGCTAGAAGTAGATGCAGGAGTTAGGGGTGTTCACATCTTTTCAGAGGAAAATTGAATAGTGTTTGCTAGAAGTAGATGCAGGAGTTAGGGGTGTTTAGAAGTTTTGCAAAGTACTTCTATTCTGTTGCCTGTATGTCATTTAGACCGTATTTTTTTTTTTGAATGCCACGTTCAGATCAGTGCTGTGGGAGTATAATATTCTTGCTGTTGTCTTCTCTTTCTTTTTTCTTTTAACCCCTACCCTGTCCCACACAAAGGTTTATAGATTCCCTCCTTTCCTTTTTTTTCAGTCTCAATTTCTTTGAGATAGGAGAATAGGTGAGAGGAAGAATGACTAGAAGGTACAGAAGCTGCAAATTTAGGTAGGCCCTGAGCTTCTCACTTATCCTGCTTTCTGGGTGTTTACTTTCACAACTTTAGGGCTTTTGTCCCCTTGAGCAAAGAACATGATGCCTTTCATAGGAACAGACAGGCTACACATTATGTAATGTTTACTTTTTGAGTGCCACTCAGATTGAACAGTAATATGCTGGTCACTGATGTTTTGATTTCATAGTGTTATTTCTGCTTTATATCAGTTTCTTGCCATTGTTTTGAAGTTTCATAAATTGAGCTGGTGCTACTAGGTTGATTTGCTAACACAAGCAGAACCTGCCTTTTAAAACTATATGAAATGTTTTGGGGTTTTTTTTAAACCACAGAATTTGTTTTTTCGCTAGTAACATGTTGCATGATATTTGGCAAACTCTCTCAAATCCCCAAATTGAAGCCCTTTGTTAATTATGGGGCATAGTTGCTATTTTTTACATCAAGATTATATAGTCCTTTGCATTTTTTTTTTTTTTGCTATTTCTGTCAGATTGTAGTATTTAAATATTTGAGTAAAAATGAAAAATTAGCTTTAAAAACCCCAAATCTACCTATATTTCTGCTGAAAAAAATCACATAATATTTGGAGTTTAAATTATACCAAGTTTTATAAGCAATGATCCTTTCTAAAATAGTATAACTTGTTTTGGTGGACATAAGAAAAAAGTGTCATTTTAATATGATAATTAAGGTACTTAGCATAATGTTCTATAAATATACCTTAGAATATCAATATACATGGTCACCTGTTTAAAAAACACTTCATATTTTCCTGTCTAGAAGGTAGAGAAAAACATTCTACCAAGTGCATTGCTCTCTTAATAAGGTTAGATATTTTCCTTTAAATTCATTTTGCTTTTCAAAGATGATAATGTCAATTTTGACATTAGTACAGGGGAAGCCTAGGTGTTTGTAATGTTGCTTTCTAATGTTTACAGTATGTACCTTCATTAGTAAGTTAAGGGAGAGTTGAAAATAGTCCAGTTACAGAAGAATCGAAAGAAAAATATGCCAAATATTCCCCTGGTAATGATGGGGATTCATATATTGGATAAAAGTAACACAGAATATCACATTTGGAAGAACCATAGATGTCATCCACCTAGCATAACTATACCTAGGCAGGTATTTGATTGCTTGATTTATATTAAGCTTGCATTTCCTTGAAATTTCCAAGTTATTTTCACATGAATTGTGGAGTACTTCATTGTTTTTGTGAGGTTGAGTTTTGGAACCCAAGCATAGTTGTTGATCATCATTTAATTTCATCCTATTAAATTTAGTCTTTTATTCTGGTCTGTTGCAATCTCTTTGACTGATCTGACTCTTCCATCCAGCATACTAGCTGTTCCTCCTAATTTTTTATCATAGGCATGTGCATCATATGCATCATATGCGTACTTGATAATGAGACAATCTGTGCCTTCAGCTAGGTTCCTTATAAAAATGTTGACTCTCATAAGATCAATAACAGATCTCTGGCATACACTACTAGAGATCTCTCTCAGTGCTAATTTCAACTTATTAATGATTGTTCTTGGGTCCTACCACTGAACCAGCTCTAAAGCCATCTAACTTTTCTGTCTTCTCGCCCACATTTTTCCCTCATGGTACCCCAGTAATAGCATGAGAGACTTTGTCAGATGCCTTATTGAAGTCCAGATCTTTGACATTTTCTTGATAATCTGTCAAAAAAGAAAATTAAGTTTCATATGATAGGAATTGTTCATGATGAAATCATACTGTCTCCTAAATGCCCACAATCTATCCCTTTAAGTTTTGTTTTGTTTTGTTTTGTTTTATTAAATTTCCTTTTCCTTAAGGGAACAACACTGAACAAAGTTGTATTTCAAACTTTGCTAGGAGAGAAAAAAAGACTTTGGTCAGTCAACAAACATTTATTAAATACTTTAATATGTGCCAGGCACTGTACTAAGTGTTGCAAATACAAAGAAAAGCAAAAGAAAGAGCTCACATTCCAGTGGAGGAATAGCATGTAAAAGAATTGTACATGTAGAATATACATGGTTTAAATGGAAGCTAATTTCAGAGAGAAGCTTGTTGTTCATCTTTCATTCTCAGAGAGGAACAGTGACATCATGAGAGTGATTTAAGTGAGGCAAAGCAGTGCAAAGTCATCATCAGCCTCACTCTCCTCTAGTCATCAAAGTCCAGTGGTATGGCATAGTGTCAAGACAACTATCAATGACCCAGGATATAGTAGGTGACCTAGGTCTTTCTAAATAAAGGTCTTTCTCAGGCCTCAGTTTGTCTGAGGCACAGCCCTTTCAGTGACTAAGGGCTAAATAAGAATTGAGACAAAAGATGGCTTAATTTATTGTCACACACAAAATCATTCTGGAAGGTGAAGACCCTCAAAGTTTCTGGCCAGAACAGTAGGGTACAGGGGTACTGGTCATGCTTTCATAGTAGAGAAGAGTGTTCAAAGTTTCTCACAGACCAGGAGAATGGTTGACCACAACTCTCCTTGGGTCTTGCCAGTTTGGAAGAGGGAAGGCATTAGCATTAAAGGGAGTGGGGAAGCTGGGAAATGCCTCTTTCAAAATGTGGTATTTAAGTTGAATCTTAAAGGAAGCAGGGGAAATTGACAAGAAAGTAGAGCATTCCAGCAGTGGGGGACAGCCAGCGAAAAGGCATGGAGTTGGGAAATGTGACCGTTTTTTATGTTGAACAACAAGAAGACTGGTGTCATTGGATCTAGAGTAAGTAGAGAAGAGGAAAATGTAAGAAGACTAGAAAGGAAGAAAAGGGCCAGGTTGTGGAGAGCTTCAGTGGCACAGTAGAAAGAGTGCTGGGCTTCAAGTCTGGAAGACTCATCCTGAGTTCAAATCTGTTTTAGACCCTAGCTGTGTGACCTTGGGCAAGTCACTTGACCCTGTTTGCCTCTGTTCCTCATCTGTAAAATGAATTGGAGAAGGAAATGACAAAGCATTCCAGTATCTCTGCCAAGAAAACTCCAAATGGGGTCGTGAAGAGCCTGACATGACTAAAAGACAAATTAAAAGCCAGAGATTTAGCTCTCTCTTCCAAGTGTTTGAGGAGAAAAATGTATTTTTAAAGTAGTTGTTTTTGAAAATGTACTAGAATAAGATATAACCTCTCCCTTCTCCCACTCTCTTCTGCCCCTTTTCTTTTTTTTTTATTCCTCTCACCCCCACACCCCCAAAATTCAGGACAGTTGCCAGGAGATTATGCTTCGCTTCTGATGGGAATATCTGGTTTTCACCTTCTTAACATATATCTCTTGCACAGAGGAGTAAATGAGTAAATCAGAGTTTTAGTTACCAAAGGCATGCAGCTGAGTGCTAATCAAGGCTAGGACCGAACTATTAACACTTTAGATATATCTGTTTAGTCTCTCTGTCCTTTTTATACTTTTTCATTCTCTTGGATTCATTGATAGGTCCTGTAAGTCAGCATTTTGCTCATCATTTTCTCCATTTGTATTCCTTAGACTTGATACACAGAAGTACTTGCAAGGCTTAATGAAGGGATCTTTTACATTTTGAATTGTTTAATGCTGTAATTCTGCTTATTTAAATTAACTTTTTCATTTCTGCTTTCAACTGACTCTGACAGGTAACTTATTACCAAACAATATCATCATCATAGGTCATATTTCCATGGTTCCTTACAGTTTATTGTATGTTACTCACAACAGCCCACCAAGGTAGGTAGCACATGATGTCACCACAACTTTAAAGATAAAAGGAGTCTAGGAATTGGAGAGACTATTTTCCTATTGTAATAAGTGTTAGTACCGGGATGTGAATGCATGTCATCCAAATCTAGATTTGCAATTTTGTAAAAATTCTCATCTGAGAGTCAGGATGACCTGATGTACACAGTCCAGAGGGCCTGTCACCTTGGGCAAGGCACTTGAACCATCGCATGCCTAGGTGCAAGACCAGTTATCTGCCAATCTACCACTGGTAGTGAAAGCTTCCTCATACTAACGAAATCAGAAGCCCAGAACAAAAAACATAAGATCTAAAGTTAAACGTCAAGGAAAAAGAGGAAATTGAGAATTGTCATTGGCTAAACAGGAAGTATCATAAAAGTGTCATAAAAGTCAAGGTCTTCCCACATCATGGTAGAGGGCATCAAGATTATTCATTTAGCAAATCAATTGGCTTTGAAATAAAAATCTATAGAAAATGAGAGCATGTTATTCTGGAACCCCAGTTTTGCTATGGCTTTTAAAAATGAAGCCTGTATTTTAACTATTATTTGAGAAATGTGACTTTTAAACAGTAGTATTATTTATTTCCTAGAAAAATATCAAGGAGTTTGGGCCCAACTACTGGCTGTCATTTCACAGACAGGAAGACTAACTAGTGAGAATAGGTTCATTGTATCATATATTTAGAGATAGAAAGGACCTTAGAGGTCATTGAATCCAACCCCTTCATTTTACAGATGAGAAGACTGAGGTCCCCAGAGAGATTGAGTCATCCAACTTCACAAAATTATTGCTTGCCTGAGGTAGTGTTTGAACTTGGTTCTTCCTGTGCTTTATCCTCTCACTACACAGTTTCTGAAATACCCTGGTTTTTGTAAATTTCTTTGCAAACAACTAAAGAACACCTGATGGCTCAGAATTCCTAAGAACCTATTAAACTAAGCTTTTTGCATCTTGAAGAAAATTTGTTTTTAAAATAATGTTAAGGATTAGAAAACTGTTAAAAAAAATTCCTATCTTTAATATCATTAGAATTTCTTCCTGTTGTGGATAGGCAATATAGTAATTAGAATGTGAGCACAATGCAATTGTTTAATTAGTGTGAGCTCCTTGAAAGCTGAGGCTGTCTTACTATTCCTATTTCTGTCTCTAGTGCTTACCATAGTGCATTGAAAAGAAACAGGAGCTTAATAAATTTTCCATTCATTCATTCTTTCAAATCAAATACCAAGCTGTAGTTCTGACTTCATAGACCCCACTACTTTCCTAAGAAAAGGAGAAAGGGATTTATAGTTTTCTTTGCTCACTGGCTTCTTTTTAGAGATTTTTTAAGTTGTAAGATACCTTCTTTTTGTGATTAGACCTTAAAGGATCTGGAGTGGAGATCAGCAGTGTCTTATACATAATCTATACTTAGCAAATGTTTTAATTGAGTAGACTAGGATATTTAGAAGTATATTAAGCTAGCTCAATGAGACTTAAAGATACTATTAGTCTGTCTTTAAGAGCCAAATATAGTGTGGCAGAAGTTTGAACTTATAGTTTGGAGTCTTTTTGAGATGCTTCTTTCTCTGTGGAGTTGGGGAGAAAATAAGTATAGGTTCATTTGGATCTACGAGGAATCTGTGGGGAAGTCAGAAGATGAGAAGTTTCTTTCTTGTTAGAATTGTCTTGACTATTATTTTATGAAAAAACATTACGAACAATTCTGTGAAGAATTTGAAGTTTACCATATAATTCTGAAAGGACTGTCATCTGTGATGGCTACAGAAAGGAACAAGAAAAGAGACAAAAATAACATTTTCTGAGAGTGTTCTTGTAGAGAAATATGAAGAGGATTCTTGAGAAATTTTTTTCAGTATTCCAAGTGAACTAAATCATGAAATATTGCTTCAGAAGTTAAGAAAAATCATCTTTTGATTTCAGGCAACTCTGATCTTCATAGCTAAAATATTGTAAATGATTTATGTATCTTTTATTATTGTTAATAATTGTATATTCAGTGAGGAAAATAAAGGATGTATACTGCCTATATACATGTGTTAAAGGTATAGCCCAGAGGAAAAAGCAAGATCTGGTCTCATATTGGCAGAGTTTTAGATTGTGAAGACTGTGTCATATTAGTTTCTCATTTTGAATCATCTCAACAACTCTTGTGGCCACCTTCTCTATTCTGTTTCAGCCACACACATCAGCATGCTCATAACTTAAACCTTTCTGTCTCATAAAACTATCTCTCACCACTTTGAGGATGCTGAACTTTGAATAAATGAATAAAAAGTGTTAGGTACTCATTCTTTGAGAAACACTGCACTAAGTACTTGAGATACAGATGGAAAAGCAAAATATTTCAGAAGTTCTCATTTTAACGGGGGGAGGGAGTAGACACAGAACATATACAGGAGATTTCTTGTGCAAGTCAGATCAAAAATTCACTACTGGTCCTTTTCATTCATATGTTAATATGTACAGCTTCAGTATCATTGGCATTGATAAAATGGCATCTTTTTCTGACATTGAGTCATTTGACAGTACCAAGAATTTTGGTGGTGGGATTTTCTTTTCTAGTCTTTATTGTTTATTTATTTTATTTTTTAAAAATTTGTTTAAGTTTTCAACATTCATCTCCACAAAATTTTGAGTTCCAAATTTTCTCCCCATCTCTCCCCTTCCCTCACCCCAAAATGCCAAGCATTCTCATGACCCCTACCACCAATCTGCCCTCCCTTCTAACATCCCTCCCTTCCCTTATCCCCATCTTCTCTTTTGTCCTGTAGGGCAAAATAAATTTCTGTACCCCATTACCTGTATTTCTTGTTTCCCAGTTGTATGCAAGAACAATACTCAACTTCTCCTCCTTCCTCCCTCCCCACCCATCCCCATGGGGAAGGCAAGCAATTCAGTGCAGGCTATATGTGTGTAGTTTTGCAAATGACTTCCATAATAGTCATGTTGTGTAAGACTAACTATATTTCCCTCCATCCTATCCTGCCCCCCATTTCTTCTATTCTCTCTTTTGACCTTGTCCCTCCCAGGAGTGTTGACTTCTAATTGCTCGCTCCTCCCATTGCCCTCCCTTCCATCATCCCCCCGCATCCTGCTTATCCCCTTCTCCCCCACTTTCCTGTATTGTAAGATAGGTTTTCATACCAAAATGAGTGTGCATTTTATTCCTTTCTTGAGTCAAATGTGATGAGTAAGCTTCACATTTTCCCTTTCATCTCCCCCTTTTTCCTTCCATTGAAAAGGCTTTTTCTTGCCTCTTTTATGAGATAATTTGCCCCATTCCATTTCTCCCTTTTTCCTCCCAATATATTTCTTTCTCACCCCTTAATTTCACTTTTTTAGATATGATCCCTTCCTATTCAGCTCATTCTGTGCTCTCTGTCTCTGTCTCTTTCTGTGTGTGTGTGTGTATGTGTGTATAATCTCACCAACTACCCAGATACTGAAAAAAGTTTCAGTAGTTACAAATATTGTCTTTCCATGTAGGAATGTAAACAGTTCAACTTTAGTAAGTCCTTCATGATTTCTCTTTCCTGTTTACCTTTTCATGCCTTTTCTAGTCTTTAGAAATTGTGACTACTGAGGGAGGTGGGAACTGCAGAAGGCAGTTGGCAGATTACATCTCTAAGGGATTGCTTCCTGGATGATGGCTGATAGGGCTGGACTAGAAGCAGTGCAAATGACCTAGAGGTAGAGGAGAGGAATGCTTACCTCATAGATGTGGAAGATTAGCGTTCCAGGCATGGGAGACAGCCATGAAAATGCCTGAAGTTGGGAGATGGAGAATCTTGTTTAAGGCACAGCAGGGTGACCACTGTCACTGGATTGAAGAATGTTTATGTGTGGAAGAGGGAGAGATGTGCACGGTGTAAGAAAAAAATAGTATGAAGGACTTTGAACAACAAACAAAAAACAAGCAAACAAAAATATTTGATCCTGGAGGTAAAAGGGAACCATTAGAATATATTGAGGGTGTGGAGTGATATGGTCAGATCTGATTTTAGGAAGATCAGTTTGATAGCAGAGTGGGGGATGATTTGGAGTTGGGAGAGACTTGAGGTGGGGAGAAGATCTATCAGCAGGCTATTGCAATAGTCTGGCATGAGGTGATGAGAACCTGCACAAAGTTGGTCATAGTATCAGAGGAGAAAAAGGGACAGATCTGAGGGATGTTATAAAAGTGAAAATGGCAGGATTTGATGAGAATGAGAGAGAGTGAGTAGTAGTTGATGACATCTAGGTTGTGAACCTGGAGAATTAGGAGGATGATGGTATCCTCAGTATCCTTGCTAAAGTAATAGGGAAGTTAGGAAAGGGGGGTAGGTTTGAGGAGAAAGATAATGAATTCTCTTTTGGACATAAGTGAGTTTAAGACCTGTGATTTCATCATTGCGATTACTTTATCAACACAGATCGCAACTCCTCTGTGCCTTGATAGATATCTTTCATGAGTTACTGTGACTGGAAAAGCAGTTTTCTTTTATCTCCCATTTCTATGTCTTTCTCCTTGGTGATCTCCTATAACTAAAATTCACTCCTGTCATTTCTGCCTTTTAGACTCTCTAGATTTCTTCTAGGCTTAGCTCAAGCACCATTACCATGTGGTAACCTTTCCCAATTCTCCCAGTTATTAGTTTCTCCACCCCTGCCATATTACTGTATCTTTACTTTGTGGATATTTTGTATTGACTTATATTTGTATTAGTCCCCACTCTTGGCACCCAATAGAATGATAGCTTTTTAAGGATAGGATTTTTTTTTATTTTTGTGTTTGTAACTTCAGCACTTAGCTGATGTAATGTTCTTGTTCAGTTGTTTGTTGTGTACAACTCTTTATGACCCCATTTGGGATTTTCTTGGCAAAAGATATGGTAGTGATTTTCCTTCTCCAGCTCAATTTATAGATATGGACACTGAGGCTAACAGTATGAAGTGATTTATCTAGGGTCACACAGCTAGGAAGTCCTGAGGACAGATTTGAACTCAGGAAGACAAATCTTCCTGACTCCAGGCCTGTCACTCTGTCCACTGCACCATATAGCTGATCCTCCCACCAACTACCATATAGCTGCCCAGTAACAGGTAATAGTAAAGTCCATAACACCATAGTGCTATTGGGATAATCATCTAGTCATCATTTCTTACATTAAATAATATTGTTATATACATATATCACACTTTGTTCAGTGTTTCCACCTTTGATAGGCACCCTTTTAGATTCTAGGTTTGTTTCCTTCTTTCTTTTTTCCTTTTATACCCTCTCCAGAAAGTTTTTTTTCCCCCATCTCCTGGTGGAGGGGTGGTGGTGTATGCTATTCCCATTCAGGTTTTATTGTTTTCTCTTTTAACTGTTCTCTAATCCACTCACTGTTCTGTTGAATTCAATGTATTTTTGTGACAGATGTGTGTATTTTCAACTCTCTTTTACATTTCAGCTCTAAGAGAAAGATTTCTTTACTGCCTGCTTTCCCCACCCATTCCTCCATGTTTTGTATATTCTTCTCATATACTCCATTTATGAGCTGTAGAATATATGTTTTGACCATATAAGCTTATGAGAATGACTGCATGAGTTGCTTAATGAAGTTCCTGGGGGAGCATTGGTAGAAATGCTGGAATTTTGTGCACTTTTCCCCTAGGGAGACTGATTGATGCCTGAAGGGAAGAAGGAGAGGGGCAGTGAGACTCTCTCTTCAGTTCTCCTCTAAAAAGAGAGTACCACACTACAATTCTGTCTACCTGTCTCCCTAAATATTGCTAAATATATAATATTTAAGGGGAATTTGAAGTGAATGAGGGGAGTTTGAGGAGGAATAAAAAGGTTTGAAAAGCTGCTATGGTGAGTAGGGGTAGGGCAACTTTCCTGTTACCACATCCTCCCAGGCCCACAATATTAGTTTTATCCTCAACTTCTCACTATTATTCCTCCCATACATATCCATTGCATTGCCAGATCTTGATATTTCTACCTTTGCACATGTCTCATTTAACATAGCTACTACCCTAGTACAGGCCCTTATCACCTCTCACTTGGACTATTCCAGCAACCTTCTAATTATTCTCCTTGCCTCCAGCTTCCCCGTATTGCGTTACATCACATCCTCCACTGAGCTACCAAAGTGCTTTAATTCATAAGTCTGACAGTGTTAGCCCAGCACTTAGCAGGCTCTTGTGGCTCCTTATTACCTCCAGAGTAAAAATGTAACCTTTTCTGTTTCTCAATTAAAAGTCTTCATACCCTCACATTTTCCTACTTTTCTGTTCTTCTTACTCTTGTCTTCACCTACAAACTCTGTAATCCAGTTATATTGGCCTTCTTGCTCAGAAACAAAAAACAGCATTATCTCCAATCTCCATATAGTGGTTTTACTGGCTGGAATGCCTCAAAAGGGTATGATAAAAAACCAAGTAAAGTTCCCTTTTAAGGCAGAGAAAGAGTGAGGTATTTAAAAATGTTCTCATTTTATGAGGTTATTGTCCGTTCCTTGTTCTTATTGATCTGTTGACCTTGTGACTGATTTTAGTAGTGCAGCGGGATCGAGTCATTACTATTTCAAAATTTCATTCATGAGGGTTTGTTCTTCTCTCCCATCCCACCCCCGCTCCTCCACTCCCTGTTGGCGAGTTGACATTTCACCAGCTCCACTAAATGAATAGTATATGACACCAGTGTGGTCTTCTAACCTTTTATAGGGCTAATACCAAAACAGGATTACAAACAAATAGTTTCAGTGGATTCATACATTAAGTTCCATTGTTTATAATTACTGTAAAACATATAACATCACTGCATAAATATAATGCATCTGTTTAACTGTTTCCTTTTCTGCATCAGTAATTGGTGGAACAAATTAATATCAGCAAAGAGTAAAACAGAAGCTTTGTGGGATGGCTCAATATAGAATGTTGCTAAAATGTTACTTGTACAATTTCCAACATGGTGGGACCTGTTAGAGCTTGTGCTGCACAGGCCTAACCTTCAAGAACCTAGGGTTGCCCCCCTGTGCCTTGATAGGGCGTCAGAAATAAAACTTTGTGGGGGCAGAGAAGACAGAAGTAAAATGAGAATCAAGTAGCTCGGCCTTGAATTTACTTTGTCCTCTCCCTCCTGAGCCAACAGTTCAAAACCCCTTTTGGTTATTTTTAGCTTCCTCCTCAGTTCTAGAAACACTTTGACATTAATTTTTTTTAAAAAGAAGTCTATTCATACTTTTTGTTTTTATATAATTTACATTTCCTAATGGATCCCTTTTCACCCTGTGGGAGTTATATCTTAAAACAGATACTAAAAAGGGGGAGAGGGGTCAGTTTAAGTAGAGCAATCCAACAAATCAAAAGTCTGACCTAGCGTGCAATATGCCTTACCTAACTCCCCCTTGGTTTTTTTTTCAGAGAAGGGTAAGATGAGTTCTTTTATCTTTTCTTTGGGATGAAACATTCAGCATTATTTCCCAACATTAGTTTTTCAGTTTTTATGTCCTTGTTTTTTTCTCTTTGTATTATTGTATCATGTCTATTTTTTTCCTGGTTCTTTTCGCTTTGTTTCAGCTCATACAACTCTTCCTATGCTTTTCTTTATTCTTTCCACAGTAATTTTCTATTACTCATGTATAGCAACTTGTTTAGCCATGAACAACAATCAGTAGGGCCTATATTCTTTCTAGTTCTTTACTATTTAAAAAATGCTGCTCTATTTTGGATTTTAAAGGGCTTGGGGGTGGAGGGGTTGGGAGGGTTGAATTTACTTCTGTGTATATGCCTGTTTGGATTAGAGGAGAGATATTGTTGTTCTCCTGAATGTCTGAACCGGTTCCTAGCTCTTTCTCTATCTTTTCCCACAAACCTCCAAAAGTGACTCCTCCTCTTTTCACCTTTGCTAATTTCAGACACTTCAGAGTTGTTTTGATTTGCATTTCTCTTAGTAAGTGATTTGGAACAATGTTACATAAGTTGTTAATAGATTATAAATCTCTCTCTCCTGTTTTTTTTAGGATTGTTCCTATCTTTGACCACTTATTTATTGGGGTGTGGCTTTTGGTTTTCTGTTAGTTTCCTTTATCACATAAATATCACTCTTATCTGAAATATTTGATAGAAGACTTCTCTTATCCCCTCCCCCATCACACCTCCACCCCAGCTATTGATTTCATACTAGTTTCATTAATTTCATTTTTGTAAAAGTTTTTCCACTTTCATGTAATCATAATTATAGTTATTGTGAATAAGAATTCCCTTTCTATTATTTCTTCCTGAATGTTGTCATTAGTATATGCAAATGTTGCTGATATTTGTGTGTTTATTTTATATCCTTCATCTTTACTGAAACTATTAATTATCTAAATTAGGATTTGGGGTTTTTTTGACTGATTCTCCAGAATTTTGTAATCTAATTTTCAAATAGAGAAGGATAATTATGAACCCCCTTTGCCTATGTTTATTTATACTTTCAACTTTCTTTGTTAGTATTTCTACAACTGTCTCAAATTATAGTGGGGAAAGAGGGCATACGTACTTTATTTATTGGGAAAATTTCTAACATTAGCCCTTTTCCTTGAATCCTTCAGCTTTTTGTTTTAACAGGCCTTTTCATTTATTGATAAAATCATGTAATTTTTTTTAACGTATTTAATATGTTTATTTGTGTTGTTTTTCTATGTTGAATCATTCTGAATTTTTCCTTAGGATTTTGTCACATTAAAAAAAAATTAATCCCTCTGTTAACGTGATCTTATGTCTATCTCTGTACATGACTTTCTATAATCTAGGTTAATAACTTTCTTTGAAAGTTCCTAACATTTCCCACCAACTGGTTCTTCTTTGTTGGTAAAATATTGGTTGTTACACGTTTTGAAGAATGAAATTATCATTAAGACAAGTCAAAAATGCATAGTTCCTCTACTTTTGACACAGAGGCAAGAAAATGAATGAGAATTTGAGCACCATACATATGAAAACTGTCTGATTAAATGTAAGGAGAGAGTTTGAAGATAACTGTTGAGAATAAATGAATGAATAAATAAGCCATTTATTAAACATTCACCATATGCAAGACACTGTCCTAAATGATGAAGATACACAAAGAAAACTAAGGCTTTGCTCTCGAGGAACACATATTTTAATAGAGGGGAGATAACATAGAGAGAAACATTCTTCTACGTTTCAGATAGAAAGGTCCAGTGTTCCCTAAACTGCAGTAGCAAAGTGGATGGCAGTGCATCATCTTTAATGTCATTTCCATGGATAAAATTATGTATTTCTGATGAGATCTATAGGAGAAGTGGAGCCTGTATGAAGAACAGCAAATGTGAGTAGAGAGAAGGAGAGAAAACATATTTCCAGATCATTTATTAGAAATGTCCCCAACTAACAGATTCCTCTACTGTTCTTGTCTTATATTTTTTCTGTACAGTCTCTTCTTTAATTGGGTCTACCTTCTAGTTGTCCTGTACTTTAATATTATGCCCATTAATAACATGTGCCAATGTTAGGCCATCTCATAAGGATTGAAAATAATGGTGAAAACTTTTGAGTATATATAAAATGACAGTAATTATCTGCAAAGTTGAAATAATAGGGATTGCTGATTTTCCATGTTGTTGCTGTAGTTGTCATTGTATCCAAAATTGGTCTTGATTTTTTCTTATGGGAAATATTTTTATAGTATTTTGTTTTTCTTTTATCAGAATAAGTTGCTTTTCACATGAAAATTAAAGGAAACTGAACTTGGGAACTTTGCTTGAAAAACATAGGGCATCCTATAGTTAGATGTGCACTTGATGCTTATTATTTTGCAGTGGGACATTTTATTTTTGAATTTAGGATTTGCCCTCTTTGGGCAGATAATAAAAGCAGCTAGCATTTATTTACCACTTTAAGGGTTACAGAGTGTTTTATGTGTTGTCTCATTTGATCCTCATAATAACCCTGTGAAGTAGATGTTATTAGCACTCCCATTTTATAGATGAAGAAACTGAGGCTGGGAGATAACTTGGGTAACTTGTCCTGGCTCATACAACTAGTAAATGTCTGAAATAGGATTCAAAGTTATGTCTTCCCATTTCTAAGTACAGTACTCAATCTGTCCCCCAGCTGCCAAAAATTGTTTTGGAAAAGGAAGTTAAACTCTTTAAATGTAGCTGTGAGAAACTTAGGAAGATTTTACTACAACCAGCAAGTAGTTTCCTCTTCCCTGTTCATAATTTGTTTTCAGGGTATTATATGTTGATATCTTCTGTCCCTCTCGCCTTTAGCTGTTGAGTTTTGCAGTATTTCTTTAAGCACTTAAAATACTTATTAACAGATAGCAAAGTGATACTTAGATAAGGGAAGAATTTGTCAAAGAATCAGAGTACTAAAATACAAAGAAATTTTTATTTTATTTTTAAAGTTGAGATTTGGTGTGATTGCTGATAACCACTTTTTTGTTTTCATTGTTGAAGGGTACTTTTCAGGAATATAGCAACTGATGGATGGAACTGGTTCTGAGAAAATGTCAGATAATTTTAAATCTATTTAAATCTACTGTGTTTTTTTTTTCCTTAGGGGAGATAGGTGATACAGTGCATAGAGTGCTGATACTGGAGTCAGAAAGACTCATCTTCTTGAGTTCAGATTCAGCCTCAGTACATTTCCTAGCTTTGTGACCCTGGGCAAATCACTTAACCCTATTTGCTTCAGTTCCTATCTGTAAAATGAGCTGGAGAAGGAAATGCCAAACCATTTCGGTATCTTTGCCAAGAAAACCCCAGGTGGAATCATGAAGAGTCAAACACGACTGAACAACAAGGAAATTTTTACTTTTTTTAATGGGAAAAATTGGTCCCTCGGAGGCACTATGAGCAGAAAACATTCCATATTAAAATTTATTTGTGAGTATTAGTACATAAGGTGAATGCATTATTTTTGTATGCTCTCCAGTATTTCTATAACGTGTAGTGGCAAGGTGATATTCATTACACCTAAGGCAGATATGCAGGCACAGTTCTGAAATTGCAGAGTACAACAGACTCTCCACATGGAAGACAGAACTGAAACATTTATTCAAACACCAGAAAACCCAGTCCATCACAGCAACAAAGAAATCCGTCATAGTAGCTGAGAAGTCTATACACATTATCAGGCCTTCCCACAAACAGGCCTCCTCTAAGCACAATGCCCTTTTCTCACGCACAGCCAGCTGCCTGCTTCCTCTGTCCTTCCCAGCTCTGACTAGTCTGACCAACTTCCTCTCAGCTCTGCTCCAGGTCTACCTTTTCCTGTTCCACAAGCTCCTCCCACCACAGACTTCAGGTGACTCAAACTCATGTGACTTAAATAGGTCACATAGGCCTATTAATGGATGAGAGAGATCTTCCCACTCCATTAAAAATACATTAATAATACATCATGATAATTTAATATAGTTCTTTTTTGCTGTGTTTTGTTTTTGCAGGGAAGGGCAGAATTAGAAAATGAAGTTTAATCTTGAGAGTTGCCTAGGCCACTAACTTAAAGGATTTGCTCTAGGTCACAGAACTAGTATGGTGCAAATATTAGATTTAAATCTGGCTAGGTCCTCTTTGTTCAGATATGGCCCTCCTAACCATTATACCACCCTACTCCTCTAAGTTTTAGTGTAGAGAAAATGGAAAGGAAAAATTACTGATTTGAATAAGGACTTTAAATAATAACTTTTACAACAGTTGATTGATCTTGATGTAACATGGAAGTGGATAAAGCCAAGTGACCCAGGAAAAATTCACTTAATCGCTTTAAAATAAGCTTTTTGAGCTAAAATTAGATGATCACTAAAGTTTCTGTATGAGTTTTTATAACTCATTAAATTTAGGTAATAAGAATCATTAGTGCTCCCTCCCTTCCATTGATTTCAATATATATCATATTTATTTACCTGTGACATATTTCTTCCCCCACTTTCCTTCCGCAGAATGTCATCCTCTTAAGAATAGTATTGCAGTAGTGCTTGCCTTAATAAATACTTATTAGTCAATTGCTGTCAAAATTCTTGCATATCTTTTTACTTTGGTCAAAGGTGTTTGTTCAGGTAAAATTTAATCAATGATTTCACAGTTTTTAGGTTTGTGACATTTTCTAATTTACTAGAACAAACTGAGATCTCAATATTTTGATTTGTTTTGAAAGAAGTTGGCTGTATAATACAAAAGGCTATTCTGCACATTATAAATTTTATTTGGGGGCATTTTGTTTTCCATTTTGACACAAAAGGGTAGATGTGATATAATTCAAGAAATATTTATTCAGGTCTACAAAGTACAAGCAAAGGATAGTGAAATATGGTCCCTTTTTGTTGGGGAGATGAAAGACATTCATAATCAGGTAAATAATAAGATAATTTGAGAATTAAACACTGATAACTATGGAATATCAGGAAAATTTTTGAGTAGATGTCATCTGAGCTGGGCATTGAAGAAAATTAGGGATTGTATGAGGTAGAAGAGAGTGTGCAGAACAAGTTGTGCAGAGATTTGGGAACAGGAAATGGAATCTTGGTTTTGGAGAACAGCTAGGAAGCTAGTTTGACCAAAATGTGAAGGGCATGAAGGGATGTGTCTCCATCTCTTTCACCTTGGGGACTTAAGAAAGCTTAACAAAAGAATAAGACAAGCCAATAATTGCTTGAAAAATAGTGTACCTTTATTTTGGTACCTTTTAAAACACACAGGAGAAGGAGCTTTCTAAAGGCAGGGGCAAAGGCACGGGTACAGAGGCAGAGGCAGAAATAGGTTATAAGGAGGGCAGTTCAGTGCCTCCCACATATGGTTAGTGGTTGACACCCCTAGTCTGTGGCATCAGTCAGTAACCTCCAAACCAGGGGATGAAAGGGGAAACTATCAAGGACTGCTAGTTGCTTATGAGTATGATGATTTTAGAGTCGCTAGAGGAGAAAAAAGGGGTAGTGGCAGTCTGTGATAGTTCTAAGGAGAGACTGCTCTGCCTTTATTACGTCTTTATCACTTCTGTGTCCTTGGTCACCTCTGTATATCAGGACAGATCACTGCATCCAGGTTTTACAAGGAAAAGTGGCTTCTTGTTCAGTTCATTATGGTGGTTTTCTCATTTCTAATGTCATAATGGTCAGGGAAACACTAGGGGATTGGCTAGAATGAGAGACCAGTATATACAAAGTTGGGGTATGGAAATTTCCAGATATGGAAGTTTCTGGCTCTAGATATGAATGGGCTTGAGAACCAAAGTAGAGACAGCCTTTGATAGTAAAGTTCCCTCAAACCAGAGAGATTTTCTTTGGACTATCACTATATATTTTTTCTGCTTTAAACTTATTTTTGTTATTCTAAATTTGACAAAGAGCAAAAAAACCAAGCATTTCCATGTACGCAGAACAGGAAAAGAATTGATTGTACATGAAACACTGAACCTTTTCTGTATGACTTGTATTAAAAAAATTCAGCGTTTGCTTCAGAGCTGTCTTTTTGTCTGTCTCCTGAATCTCCTCCTGTTCTGTGCGTTAAAAAAAAATCCTGCAGTGACTCCTTCTTTCTCTTTTTTTTTTTTTTTTTGCATCAGTATTGCTAGTTTATCTCTCATTTCCACATCTCTCAGGTTAAAAAAAAAAAGCACCTTGTAGCAAGAACTGTAGCTATGAAAAAACTAATCCATACATTGGCCATGCATAAAAATGATGTCTGAATTTGTGTCTTTAGTCCCCTACCTTTGTTAGACAGTGTGTAGAGTGACTTATCAGTGATCCTCTGGAATTCTGATTGGTTCTTGAATAAAGTAGAGTTAAAGCCTTCAAAGTTGTTTTTCTTTGCAATGTTGGGGCTATTGTTTAAATTGTTCTGCTTACTTCACTGTGTATCAGTTCATACTGGTATTCCTAGATTTTCCTGAATCCCTTCCTGTTGTGATGCACTTATTTTTATACTCTAATACATTGATACACACTTTTTTTTATGAAGGTATTTATTTGATCTTTTTGAGGAATATGCCTAGCAGTGCTATCTCTGAAAGGTAGCATGAGTATTAGTTAATTAGACATGGATGGAGTCCAGGTGATCTGTGTTTAAGTCCTACCTCACATGTTTCCTAGTTGTATGTTACCCTCAGCAAATCACTTCTCTGTGCCTGTGTCTTCATTTGTAAGACCTTTAAGAGTTGCTTACAGCCCTAACTCTTTATGACCCTGTTGACTTTTGGTAAGATAAACTTAGAAAAATTCAAGAATATTGAACCCATACCTTCTCAACTGCATGAAACCATTTATTGAGAAAATATTATTTTATACATTAACAAAATTAAGTGTATATAGGTGCCAAAATATTAGTTTACTCAAAACAAAACTTTTGTAAACATAACATTTTGTGGTCAAACCAGAATAACTTGTTTCTTTAACACTATCTGTAAACAAAATTCTCTTGATTTTTCTGAGAAATATGGTTCTATAGTTTATAAGAAATGACTTCTTATCATCCTTCTGTCTAGCATATCTGTCTCTGTCCCAGCCAGTGACTCAGCTTTCCTCAAGCCAATTCCTTAGGATTAGCAAGCTCACCTTTCATTTGGCCAATTGAGTACTTGGGTTTTCTAAAATGAGCTATCTTTGTATTGAGACTGCAGACTCACCCCTACCTCTCTTTGTAGGGACTTGGATTTAAGCTAAACTTAAAGAAAAGGAAAACCAAAAGACCCAAAGATGACAGGTTTCCTCCTTTCTTACTGTTTCCAGTGACTTTATTTTTCCTGTCAGAGAGTAGCCTTGAACTGGAGTGTAGGTAATATATGTTCCCTTGGGGGGTTTGCTTTGGGCCTTTTATCTTTTCTGTCTCCCTTCTCTGTGATTTGGGTTAAGATTTTGCATTTGCTTTATTACCTCTGGTCTGCAAATTTTAGTTAATCCCATCCTGATCTCCCTTGCTCTGAATTAATTTATTAAGCACTGTTTCTGCTGAAGCTTATAAGATTTGCTGCCTGGAAATGATATTTCTTATAGAAACAGAGATTCATTTCACCTGAGATTGTTACATCTGGAATGGACCTTAAAAGGTCAACTGAACTCCAATCTCAAACGTGTTGTGGTAGAGGAAAACAAGTCCTAAGGGTGTCATGTGATTTTTCCCAAAGTCACATAGTGACTTGGCTGGGAACTCAAATTCCAGCCTCCTGCTTGTCTATTGTTTTCCTTCATAACATACTCTGTACCACACACACACACACACACACACACACACACGTATATATGTCACTAGTAAGTATCATCTGAGGCAGAGTAGGTTGGGCATTCACTCTCTGAGACCCTTTTCAAAATAAAGAGGATTGTATCTCCCCCACATCCCACACTATACATACATATGTAACTGTAGGTGTCTTGTTAGGCAGAATAGGCTGAACACCCATTTTTTTAGAACCTCAGTAGAAAAAGGCAGAAGAGTTGAATCCTTCCAGAATACACTTTTCTGTCTGCTGAGCTGGCTCAAGACATTCTGTCTCTGCCCCAGTACCCCCCCCCCCCACTCCATTCCAGCCCACTCGGGACCTGGAATTTGACTGAGGCTCCTGAAAATTAAGCAGTCTCAACTGGATATAGCAGTTGAGTGTTTTAACCTTGGACAAGTTGACCATTTTCTCTATTAGGGCAAGACGTTTTCATATAAGACAAAAAATATTAAAATCATAACAACTCAGAGCTCCCAGTTATTTAAGGAAAATTTTTAACATTCACACAGTATTTAGATTTATGACCATTTTACATTCTGTGTTTGACTTCCTCCAGGCCCTTTGTTTGCCATGGATAGATAGATAGATAGATAGATAGATAGATAGATAGATAGATAGATACATACATACATACATACATACATACATACATACATATGTGTGTGTCTCTCTATATAAACATGGATATACTACATATGCAGATATGTGTAAGCTTCCATAATTGATCATGGATTTTAAGACAAAACAAAAAACAAACTAAAGCTTAGATTTCTAAAGAATCATTAAAGTATCATATTTAAATAGAGATGGGGAGGGAAATTGAGGGGAGAGTAAATCTTTTCAATATTCTCCCAAGAGTTGGTCTTTGTCTCTCCATGTTTTCATATTTGGTAGGCTATTTGTCAGATTCTTACTCTCAGTACTGCTGTCCTGTCATATTCTCTCACAAGCAGGCTGTGTGTTGTCATCTCTTTTCCATCTGTCTCATTTGCCTATTGCAGATTATGTCCCCCTTTTCAAAATTACTTAGCTCAAAGATCTGGATAGTCAGGACTGTGAAGGGGCAGCTTCGTAGTCTGGTCATTTTGAACTATGAATCCCAGAATGCCATTCATATCTTAAATACCTGTCAAGTAAATAAGCATCTGTTAAACATCTATTAATGTACATAGGCACTGTGCGAAGTGCTGGGGTTATTTATAAGGAAAGGCAAAAACAATTCTTGCCCTTAAAAATCTAATTGGAGGAGAAAATGTGCAAATAACTAGATACAAACAAGATATACACAGGATAAATTGGAAATTATATCTCAGATACAAGACATTTACATTAAGGGAGACCAAGAAAGGCTTTTTGCAGAAGGTGGGATTTTGGGTGAAACTTGTAGGAAGCTAGAGAAACTGGGAGTTAAGTAAAGAGTATAGCAGGAAGAAGTTCAGTCACTGGATCTGTCTGGAAACTTAGGAGGAGTCCAGTTTATACAACTCTTTAAATGGCCAAACAGAGAGTTTTCTGTTGGATCCTGGAGATAATAGGGAGCAACTGGAGTTTACTGAGTTGGGGAGAGGTGACATGATCAGACCTGCATTTATCTACTTGATATCTGAGTGGAGGATTGACTAAAGTGGGAAGAGGTTTGAGACAGAGAGCCCAACCAGAAGGTAATTGGGATACTTTAGGTATCAAGTGATGAAAGCCTAGACTTAGATGGTATCAGTGTCAAAGAAAACATAGATGAGAGATGCTCTAAAAGGAGAATCGAGAGTACCTGGCCATAGATTGGTTAGAGTTTGAGAAAGAGTTGAGAATAACACCCAGATTGTGAGCCTGGAGAACCTGGACTGGGAGGATGGCAGTACCCTCAATAGTAATAGGGAAATTAGGAATAGTGATGAATTTTCAAATGAAATATTACAATCTTTTAATAGAAAGACATGTTATTTGAGAATGAAATTCAGTTATTTTGTTTGTGTCCTGCTAAATAACATTTTTTAAACTATAAAAATGAGAATAACAGTAAATATACTATATATCATTGGATTCTTGTAAAGAAAACACAAACCTTAAATTGCTTTCAGAACTAATGTAATAATTTTTTTTAGTGAAAACTTTTATTCTAATTAATGAAAAATAGTTATGATGCTCTCATGTGGTTATAGAAACAATTTATAGATCATAGACTTAAATGTAGAAGGGACTTCAGAATTCAAGTCCGCTAGTCCACCACTACCCCTTCCCCCACTTTATAGATAGGAAAACAAGCTTAAATTTAAGACAACTGGATCATAGGATCAAAAATCTTGCACTTCCTCTGCTGTTTTACAGCCAGCATCCTCAGGTGAGGTCACTACCCAATAAGTTTTGTGTGCCTTCCATCTCCCATTGGGCACAGAGTGTCCCAAGAAAAGATTGCTAGGGGCTGGGCTGGCTTTCTTCCATCTACCCCAAAGCAACCACTTCCATCTGTGTCAGCACAAAGTAACTTTTTCTTCCTGCTGCCTGCTCAGTTTTCTCACTGGGATGTGGAGATCTTATGGTGCAAAGAAGAGCAACCCTCCTTTTGACTTCAGGCCTCTCATTTTCTGCTGTACCTGTCTTTAAAGGGTAGAGGAATGGCACCCTCCACTTGGTGATGAACATTCCCATAGCCATTCATGTGCTTCATATCCCAGTGATTCTGAACCCCAGAAAACAAAGGTCCCACACCATTCATCTGTAGATGTGGAAGCTGATGCACACGTTGCAGGGCTAGGTCAGCATTTGGGAAGCTCCAAAAGAAAGTGTAGGAGAGAAGAGATGTTAGGCTAAACTAAGTCTGCAGAGCTGCTGTGCTGACCTCTGTGCTTTATGCCTGAGATACCTTGACAGTCAGTCTATCAGCATTTGAATTGTTTTAGGAAGAGTCTGAAGATTATCTGACAAGATAAGGTACCAGACACTCAAGTCTTCTTTCAAGCTGAATTTCCAAACCTGCAAACTCTACTGCAGACCACACACCTGCTATGGGCTGGGTACGTAGCCCAAATATCAAACACAAAAACTGTTTTTGGAGAAGTCACATACAACAAGCACTCACACCATGGTCAGCAGAAGCAATACACAGACACTCTGAAGGTCTCTCTGAAGTACTTGAATATCAGTTGTGAGACTGGGAGGTGCTGGGACTTCCCACAGTAGAGAAGGTATTGTACTTAACAAGCAAAGCAAAATTGCAGTAGCACAAAGGAACAACATGAGTTGTGCAAATCCAGAGATATCTCCATCCCAAATGTTCTAATGGACTACTTGTGCCTGACCTGTGGTAGAGTCTTCCAAATTTATGTTGGACTGATCAGCCATAGCCAAACACACTGTGCTTCTTCTTCAATGTTGTGATGTCATTGGTCCTTTTCAAAAAGGAAGGATGAACAACATATCCCAATGACTCTGAACTCCTAAAGATCAACATCCAGCTCTCATTCCGCAACCCCTACCACCTTATCCCTCATTCCCATCGCCCTCAACCCTCCCACCTCAAGGTTTTAACCTAATTCCACTCAGCCTTCCACTGTACCTTCTGGAATGCCTCTTAGAGACAACAAGCCTTCATCTTAAATCCTTTCCTGCCACTGAAATCTGACTTTGTCCTAATGACGCAGTCTCCCTAGCCTCCCTTTCCAATATGCCTGTACGTTAACTCATTCTTGGCTCAATAGGCAAGGCAGGAGAATCAAAATACACCTTGCTTCCCATTGCCACTTTCAGGTTCTTCCTGGAACCTGCTTTCCTCCATCACTCAGTAAAATCTCTTCCTTTGAGGTTCATGCTATCCATTTATATGATGTACCAGTTAATCAAAACACTTAAATCTGTTGTCTGCAGACTCCCAGGTCACTCCTCTTACTTTCTCAGTGAGTTTTATAACTGGCTTAATAGTTTTTCCTCTCCTCCCCAACTCCTAGATATACATACGTGTATACACACATATACATAGATACACATGTGTATCGGCACATGTATGTATATGCATACATGTGTGTATATATGTTTACATGTGTATATGTATATATTCTACCCTACCTACTCACCTCCCATGAGCTACTCCTTCACCCTACCTCAGCCACACACCAAGATGGTCATATCTTGCCATCACCCATAATCACCTGTAATCTCCTTATTAGACCATAATCACTTGGGTTTTCACCTTTCCATCTGCCTCCCCTGATGAAACCCTGCTCTTCATCCAAACTATGACAACCCCTCCCCCCAGTCACTTGACCTTTCAGATAACTCCCAAGCCATCTTCTCTGCTCTTTTCTCTTTTCCCCATCTGGACCCTTGATGAACCAGTTCAACTCTATACTGGCCTCCCTTTGAATCTCTTGTGCCCTTATGTCACTGATTATGCCTGCCAAACCTCCACCTTTGTTCAGTCTCACTATTTGTTGCCTTCTCTCCTTCACATGTGCTGCTGAAAGAAGGTGCAGAAAGTCACACAACTGTTCTGATTGAGTTTACCACAAATCTGTGTTACACAGCCTTAACTGGACCCTCATTTCTATTAAGAAATCCTATTATACTTTCCTAATCCTACTTTTCTAGTTTTTCTACCCCTAACTCCCCACAGGGTACTGTATGATCCAGTGTCACTGGCCTCCAGGATATTCCATAAACAAGACACTCCATCTCTTGTCTCCAGGCAACTTTTTTGGTTGTCCCTCAAACCTAGAATGCCCTCGCTCTTCTAATTCTTGACCTCCCTGACTTATTATTTACCCCCATTCTCCCTTTTTCTAGCTGGCCTCACTCAAATATCAATTTAGTGTTGCCTAAAAAGCAGCACTATGAGAGGAATCATCATTTCTTTAAATATTTTAACTGTACATATATATCTTTTGTAGTGAGCAATTATAGTCCTTTCTTGCTTTTAGATTTTTGTGGTTTCTAGTTTTTTCAGGTTTTGAACAAATCACATCAGGAATGCTTTTTATTTTTTTTTGGCTTGGATTTAATGATCAGGACTCACTGATCTTTCCTCGATCTTTGTGAGCATAGAAGCTCAGCTGCATTTCTTTCTACTGGTCTACCGTCTTGTCTGGTCATTTCAGGGAGTGCTTTTAAGATGATCATGACTGTGTAGAAGGAATTTAGAATGTAGCTTTTTTTGTTGTTGTTGTTGCTGTACTGCTTTATAAAATGGAAAGAGGAGTACTTCATGTGTTGTTTTATTTTTATTTGTAATATAATTTGCTAGCAGGCTTCACAGTAAATGACATTTGGATTTTAGATTCCTCATAGAAATGGGAGACAGAAAAGGGATTTACACATTTTGCTCCCTTTATTGACACAATCACTTTTAGTAAACAAGGCTTTATTTAGTAATGAAAATGGTGGAAGAGAATTAGGATTATTTGAATAGCTTTGCATTTGTGAAATTTCTAATCATAAAAAAGACAGACAATAAAACAATAGGCCAAGTAGGTATTATAGCATAATTCAGCTCCCTACTTGTGAATTTTTGTATCAGGGTCAGCACTACAGATCACACTGAGGCAAAATGCATTGAAGTGAACTATTTAAAAAAAAACCCTAGAAATAAGTAAGGATTAAATGAAATTGGAAAATTGGCCTGATTGGAAGAATTTTTCTCTGGTTGGTTGTCTTGGATTTGTAGAGCTGTGATGTAGAAATCATAGTAGCACTGTTGTTGCATGTTGGTACTTTGTACCTTATGAGAATCAGGTAATAAGTTTCAAGTGACCTAATTGGATTCTAAGTTAAGTAAGCTTTAGGGAATGAGATGTTCTGGATAAATCAATTTTATAGAGAGCTAATGCCCAGGAACAATTTAATGTTAACTTTTCTAATGCAAATATTTTCAAAATGTGACTTGAGTATGTGCCTTAAACACAGAGCTTACTGCTTATACAGATTTTCCTTTAGAATTCAGTCACTCCTGAATATCAGATATTGCACTGTCTCCTATATAGATGTAGCTATAGATGCAAATGCAGTTTTAGATTAATGTATTCAGCAGTGCTTCTGGAACTTGCTTTCTTGATAAAGTCTGGTGACAGCTAGCTTTTTGGTCCTTGCTCATAAAACTGAGTAAAAAATGTGTAGATTCAGAACCTTTTGATTAGTATCAAATAGATGTCTTTTGTCAAAATTAATTACAAACTCAAAGAAAGCAGTTGTGCCTTCCCAAGAAAGTTCTTTTATTGAATTCACATGCTTTTGACTTGTTAGCAGTTTTCACAATACCTACGTTACTAACAGTGAACAAACTACAAACAAGTACATGTCGATACGACTCAGGCTTTTATTTGTAAATAAGTTTTTAAGAATTTGTTCTAGGGCAAGGATTTTTACAAATCCCAACTAACCTATCTTTTTTAATTTTTGTCAGAAAATAACACCTCTTCTAGGTTGTAATTAATTATCTCTAAGCCTATTCTTAATTTTATACTTTTTATAGAATTCCAGGCACAAGAATCATTTAAGATTATATAAGCATCTTATAAAGAGACTTGGAATCTCTATATTGGTTGTCTGAAAGATGAACAGACTTAAATCATTTTTGTATTAATATTTTGTTTTCTTGGTAACATAATGAATCTTGTTCATGGCTTACATAAACAAAGCAACATTGGTAAGCAGGAAGATAGTAGAAATGTTAGGTACCTTGCTTCCTCAGGATGGTTAGTCTCCACAAAAGTAAAGCATCAGAATGGCTTTTCTATCCTAAGGCAAGCTCATGATTCTGAGTATAAGTGTTAAAACAGTAGAGAAATATTTCTATCTTTCACAAATTGGCTTGCATTCTTTGGACAACACCAAAAGGTTGTGACAACTTAAAAAGTTCTCACAGGTTGTAATTTTCCAGTCACCAAAGCCTTCATTTGGGAGATCCTTACAACATCAGCACCTGTAGAAGCAGTCTGTGTGTCATTATTCTATTTAAGCCTGCAGACCTTTGAGTATCTGTATGTTTTTAAAGAAAAATAATGAGGTATCATCAAAACAAATAATTTTATTACAAATGTAAAACTTTCAGGGGATACATTATTTTGAAGTGAGTTCTCTGAAATAATGACAGAAGTCTTATGCGCAATATGCTGAGGATTTTAAAAACCCCACCATACTTCCAATGTTATGTCTGAATTTGCAAGTGCCGGAGAAAACCAGCAGAAAAATCGCATGACTCACTCTACTGTAGTGCATAAAGCACTAGACCTGGAGTCATGAAGACCTCTCTTCAAATTCAGATGCAGAGACTTACTGGCTGTTTGACTTGGGAAAATTACCTAACCATTGTCTATCTCAGTTTCCTCATCTGTAAAATGGGATAATAATAGCACCTATTTTCCAGGTTTGTTTTGAGGATCAAATGAGATATTTATAAAGCACTTTGCAAACCTTAAGATACTATATAAATGCTAGTCATTAGTATTATTTTAATATTGAGTCAAAAATAGAGGTACTCTGTCATCATTTCAGTAAACCTTCTTAATAAAACAACCTAGGTACTTGAATTTAACTGTGCATAATGTGTTAATGGTATTCAAACAGTTGCTGGATGATGTGATACATAAAGAATTTAAGTAGTTTTGACCTTTGGTGCCTACACATGATATTGTAGAGATCTATCAACATTTCCTCTGTTCCTTCTCTATACACAGGCTCTCTTTCCAGGTTTGCAAAAACTTATTAAAGTTTGTTCACTCATTTTCACTAGAAAAAAAATGGAATGCACTTCATAGAAATGCCTCCATCTTCTCATCTGTAAAATAGAAAAATAATAGTACCTGTTTTCCAACGTGGTTTTGAGGATCAGAATAGATACAGCACTTTGCAAACCTTAAAATGCTGTATAAGTGCTAGTCATTATTAATATTATTTTGATATTGAATCATAAATGGAGGTGCTATCTCATCATTTCATTAAGGTTCTTTTCATTACTTGTTTCCTATCATGATAGTTGTAAATTCCTAGAGAACAGAGCATTTCTTTTAGTATGACTACTCCATAGAGAGACTGTCTCCATCAGAGAGATGTATGATTAGAAAAGAAGTTGGGCAAGTCATGTGGTAAGAGGGAATTGATGGGCAGCCTGTGGGCTCATGTGGCATTCATCTAACATCAAGAAATCTAATAGACTTGGAGTATGTTGGATAACCCCTCTAAGACCATTTATTAGAGAATACTTAAAAGAGTCACGCAAGGAAGAGAATATGTGAATGGGTTGCTGTCTACTGGATAAGTTCACAGATCCATAGAGAAACTTTTTGATACTACCTTCTGAGGAGGAGCTTAGGCGTTTTCTAAATAGGTAGTAAATGAGTGATTTTTCTTGTTTGGTAGATTGGTACTTAGAATAGTAATTTTTCAAATTGGGTATTTAATAATTGCTTCTTAAGTTCCTCATTTAAAATTTTTATTTGTGACCAGCACATGATGTCATGGCAAGCTGTTTCTCCATCATGAAATCACCTCAGGAGACACTAACCCCAGTTTATATGACTCCCAAAGGGCTGACTAGATTAAGAAGCCTGAAGCAGGCCTGGAACTAACCTCCTCTGCGAGATCATTTAAACTAAGGCCAGATTTGGATCTCCAACCTCTCTGTCAGGCTCACTCAGATATGATATCATATAATTTTTGGAAACCTAACATATGTATGACTGGTATATATACTGGTTATGTGCCATTCTGCCGAATTTCCTTGACACAGTCAAATAGAATTCTGCAGTGTTGTGGTGACACAACTAAAAATGTTAATTGCCATCAAAGTCATTATAGCTGTCTCTTCCTGTCTTAGAAGTACATTGAGAATGAAGTAATGGGAAGACAGAGTTATCATCCTATGGATTTTCACTTTTGCTAGGTATTTAGGGAAGGACAGTCAGTCCCAGGTTTTTGTTTTTATTTGCCTACTTGTAGTCATTGCTAGAGCCCTAGAATTTTTTGTCTTGCTTATTCTTCGTTTGCATTTTTAAGAACAATTACATTTAATCATGAGATTCCATGAGAGAATAATCCATCTTCAGAATTTTAAATAATATTAATTAAGCATTATTTCTCTTTGTAAAACCTTGACTACTGAGTCAACTATAGGATATAGTTTTTAGGCAGAAGGCCAAGGTATCAGATCATGATTATAAACCAATTTCTATGAAGGTAGAGATTCAAAATTTGAAAGGGACTTGTTGGTTTTCTCAGATATCAAAAATGAAGCTGCACATATGTCAGAGTTTTCTTACAAAGCATATTGAAGAATAGTCTGGAATAGTTTCCTTTGTGATGAGCTAATGTACTGCCAGCTAAGTCATATGCTGGAAAATATTTCAGAGTTGAAAAGGCAAAAAAAAAAAAAAAAGATTTTGAGTGCTTTTCAGTTGACACTGAAAAATTGATTTACATTTAAAGTTCACTCCTTATGTGTTATCCTTTATGCGTTAAGGAAATTTCAAACTGAAATGTCTTTCGAATAATTTTATTTACAAGTAAGAAGCATTGTGATGTGATAGAAATCATACAAACTTAGAGTTTTGAACTCTAGGTTCAAATCCTGTCAGGTTCTTACAGTTCCTAGATCTAGAGCTAGAAGGTATCCCAGAAGCCCAATCATCTAACACCCCTAATTTTACAGATGAGAAAAATGCTGCTTGGGGAGATTGAGACTTCCTTGAGTTCAAACAGGCAAAGAGTGGTGGGATTCTACTCCTTAATGAGAATGTGACTTTGGTCATTTAACTTTTCTTAGAATAATGGGGTTGAACTGAAGAATATTTGGCTCCTTCTTAACTCTTAATATTTTATAAGCGGATCTAAAAGAGACTTTTATAAACTGTGCCCTCAGAGTTTGGAAGATCTGTGTTCAGGCTTCACCTCTTAACTATATAGGCTGTGTGGCCTTGGGCAACTCCTTGAAACTCTCTAAAACTGAGTTGCAGAGTGTGTTTGGATCTGCTGGAGAAAGTTTCTTATTGGGAACATCTTGCACATAAAACCACAGGTGTATTAAAAATAAAACAGACCATATATTAAATATTGATTTATTGTGAAGCTCTTTTTTTTTAACCTTTTGGCAGTTATATTTTACTCATGATTGTTAAACATAAGCTGGTTTTATTATTAGCAAATCGACTGTTGTAGTTAATGCAGTAATGACAACAAAACCCCTTGTGGGACATGAAGTTTTGTATCATTTTTGTGACTAGCAAATTGTGCCCTCCTGTGGTCAGTTATGCTTCAGTTCTAAAGCTTTGTATGTATAATCTTTCTATTGCTGAACTATTTAAGTCATACATATTCTGTTAACTCTTGTACTATGAATCATCTTACCACCAAAAAAATTATGGCAGGATCTTATTGTCCTTTAGAAGGATTGAGGATAAAATGCTGCTTTATTCTGCCCATATTTTAAGCACCGTTTTTTCCTAGGGCAGGGGTTCTTAACTAGAATTCTGTGACCTTTTAAAAAAAAAAGTTTTGAGAACTATTTCAATATGTGTGTGTGTGTGTATACACACACACACACACACACACACACACACACACACACAAAAACATTCATTTCTTTCTCCTGACACCACCCAAAGATAGGGCCTCATCTCCTCACTTCTATTCCAGTAGCCTGTTTGACATGTTAGACCTCTGGTCTCTCCCCACTTCATTCCACCCTCCTCTCAGCTATCAAATTGTTCTTTCTGAAGCATAGGTCTACTGTCACTCACATATTGAATAAATTCCATTGACTCCCTAGTGCCTCCAAGATCAAATATAAAATCCTTTCTTTGTCCTTTAAATTCCTTCACAATCTGACCCCTTCCTACCTTTCCCCCTTCTGCATACTCTAATTTAGTAATTGTGCCCTCCTTGCTTTTCCTTACACATTCCATCTTGCCACTGGGAGTTTTCACTGGTTTTTCCCAAGGCCTGGAATCCTTTCTTTTCCTCCTCACCTCTGCCTTCTCTGGCTTCCTTCATGTCTCAGCTAAAACCCTGCCTTCTGGAAGAAGACTTTTCTGGTCCCCTTCTGTACTGGTGTCTTTCCTCTGTTGCTTATCTCTAATTTATCTTCTCAGTATCTTGTTTATTCATAGTTGTTTACATGTTGTGTCTCCTGTTAGACTGTGAGCTCTTGAGAACAGGGACTGATTTTTTGCCTTTTGGTATTCCCAGTGTTTAGCACAGTAACTGGCACATAATGGGTGTTTAATAAATTCTCGTACTTTTTCATCTGAGGATACCTTTCTAGGTAGTTGCCAGATTATATATATTTTCAAATGTGCAAGGTGCCCATTCTGATTTTACATTTATGCAACAACTAGCTACTTATATTCTAGGATTTTTTTCTTTAAAAAAACTATTTTTGTTTTTACATCATACTTATTTTCAGATGTTCCTTTTTCACCCTACCCTGGCAGGTGAACCTTCCTTTGATAAAAGCTTAAGGGAGGAAAACGCAGTTGAACAAAGCAAGCTAAAGTATTGGCCACACCCATAGCCATATACCTCTACAGTGAAGGGAGACATTATAATCACGCAGCATTGTTTCTTTTGGGTGTAGCTGAACTTTCTCTTCACCTTGTTATACCTGTTATTTTCCTCGTTCTGCTTACTTCAGTTTGTATCTGTTCATATCAGTCTTGTCATCTATGTAGTCTTCATATTTATCTTCTAGTTCACTAATATTAGACCATGTATCATGATTTTTAAGACTAATTTTCATTTTATTTTATATTATGCTTACTGTATACATGTCAATTTGTCTTCCCAGGTTTTTCTGAATTCTTCATATTTATTATTTCTGACAGTAAAGTAGCATTTTGTTACATTCATGTGCCATAATTTGTTTAGCTATTTCCCCATTAATATAAATGCCTACTTTGTTTTTAATTTTGTTTGTTGTTCCCAAAAGCACTGTACTTTCATACATATATAGGACCTTTCTTTGACATAGAATTATTTTTTAGTGTCATCATCTAGTCGAAATTTATCCTAACTGGCCTTACCATGGTTCTAAGGGATCTGATTTAAACCATGAATAAATTAAATTAGCAAAGAGTTTCACAATTTTGCTATTGCATTTTGAAATGTAAACTATCATACTGTGACTTATTTATCAGATAGCTGAAGAATCAAATGTTAACCCAATATAACCTTTAAGTAAAACTTTAAAACTTTCAATATGACCTTTAAATAAAACTTTAAAACTTTTTTTCCCTTCTTTCTTAGGCTCGAAATGTTAACACTGGTGAACTGGCAGCAATTAAAGTAATAAAATTGGAACCAGGTAAAGTTTTCTATATTTTGAAATTTGCCATTTTTCAGAAAATTGTTGACTGCGGATTATCTTTGTGAAATTTCTGTACCTGTCAACATTTATATTTCCTTCTGCTTCAGCTCTGTTTATATGAAACCATTGTTGTACACTCCCTGATAGAAACTTGGCATGGAGTGTATTTAGGAAATTCTTGTGGGAGGGAAGGGCAGGGGCAGGGAGGATGGCTAGATAGTACTCTTTGGGAGTGGATTTTTAATTAAGGGGACATGAATATGGAAAATGGGAAATTGTGGATTTTCCACAGGGCAGGCCATGGTTATATATACAGGTGCCTTCAGATAGCTAGTTTCCCTAAGAGAGTTTAAAAACAGAAAATTCAAAGTTTTAGAGAGCGTATTGATGATTAAGAAGCTAGAATATGTAGAGACACAACACTCTGGACAAAATTCTATCAAGAATAGGGAACCTGTGGCCTTGAGACCACATGTGGCCCTCTAGGTCCTCAAGTATAGTCCTTCAACTGAACCCAAATTTCAGAGAACAAATCCCCATAATAAAAGGAGTTGTTCTATAAAACTTGGACTCAGTCAAAAGACCACACCCAAGGACCTAGAAGGTCACATGTGGCCTTGAGACTGCAGGTTCCCCACCCCTGTATCTAGATATTACTTAGAGGTTAGGATTTTTTATTCTAAAAGTATATTAATATTCCCCTAGCTTGAGGCCTGTTTCTTTTCCCTTTGAATTGGAAACTTAGAAAAGGTCCTAAGATTATCTTCCTAGGTGTGAAGGCCATGGTTTATGAGGTGGTGTTAGAGACTAGTACTAGTTCTGAGCTGTGTAAGTTGTGTCCTGGCTCCCATGTCCTCTCTGCAGACCTACATCTTTTCCTGTTTTTAGTTATTTTAATTTTGGTTATTGTGCATACTATATTCTCATTCACAAGCAACAATGGTGTAGGCTATGAATGTTGTGAGACTGTCATCGCAAAGATCAGTGGCTCACAGAAGGATAAATACGGAGTGAGGAAACCTGGTTTGCTAGGCAAAAGAACCATTGATCCATTGCCTTTTCCCCCAATTTTTTCAAAGATCCGTTAGTGTGAATATTGCAAGTAGATACACAGGCTGGCTGATTTCCAAGGGCTTTGCAAGAATTTGATATTCAGCCCCCTATTTGAATGCCACTGGTTGCTTGAAGGGTAGGATATATGCTATGAGTCACCATCATGTTATTGATGGCAGGCACTCTGATAAAGGGGAAAATATTGCTTTAGGCAGGTTATTTAATATCTCTTGAACTCATTTTACTCATATATAAAATGAAAGAGTTGGACTATATCTTCTAACTCACTGATAAGGATATGTGAAATAGGTGGACTGAATTATTATAAAGCATTTTGAAAATGGGAAATAAGGCAGCACAGCCCTCCATATGATACAGATTATCATGCAGAAGATCCTATTTCAGCGTTTATTTCTGGTCATACATTGAATTAGGTGTGATGTGATGTGGAAAGGTGACTGTTCATCTGAATAGATGTGATTAAAGTAGTCTAAAATGTGAGGTGGAGTGGCTCCCAATCAGAGGTTATATGTGAGAGACAGGTGTAGACGCCAACTGGTTCTTTCAGGAGTAGATGGACAGCATCAACTAGGGTACAGTTTTGGCACTTAGGAGAGATGAAATCATCTTGGTTGGGACAATTACCTTTACTTAAATGTCATTGCTCTCTTGAGCTGGAGCAAATAAGTGTTGAAATATAGTTTTACTACTAACTCCAGTTGAGGTTAAGTGGCAGTTTCCTAAAGGTTACAGAAAGATTTCAGGCTAGCATACTGCATTTGAGGCCTTGGCACACACTTCGTACAGCTAGACATTTCAGCTAATGTTATTTCAGTCCAAACCACTAGAAATTATGGGCAGTTTTGTCTAAGGCCTTGAATAGACCTATCTCTGTCATGGAAGAGACAGCATTAGCTATAGAGCTTTGTTAGAAGTAGTGTGCCAGGAGAGTTATTTTCAAGGTAGTAGAGTGAAAGGAAGCGGAAAATTCCAGCTCTAATAACTATTCCATCAAGGATAAGAATTAGAACACCAAATTGAGAAATGATTAAGAAATCCAAGAAGAAACTTCAGTGGATACGTATTGCCAGCCTAGGTCTCCGCAAAGAGGTAACCAGAACTCTGTGGGCAAGAGGCAAGGGGGGTCAACCAGAAAACCCTGACCCAGGATTGTGCAGCGCATGGAAATGTTCTAGCAAAGACTAGTCAGTAAGTAAACATTTATTAAGTGCCTACAGTGTACCAGGCACTGTGCTGGGAACACAGAAGAGGCAAAAGAAATAATGTGTTTTTCTTGCCATTTAAGTTTATAGACCCTCTGAAGAGTCTGTCTAGGTTAAGAGCCCCCCTTCTAAGAGGAAAGAGTAATGGATATAAACAGGTGAGTACAGAATGTACAGAAATTAACTCAAGTAACAGACTCTTTGAAAATTGATTGAGCCAGATACATGGATTTCCATGTAATGAAAGTGGCATTTGTTGATGGGAGCTGTGGGAATACAGGCTCACTGTTGATGGCACTATGAATTGGTCAGTCTAGTACCAAAAGTAATTTTGAATCACACAAAATTCACCAAATTTTTTATACCTTTTGACCCAACAATGCTACTCCTAAGATTATTACTCCAAAGAGATTAAAAAAAGATTAAAAAAAGAAGGAAATGGCTTACATACAAAAATATTTATGGTAGCACTCTCCCCAGGAGAGAACTGGGGAACAGTTGAAAAAATTGTGGTATGAATAAAATGGTATATTATTGTTCCCTAAGAAATTATGAATGGGATGATTTCAGAGAAACTTAGCTAGGTATTTATCAATTGGAAAACACCTTGGAAAGACTTAAACATTCTGATGAAGGCAGTGACTAACCACAACTTCAGAGAACTGATCTGGAAGCATGTTACCCACCTCCTGACATAGGGATGAGAGATTCAAGATAGAGAATAACTTTTTCACATGGCAGATATGTAGATTTGTTTTGGTTGATTGCTTTTTTCTTACAAGGGTTGTGGTTTTTGTTTTGATGGAATTGCCAAGAAAAGATGATGACTGCCATTTTTATTTAAGTACAGATCCTTCTTTAAGATGATATAGTTCTTCCTTTTCTTCACTGGTGGCTAGTAGCACAGTGCAGAAGGTATCTGACACGTAGTAGGTGCTATATGAAAGGTGGTGGTGGTAGTAATAGTAGCAGCAGTGGTAGTGGTGGTTTCATAGTGTGGACTCCATTTTCCCCTTGTTTTTCTTTTCTAAAGGCATGTGAAATGTTAATTTTTGTATATGTTTGGTTGAATGTCTAGTGCTAGATTGAATGATTCTAAAAGTTTTGACTTCAGAACTCTCCTGTAATGTATAGATTATCACACAAATTTCAAGATATTCAGGAATTTATTTTCAGTATATCTTTATTGCAGAGAGATCCTAAAGAAATGGAAAAAAATGACAGATGGTATTATTACCCAAAAAGGGAGTTACCAAGAAAACATTAATTACCAACCTATCTTATCTGCTTGACTATCTCATTAAGTATTTAAGAATTGTTTATGAACATTTGCTGAGGTTTTGTTTTTCAGTCATGTCCAGCTCTTTGTGACCCCATTTGGAGTTTTCTTAGCAAAGATACTGGAGTGGTTTGTCATTTCCTTCTCCTGCTCATTTTACAAATGAAGAACTGAGGCAAACAGGGTTAAGTCACACTGTAGTAAGTGTCTGAGGCCAGATAAGTTTGCACCAGTTGCTTTGAGCAACAGTGCACCATAGAGTTACCTCAGTGAGATTCATAACAGCACAAAATAATTAGCCTAGAATTCATGAAGGAAAAACCAAGTAAATAAAGAATTCAGATTGTCTTCATTATGAGAGACACTTGGTTAGAGAGCCTATTGAATTAGTGCATGCGTATATATTTTGGTACTTCCAGACAGAATGAGCTGGATTCCACTCCCAATATTCTCCTGCTGATGTGTCTCTGAATCCTAGCACCCCACAATTACTGAATAATCCAAATTGCAGGTTATCTAAAGCACAATGGAAAGACAACACAAAGGGTGTAAGTAGACTGTGGTATGTTGCTCATTTTAACTTGGGTTTGTTAATCGCCTTATAAGAAAACATCAAAAACATTTATGACCAGAAGAAGAGAAGGTGAGTGAGTTATATACATGAGCAAGGGATAAGATATGATCTGATTGTTGTAGGGACAGGAGATAAGGACTGGACCTTGATTCATTTGCATAAAACACTCCCTCTTCCAATTAATGTTGGCACCTCTGCAGCTGACCACTGTAGTTGCCTATACATTGAAAGACGTTGAGTGACCTACCCAGAGTCACACAGTCACTATGTGTCAGTAGTGGGACTTGAACCCAGGATGTCCTGGATCTGAGCATGTTCTTTCTCTGCTACATTTCTCTGTCATTCTTGTATTGAAATTAAAAGACAGAAAAAAATTCCTATATGTTGGGTAGACCTTCTGATCCTCCTTATGAACTGGTACCTATTTATGCGATGGGATTAATAATAGCTATAAAACAGATTAAACATAACCAGCCTATATAAAGACTAAATTCTTAACTTTAATGCCATTGACAATTTTTCTCTAACAAAGTCAAACCCACCACAGAAAACAGGTGACATCTCATTTTCTCATAGCAATCAGGATTTACTTCCTTCCAGTTTAGTTATTTTTTGAGTTCTTGGTCATATAACTGGTAGTTTGGTCCATTCTTTTCTTAAAATATTATGTATCTTCCCTTAGATTCATAAGTCTAAACTTTTCCTACACTAAGCTTTATTCCTCGTGGAGTTTATGATTTCCTTTTTTTTTTTTCTTTAGCTAGATGCAGTACGTTCCACATCTCTGCTAATGCCTGTTCTCTTGGCTTTTGCTGTCATAAGTTGTTCGTATAACCAATTTGTTGGCTATAGATTTTAGTTTTGATGAGGAGTGGAGATTAAGATATTATTCAACAAATTATTGGTAAACTTAAGAGACTAGTAATACTTGACTGAGGGGGTTAGTATTTGTTAAATTGAGTTGAAAGTTGCTTATATGATAAGAGTAGTAACTGACATCAGGAGGCTTCATAAAAATGTTTGGCTTGAACATCATATATTAAAGGATAGTTTGCAGTCTGCTAGATTCACATGAGTGGTCCAATCATATATTTTTATTAACATTGTAAATGTTAGAATTTTTTTCATCTTGTTATAGAAAAACAAACTGGGTAAAGGTCAGCAAGCCATTCCTTTACTCTCCCCTCCATTGTTTTTTGAGGAAATAGCTGTCATTTTGTCATGAAAATTAAGTGGAAGGTAGACAAAAATGAAATTAGATATTATAGGAGGGGAAAATTGGGTGATTTTCCTTCAGAACCTAAAGAAAATTTTACTTGTTGAGAGGAGATTAGATTGTTATGTTAAAATTCCTAGATTTGAATTCTTAGATGCTGCATTGTCCTGTATTCCCTCCATGTTTTCTGTGAATGATACTGTTTGGCAGTTCACTTTTTAAGTTGACTAGACCCTTATTTTTTTTTTATAGTTTATCACAATACAAGACCAATATTGTCTCTTCTCAAGTAATAGGATAAACTATTATTATATACTACATACTATAATATATATTATAAACTGTTAGATGATGATTTTCTATTTAGTATATAAACTTTTTTTTCATGGTATGTCATGGATTCTAGAACTAGTCATCTAATGGCTAACCTACAAATACGTATCCTTTTTTTTTTTTTTATGTAGACTTGTCCTTGGAGAGCAGAAGTAATCTAAAGCAGACAGAGGCTGTACTTAAAATCCTATTGATTCCTTGATAGATGTATCACAGTGATAATTTTCTTCAGCACTCTTATTATTAGCAACCTCAGGCTAAGCAAAAATAGGATAACTTGCTCACTTAGTGTATTTGCCATAGGTCAAATTGAAGAGGGATTCCCTATAGACGGTGAGGTTCTCTGGGTGTTTCTATTTGTGGATGGTGTTATGCCGACTGTATCAACCATGAGAAAGCTACAGAGCCTCCTCAGTGAGAGTCATAGCTCCTTAATAAAGGTTGGCCTAACAATCCACACCAGAAAAACTAAATGGATAAGGAAATGCCTGTTGGTACATTGGCTGTGCAGTCCACTGAGTTAATTGATTATTAATCATATTTTGGATGGGCACTGCAGTTAGACAATGAGCTAGTCTCAAAATTGAATAGGAGAATGAGATTGGTTTGAGTTTCATTTATGAAATTGCATTTCCTCCTGCTCAAACTGTCCTAAATGGCTCCTTGACAGAAAAAAGTCTTATTTTTAAGACAAGTTTTTTGTTTTGTTTTGTTTTTTCCACATGTGCTATATGGTTACAAGTCACCAAACAGCACAGTCTTCAGAGAATTAGTATTGCAGTGGATTAGAACACTGGAGCTGGAGGCAGGAAGACCTTAGTTCAAGTCCAGCTTTTGATACTTCCCAGCTGTGTGACCCTGGGCAAGTCACTTAACCTCATGAAGCCTCTTTTTTCTTTTTTACATTTGCAAAATGGAGATAGTATGATGCTAAGTAGCACCTGCTTATTAGACTTGTTGTGAAGATAAAGTGTGATCATGTTTGTGAAGCAGTTTGCAAACCTTAAAGTAGAATAGAAATGGGAGATGTTGTTATTGTTAGTCATTGTCATTATCACTGTGGGTATAAGAAGGCTTTAGCGTATTGTGCTTGATGACTTGCCTGCAAGAAGTGGCCTAAAAAGAATCATTCGTGAAATTAATAGTCAAGAAAGGAAGTGAATTGGTTATATGAAACTAGAGTAAAGGACAACAGAGAGCTAGCCCAAAGTATCTAATGAATGGTAAATTCTCAGAGGAGATGCTTCCAGTGCATTAGAACCTCTTTGGATGATTTATGGGAGGGAGAATCTGGACAAGAATTACAGAGGGAATGTGGATAGGTTGCAGTATCCATATTATTGAGTTCAGGGATCCCTGAAAGTATATATTAAATATTAGCAAGATTTTATTAAAATTGCAGGTTTTATGCTCTGTCTTTAATAGCTCTATAAAAAAAATTTGTGACTTTTTTTTGTTGTTTTACTTCCTCTTTTAAGATTATATTTTGTTCCTACAATTATTTTTGCATAATGTGCTTTTAAGAAAACCTTATTCCCACTGGTACTCTTCCTTTTACCTCCATCTTGGTCTTCTCCCCCTAGTTCTGAGGATTTAGTTCATTTATTTATTCCTTTTTTCCTTGTTCCATTTAGTTATATAGTTCTTTCTAACTTTCTCCCTTTTTCTCAGCTAGGAGTTTAATTCAAAATCCTTCCTCCTCTCTTCTCCAACCTCTTTTCTTGTCTTTTTTCTAAAAAGGATTTCTTTTACAGTGATCTCTTCATTAACCTTCTTTTTTCCTTTTCTGTCTGTAATAAACTTTTATTCTTTGATTCATGGTCTTTAGATTTATTCCTTCTTTAGTGCCTTTGTGTTCCTCATGGAATCAGAACTTCTAAAATACCAAATTTATGTGCATTCTTCTAAACAATTTCTGTATTACTGCCTTATAGATTTTCTTCCCTCATTCTTTTTTTCTGGTGCACTTCATTCTTAGAAGTATAAATTCCTGAAGGAGGTAATGAGAACAGAAGTAGTGTCCCATGGTAGAATTTTCCTCACATTTTCTCATGTTCCAGTTGTTTGGTCCAGTTCTACCTCCTGCCTTACCACATGATCATTTTCTTTTCTATTTGTCATAAAATCTGCTCCCAGGATCCATAAATCCCACCGTTCTATGTCAGTTGCCCTCAGATGCTGATTTTTCTCTTGAGGCAAGAGGCTAATATGTCTGTGCACCAAATCATTGCAGGTTAAATTCATGGTAAGGTCTCCATTTTCCCCTCACTCAAGTTTATTCCTCATTCCATTGAGATGTCTCCTTTTCTTTCTCCCCCTAATTCTAATCCTCCCTGTCTTTGCTGCTTCACCCATTTTCCAGTAGCCCCTTTTCCTCCTGCTCAAAGTCCACAAGAATTATTTCCCTTTCTTTGTTTACCATGGACTTGACTAGGATATAGCACGCATTCTGCTCAATCCTCCACCTTCACTCTTCCCATTCATGTACTCTCTTCATTGTGCAGTTTAGTTCCACAAAATATATTGATCCAGGAGGAGCAGTAGCTGGGTCTATGTTGATTCAGGTCTGCTCTTCCACCGTCACCTCTCCTGTTTCTTTACATTTCTCTTTCATCTTCATTTCTTTGTTGACATTAGAAAGAAATCTTTTAATGAGCTCTGTTATTTTTTTTAACCCAGTATCTTTTTCTTTTTAGTTTTTTAATCTTTTTTTTCTTTTAATAGTCTCTAGAATCTAGATACGTTGTTTTTTGCTTTGTTTGGTAGTTGTAATTATGGTCTTTTCTTCTTTTTCTGTTTGTGATATTTGTAGGTCAAAAAAATCTGTTCACAAATAAATTTTTAAAAAAACATTTTCTTGCAAGAATACTTCAAGTGTCTCTCTTTTATTGAAGCCCTTTTTTCATTGATGATTAGACTCAGGTTTGTAGGACATACATCATTTTCGGTCGCATCTTTGGTTCCTTTGTTTTTCAGTATACCTTATTCTCTTCCTTTTGTGATTACTAGTAGGTATAGAATAGTTTTTGGGGTTATTCAAATTTGCTTTTCTTTATGTTTTAAGGTTTTCCTACTGGATTCTTGCGGAATTTGTTGTTTATAATTGGAATTTTGAAATCTAAACACTCTGTGCCTTGGACTTTGAAACATTAGGTAGGTTTGTTTTGTTTGCTGGAGATGCTTTGTGTGTTCTTTTGATTGTTGAAGAGAATGAGTATTTATAAAGTGCCTACTCTGTGCCAGAGTTTTAAGTGCTTTACAGGTATTTCATTTGATCTTCAAAACAACCCTGTGAAATAGGTGCTGTTATTATCCTCTTTTTACGGTGAGAAAGCTGAGGCAGAAGTTCAGTGACTTGCCCAGGGGTCACACAACTATTCATAAGCTGTCTGAATGCAAATTTGAACTCCCTGTCCAAGTTCAGCACTTGATTCACTGTACCATTTAGCTGCCTTATTGATGCTTTGTTGTTTGTATTCACAGGTTTAGGCAGTTTTCTTATAGTTAATCTTTCATTGTTATATTCAAGTTTTTTGACTAGTTCTTCTGGGAGACTTGCAGTCCTTAAGTTGACTTTGAGAGCAGTATGTTTTGCTTGTAGAGAAATCGTGTTCTTTGAACATTTTTGCTTTTCCTTTCTCTTCTTCTAGATTGTCTTTCACCTCATCATGTTTGTATTTCCAATCTGTTTTCCTCTCTTTTGCTTCTCTTTGCCACTGAGGATTCAGGTTTTTCTGTTCTAATTATTTCTACTGCACCGACCATAAATTATGCATTTCGTTCTCATCAAAATTCTTCTCTCAAGGTTATAATAATATCTCTTTGAACCATTCTGGAACATTCTGCTGTTTTTTGACTTACAATATTTACTTAAAGATATCATTAACAAACTTTTAAAGTCTTGTTATTCATCTTTCCATGTGATTTTTTATCTTTTCTGTTGATTTTATCTACTTATGCTCTAGATTTTTGACTGAATTTTCTTCTGCCTGAGTTCATGGATGATTTTAAGATTATTTTTTCCTTTTCAGTCAGTAAATATTTAATAAGCATATACTATGTAACAGTCTTAATTTTCTAAGCACTCGGGATACAAAGAGCTGCAAAAGACGGTGTGCCTGCTTTCAGGGAGCTGACAGTCTAATGGTAGAGACTACACACAAATAACAAAAAAATTCAGACAAGCTATATTCAGGAAAAATAGGAAATAATTAGCAGAGGGAAGGCACTAGAATTAAGAGGTTTTGGGTGGTAAACAGAGATGAAGAAGGGAGAGCATTCCAGACATAGAGAACAGACAGAGAAAATGACTGTAGCTGAGAGATAGGTTGGGAACAGTGAGACTAATGTCATTGGATCAAAGAATATGTGCCAGGGAGTAAGGTATAAGAAGACTGGAAAGGTTGAGGGGGTTAGGTTATGAAGAGCTTTGAATGTGATGCAGAGAATTTTGTACTTGATCTTGAGGGGTCAAAGGAAGCCGCTAGAATTTATTGAGTTTTGGGGGTGGCATGATTAGTCACGCACTTTGGGAAAATTACTTTAATGGCTGAATGGAGAATGGATTGAAGTGGAGAGAACAGTATTCCAATAAAGCAACTCTATGCAGTTATTCTGATGCCCTCCAAAAATGGAAAATTAGGAAAGGAGAATATATTAAATTAGACTCTTAACCTTTCCTAAAGAAGTTTAACTGTTATAAATCAGTTAGCACAATAAAGAGACCAAGAGTCTAGAAACATCTTCTGTCAAAAAATACTTGACCTTCCTTGCGAAGTGGAAAGATGGGGCAACCAAGTATAATAATAATTGCATTCATATAACTTAGGCCAGGCACTGTGTTAAGCACTTTACAGTTATTATTTCATTTGACCTTCACACCTCTGCAAAGGAGGTACTGTTACTATCCCCATTTTACAGATGAGGAAACTGAGGTAAACCGAGGCTAAGTAACTTGTCTGGGGGCTGGATTTGAACTCTGGTCTTCCTGACTGTTAGTCTGGTGATCTATACTGTTATCCTGTCATAGTCTTATAATTTGATACTGATTTTTCTTTGCTCTAAGAAGTTTGTTGTCTGACTGTACAAAGATGATTTCCACATCAGTAAGCAGTTGTTTCTGTTAAAAAAAAAAGCCAGTGAATTTCATTATTTTTATTAAGTGCTTACTATGCACAGTGATTCCTAATTCTCCTTAGTGAAAAAAGTCATTGTATGCATATTTATATGCAGCAGATTTTTGAATAGTTCAAGTGTTTGACCTTTTTACTTTCTTACTGCAGAACAATGCTTTTACTGTATTTCCACCTTTCTCTTCTATTATCTGCTTTGTATTGAAGTCACTGAATACTAAAGTATTTGTTTATTTAATATGGAGTCTCTTTTCATTGCAGCATGGTGTAGTGGACACAGGTTCTTCCTCTGACATATCCTGGTTGGCTGAACAGAGGAGAGTAACTTAAGTTTTCAGTACCATAGGCAGCTTTCTAAGACTATATTGCAGAAGCTATAGGGAGTTTAGTTGACCAGATTTCCCTAGTCATCAAAATCAACAGGTGCTGACCAAGAAAGTCATGGTTACTGGCTCTGAACAGGCAGTGATTCATCCAAAATAGTTGTATCTTTATCAGTTTTCAAGTAGGTGGTGTAATGACTAAATTGTTGAAATTGATGTCAGGAAGATCTGAGTTTGATTTTTCAGATTTTTTTTTAAAGATTCTTATTAGCCACAAGTCCCTTCACTTCTAAGCCTCTTGTTGTTTATTCATTATTCAGTCATGTTTGTCTCTTTGTGACTCCATTTGAGGTTTTTTTTTGTCAGAAATATTGAAGTATTTTGCCATTTCCTTCTCTAGCTTATTTTACAGATGAGGACATTGAGTCAGGCAGCGTTAAATGACTTGCCCAGGGTCACACAGTTAGTGTCTGAGGCTGGATTTGAACCAAGGTGTTCCTGACTGCAGACCCAGATCTATTCACTGTGCCACCTAGCTGCCTTCCTCATCTCTAAGATGGAAATAATAATAGCACCTGTATCACAGGGTTGTTGGAAGGGTCAAATGAGTTAACATGGAAAGGGTGCCGTATGAATTGTAGCTATTGCTATGATTATTAAAAACAACTTGGTTACTCTTTGTAATCTTATGTGTTTTGTTTTATGTCTTTTAGAAAAACATTACTCTGAGAAGGGAGTCCATAGGCTTCATGAGACTAACAGAAGATTCATGTTACAAAGCAGTTTAAGAACTGTTCATCTAGAGAAAAATCTTTAGCATAGGACTGGGGAACCTGTGACCTCAAGGCTACCTGGGACCTTCTAGGCCCTTAAGGATTCTGTCAAAGGGTCACACTTGAGGGTTTCCCCACCCCTGCTTTAGCAGACGCACTACCAAATATGAATTTTGTTTTTTTTCATTTCTTTTCATTAGATTATTGTATATAAGTCACTTAGAAAAAAATTTCTTGATATTTTTAGAAAAATGTTTTTATATGCTTTTATCTTTTACATTTAAGCATTTATTTTTTTCTCTTCCCTCCCCTCAAAAAAAAAGTTCTTTGTAACAAATAAGCATAGTTAAACAAAATGAATTTGGATATTGGTTATATCCAAAAATTTGTATCTCATTCTGTACAAATTTTTAATAAATCTTTACCTTAGGTAGTCTACACTGTATCATACTTGTTTGCATACATATTATATCATTACTTCCTAGGAGGGCAGGGGCTACTTTTTCCTCTTTGTAACCCAGTGCCTAGAATAGTGCCTTAAACATAATACAAACTTAATGTTTCTTGAGTTGTTGAATTGATTTCCCCACTGGTTATGAGTGTTTGATGCAGGAAAATAAAATCAATCTGACTTGATCTCATATCTCTTCCTATTTTTATATGTACTTCCTTGTACAAATATGCCTAGAAAAAAAGCTATATACACTTGTTGGCCTTACTTTCTCTCTTCTTATTCCTAGCCTGTTGCTTCCTGCCCTCCAGACCAATGCAGCTGAAAATGCTTTCTCTAAAGTTCCTAGTAATTCCATAATTAGCAAGTCTAATGACTTCTGCTCAGTCCATTATCCTTTTTTTTAGTGTTTATTTATTTTGTTTTCCACATTCATTTCCTGAAAATTTTGAGTTCCCAATTTTCTCCCCATCTCTCCCCTCCTCCCACCCCATAACGCCTTGCATTCTGATTACCCCTTCCCCAATCTGCCTCTCTTCTATCACATTCCACCCTTCCCTTGTCCCCATCTTCTCTCTTTTCTTGTAGTGCAAGATAGATTTCTATACCCCATTACCTGTATTTCTTATTTCCCAGTTGTATGCAAAAACAATTCTCAACATTCGTTTCTAATACTTTGAATTCCAACTTCTGTCTCTTCCTCCCTCCCCACCCATCCCCACTGAGAAGGCAAGCAATTCAATATAGGCCATATATGTGTAGTTTTGCAAAAGACTTCCAAAATAGACGTATTGTGTAAGACTAACTATATTTCCCTCCATCCTATCCTGCCACCCATTTATTCTATTCTCTCACTTGACCTTGTCCCTCCCCAAAAGTGTTTACTTCTAATTACTCCCTTCCATTTGCCCTCCCTTCTATCATCCCCCTCACCGCACTTGCCCTCTTTTCCCCTACTTTCCTGTAGTGTAAGATAGATTTTCATACCAAATTGAGTGAGCATGTTTTTCCCTTCTTAAGCCAAATGTGAGGAGAGTAAGCTTCACTTTTTCCCTCTTACCTCCTCCCTTTTCTCCTTCGTTGAAATAGCTTTTCCTTGCCTCTTTTATGAGTGATAATTTGTCCCATTCCATTTCTCCCTTTCCCCTCCCAATATATTCCTCTCTCACCCCTTAAGTTTATTTTTTTAGGTATCATCCCTTCTTATTCAACTCAGCCTGTGTTCTGTGTGTGTGTGTGTGTGTGTGTGTATAATCCCTCCAACTACCCAAATGCTGAGAAAAATCTCAAGAGTTAGAAATATTATCTTTCCATGTAGGAATGTAAACAGTTTTCAACTTTAGAAAGTCCTTTATGATTTCTTTCCTGTTTACCTTTTCGTACTTCTCTTGATTCTGATGTTTGAAAGTCAGATTTTCTCTTCAGTTCTGATCTTTTCAGCAAGAATGCTTGAAAGTCCTCTATATCATTGAATGACCATTTTTTCCCCTGAAGTATTATACTCAGCTTTGCTGGGTAGGTGATTCTTGGTTTTAATCCCAGCTCCTTTGACTTCTGGAATATCATATTCCACACCCTTCGATCCCTTAATGTAGAAGCTGCCAGATCCTGTGTTATCCTGATTGTATTTCCACAATACAATTGTTTCTTTCTAGCTGCTTGCAATATTTTCTCCTTGACCTGGGAACTCTGGAATTTGGTTACAGTATTCCTAGGAGTTTCTCTTTTTGGATCTCTTTCAGGAGGTGATTGGTGGATTCTTTCAATATTGATTTTGCCCTCTGATTGTAGAATATCAGGACAGTTTTCCTTGATAATTTCATGAAAGATGATGTCTGGGCTCTTTTTTTTGATCATGATTTTCAGGTAGTCCCATAATTTTTGGATTGTTTCTCCTGGATCTGTTTTCCAGGTCAGTTGTTTTTCTAGTGAGATATTTCACATTTCCTTCTATTTTTCCATTCTTTTGATTTTGTTTTGTAATTTCTTGGTTTCTCATAAAGTCATTAGCTTCCATCTGCTCCATTCTCATTTTTAAAGAACTTTTTTCTTTAGTGAACTTTTGAACCTCCTTTTCCATTTGGCTGATTCTCATTGGCTTTTTGTACCTCTTTTTCCAATTGAGTTTGCCTGTTTTTAAAGGTATTATTTTCTTCAGCATTTTTTGGGGTCTCATTTAGCAAGCTGTTGATGATTTTCTTGCATCTCTCTCATTTGTCTTCCCAATTTTTCCTCCACCTCTCTTACTTTATTTTCAGAATCCTTTTTGAATTCTTCCATGTCCTGAAACCATTGCATATTTATTTTGGAGGCCTCTGATGGTAAAAATTTTTCTTCCTCATCTGAAAGGATGGAAGAAAATACCTGTTCACCAAGAAAGTAATCCTCTATAGTCTTATTTTGTTTCCCTTTTTGGGGCATTTTCCCATACAGTTACTTGACTTTTCACTCCTTTGTCAAGAGGAGGGTATACTCTGGGGACCTGTAAGTTCTCAATTCCTCCAAGGTGGCACAATCAAGGGAGAGGAGTTTATTCAGCTCTCCTGGCCTGTGTACTGGTCTGGGAGCAACCAAAAACTTTTCTGCCCGGAATCTGGGAGTAGTAGACTTCTCTCTCCACAGTGGCCTCTAGACCTACCATGCCCCAGGATGGTGCTCAGGGCTGAAAATCACATCAGCTGCTCAATTCCCAATTCCTCCAGGGGCTTTAGGCAGAGGGCAGGGCTGCCACTCAGGGCAGAGGTTCAGGGCAGCTGCTCACTTCCCCCACGTGCTTTAGGCAGAGTTCCACAAATGGACGCTGCTGCTGTGGCAGCTGCTGGGTTCAGGGCTAGGGGAGGACCCTGCTCCCTTCTTGCCCAGTTGAAAAAGCCCTCTCACTGACCTTTGAAGCTTTCTTTGGCGTTTGTGGGTTGAGGGATCTGAGGACCACTGCTGCTGCTGGGGATTCCACCCCCAAGGCCTGTTCTGGTCCTGTTCCTCCTGGTGCCATTGGGCCAAAGCTGGGCTGCACTCCGCTCCATGCCCCATGCAATAGACCTTTCCTGTCAGCCTTACAGGTTACCTAGAGCTAGAAATCTCTTTCACTGTCATTCTGTGGCTTCTGCTGCTCTAGAATTTGTTGAGAGTCATTTTTTTACAGGTATTTTATGGACTGTGGGGTAAGAGCTAGTGTATGTATGTCTTTCTACTCTGCCATCTTGGCTCCGCCCCCATCCGTTATCCTTCTTGACCTGTCTGCAGCATTTGGCACTGGTGACCAACCTCTTCTCCTGGATAGTTCTCCCTGGATTTTGATGACATTGTTCTCTTGTGGTTGTCTGACTGTCTGACTGCTCCTTTTCCATGTCTCCTTTGTTGAATGTCATCCACATTCTGCACCCTAACTTGTGGGGATGCGCCAAAGCCCTTACTTGATTCTCAGTGATCTTAGCTGCTCCCACAGGTTTAGTTCTTGCTATACAAGATGACTTCCAGATCTCTCTGTATAGTCCCTAGTCCTTTATCCTGATCCCATTTTTGATCCCATGTCACCAGTTACCTATTGGACACTTGTAAGTGCAAACTTCATAGGTATCTGAAATTCAACATTTCCAAACTAGAACTCATTCTGCACTCTCCCCAACCCCTACTTACCCAAATCAGCCATTCTTTTCAACTTGTTTGTTTCTGTCAAGAGCACCACGCTTCATTTATCTGGACCCCAGACTGCTTCTTGACTCTTCACTCCAATTCTATCAGTTGTCAGATATTGATTCTACCTTTGGAACATCTCTTGTACCTGGCCCCTCCACGCACACAGAAACCACATTGGTTCCATTCTCATCTTCACTCACCTAAGCCACTGCAGTAGTCTCATCTCCTTGTCTGAAATGTCTTCCCTTTTAACACAGTTGGCAAAGATTTATTAAAGAAACCCAGGTCTGACTATGTTTACTCCTCTACTCAGAAAGTTCCTTCCAGTGGCTCCCTAATGTCTTTGGAATTAAATACAAATCTTGCTGTTGGGTATTTAAAGCCCTTTGCAGTATGTCCATGACCCTCCTTCACCCATTCTTTGTTCCAGCCAGCGTAGCCCACATATTCTGCCTCATGCATGACATTCCTCCTGTATCTGAGCCTTTGCACAGTCCCATCTCCACCACCCCACAGTGCACTTTTCTCCTTTCACCTTTAACTCTTAGAATCCCTAGTTTCTTTCAGGGCTCAGGTTAAGTCTTCCTACCTCCCCTCATTTACCTTAGCCTCAAAAGCAGAGGTGGTCCCCTTCATTACTTGCCATTTACTTTGTAACATATTACCTTGTATTTACTTAGAGGTAGTTAGGTGGCACAGTAAATAGAGTGCTAGAATTGGGAGTCAGGAAGACCCAAGTTCACATTTGGCCCTAGATAGTAGCTGTATGACTCTGGACACATCACTTAGCCTCTCTCTGTCTACCTCAGTTTTCTCAGTGGTAAAATGGGGATTTTGTTGTGAGGATCAAATGAGGTATTTGTTAAAGCACTTAGCACTGTACCAGGCACGTAGTAGATGCTTAATAAGTACCTGCTTCCTTCTTTGCTTCATTTGTATATATTTTATATTTCTTTGTACTCATATATGTTGCTTCCTCCAATTCAGCATAAGTTTCATGAGGGCAGGCACTCATTTTTGTCTGTATATCTCCAGCTTTGTCGGTTCTTAATAAATATTGATGAATTTATTGGTAGTCATTAAATTTTCTCAAATAAGAAACATCCTTACATTTAAAAGAAAATTCTTCTCAAACCTAGACATCATGATTCTTTTCAAATGCCACACTAGTTCTCCTTGATTTTCTTTTTAAAAATAAGTTTTCATTGATCATTTTCCAGTGAATGCCTTTCTCCCTTCAAGAGTGTCATCCCTTATTACAAAGAATAAAAGAAAACAAGTTGAGAAAAACTAACCAGAATATCAGATAATTCTGAAATTTACTGTGTTCCACCGTAGGATATGGCATTTTCCGGGCTGTCAAACCACTCTCAGTGCTGACCAACTGCTACTGAAAACGCAGGAGCTTCAGTCTAAAATCCTGGGAAGGGCTCTACCACCCCCATCCCCAACACTGGCTCTGTTTCCCACCCAGGCCATTGTCCCAGAAATCTTCCCTTGTGAAGATATGACCTGGTAACTATTTTTAGGTGCTGTAGTCCCTGCTTTCTGCACAGCCACAGCTTCTGAAAACTCAGAAAAAACAAAGCCTTTGGTTGTCACATGATTCATAACTAGAAATGGATATGCTTTTATCAATGGAAATAACACTAAAGAAGAGGGATTGCCATCTGGTTTGGCATTGCTCCTTTAGGACCAGTGGACCATTCCGTTGGTGTGTGTAGCTTAAACCTCCTATGTATGTTATCTTTTCCATTAGAATGTGAGCAAGGACTGTCTTCCTCTTCATCAGTTTGTGTCCCCAGTACCTAGCATAGTGTTTTGCTACATAGTAAGTTCGTAATAAATACTTTTTCATTTGCTTCTTTATCCATGAAATGAGGAGGGTTGAGCTAGATGACCCTATTTGCCTCAGTTTCTACCTGTAAAAAGAGCTGGAGAAGGAAATGACATGGATATTTGAAGTTATACTTCCATGATCCTGTGTACTCCCTGAGTCCACTGCTCTCAGTTCAGCATTCCCAGTTACTTCGACTGGTAATCAAATGGCATTGTCAGGACTTTACCATCTTGGTTGCCTCTCTCTGGGCATTCACTAGTTTGTCATGTCCTTCCCTCACAATAGCACCCAGAACTGATAAAGAGAAATTATCCAAGTGTGTGCACTAAGCTACAGTAGAGAGAAGCTGCAGTGTTGGAAGAGTAAGTTTTGTGCCATGGGTTCCCTTTTCTTTCCCAGATTAGATATTAATTTACCCCAAAATTATATACAAGTGTTTGGGACTAAGTAGAGGAAATATGGACTGGAGGCTGTATTACTCTTTTCCCATTTAAAAAATAATCCTGTGGTCCTGGAAAAACTAGGCTAGGGAATAAACTAGGTAATGATAGCAGAGTGGAAAAGAAAGTGTGAATAAAGTGATAGAAGAACAGAATTTAGGGACCAGATATTTGAGGTGAAGAAGAAATAGAGTCTGAGGTAACATTAACGTGTGTGCGCGCGAGAGAGAGAAAGAAAGAGAGAGAGAAAGAGAGCGAGAAAGAGAGCGAGAGAGAGAGAGAGAGAGAAAGAAGAGCTAGTTTTGCAGGAGATAGGACAATTTATTTTAGTTATAGTGTCAGCTGGGAACTGGGTATTCCGATAATTAATGACCAGAAGGGATTTATACATGCATACACATATGTATACATAACATATGTACACACACACACACACACACACACACACACACACACACCTTCTCAAAAGTCAAAGTGCTTAATTAACCTAGCCCAATTCTGCAGGAATCTTGGCTTCTTTATTGTGAGTGCTTGCTTTGACTTTTAAAGCTATAACCTACCCCTTTCTGAGTTCCCATAAATACTTACTAATCCCTCTTCTCAACAAGGAACAGGATCAGGACAGTGGACAAGTAGCTTTTGCTTTATAGTCTTCTGCTAACAATGTGGACCTACACATTACATGAATGTTGTAGTCTACCTATCTTCCTATTCTCTTTTTAGTCATTTTTAAGTTTTATCTCAATCTTTATGACCCCATTGGGGGTTTTCTTGGCAAAGATACTGGAATAGTTTACCATTTCATTCTCCAGCTCTTTTTATAGATAGGAACAGAGGCAAATAGGGTTAAGTGACTTGCCCAGGGTCACATAGCTAGTAAATGTCAGGGGTAACATTTGAACTCATGAGCATGAGTCTTCCTGAATGCTCTAGCCACTCTGCCATCCACCTGCCCAAAGAGTGAAGGCTTCTTTATATTATTCTTTGTTGTTCAGTTGTGCCCCACTGTACATGACCTCAAGGACTAGCACTCCTCCACTATCTCCCAAAGTCTGTCCAAGCTCATGTTTATTGTTTCCGTGATATTATCTATCCATTTCATCCTCCACTGTCTCCTCCTTTTGCCTTCGATCTTTTTCGGCATTGGAGTCTTTTCCAGTGAGTCCTGTCTTCACAAAGAATTTAAACTTCAGCTTCAGTATTTGTCTTTCCAAGAAAGTCAAAAGTAATTTCTTTAAATATTAACTGATCTCCTTGCTTTTTTTCACGTTGTTTTCATCATTTTATTTATGTAGATATATTTGTATAAATATAGGTTTATATAAATAAAATGTATTTTTATTATATTTATTAGTCTTTTTTTTTAAACCAGAACTTAGTCTTTGAGGTTTGTTTTGCTTATGTTAATCTGATCCCTGTCTCCTTCCAGTCTCCCCTTCCCCAGCTAAATCAGAAAAATCATAGTTTACTTTTAGTGCTATTTTCTCTTTTTACCCTTCCCTTTTTCAGTTCAGAGTATAATATTGAATCCTTTCCCTCCATCTCTACCCCCATGATTTCATTTTTGATGACATAACTGTTTCATGTTCTTTTCCAAGATCTGCTACATATAAGTAATTCTATATCCTTCCTTCTTACTATCTTTTTCTTGTATTTTCTTTCAGCTGTTATCACATTTATGACCTTTGTCATTCAATAAGCACTTATTAACTACTTACTTTGTGCCAGACACTGTGCTCAAAAGATAATCCCTGTTCTCAAGACCTCTCAGTCTAATGGGGGAAACAAGCAAACAACTGTGTACAAACTATACACAGAAGAAATTGGAGATAGTCGTAGAGGGGAGGCATTAGCATTAAGGGGTCAAAACAAGCTTGTGGAAGGCAGAATTTTAGCAGGAAACTTTTATACTTCAAAAGTCCTTCTTTGTACTCATTATGACCCTCTTATTGGTTGGGACGAGAAATAAAAGCTTTGTTCTTTATTCTTAACAGTCACACTTGTTGGTTCTATTAGAGCACTCTCCCTTGCCTTACTTTACCTTTTATGTCTTGTTGGAAGTTCTTCCAAGGGACATTGTTCCCAGTTATATTATTTCATGAAAGAGGAAATGGGAACCTAGTGATGAACTTTTGACAACAGAAGTCCAGTAGCCTCTTCTGTTGATTGCCCTTTCCTTCTTTGACTTTTCATCTTGCTGTATTATTATCATTTTGGACCTTTCATGCCTCTTCTCTGCTCTCAAACTCCCATCCCCTGTTAATGAGTGCTGTACTCTTGGGATCTCAATTTCTCCTTTACCCATGTTATAGGGAGTGGTCCTGGGAAGCACAGCCCCTGCTCTCAAGAAGAAGGACTCTTGTTTTTTCTCTCTTTATCTGGTTCAATTAATCATCAGACATTTAGTGATTATCACGTGCCAAGCACAGGTCTCATAGCCTGGGATACAAAGAAAAAACAGTAGTTTCTGTGTTCCAGTAACATTCATTCTAGTGAGTAAGGCAACTTAGTTGTCCATAATTTGCTGTTTTTATTGTTCGTTAGCTTTTATTCCAAAATTTGGGAAAGGGACATAAAAAATAATCCAGATGTTGGACTTCCATTTTGGAGGAGTGAGGAGGAAAGGGAACAATCATTTTTTAAACACCTGATATGTGCCAAGCATTATGCTAAGTGTTTTACAAATATTATGTCATTTTATCCTCACAACTACCTGTGGAGAGAGTGCTGTTACTATTCATACATTACCTTTTACAGATAAAGTCATATCTGTATGCTCATGTGAGCTTCAAACAACTGTCTGTGTGCTGGGCATCTGTCATCTTTAGTTCTTCTGATTACATTAAGAGGAAAGCCTCCTTAGGTGCTAATGATCTTTAACATGAAATTTAGTGTTTGTAGTAATTCTTTATGTCAATTCCAACAAAATGGTTTACTAAGTCCTATGTAGCATTATACTTTCTCTGATGTTGGCTTCTAATATTTACTCCTAAGAGAAAACTTCAGCCTGAAAGCCCAAATATTCTATTAAATGATATCATTAAGATTAAAAGATAACCAGTTGGGAAAACAAAAGCCATTAATTTTTTTAAATCTAAAATCATTCTCAAAATGGAAAAAATGTAAATTATATGGAAAAATTTTTAAAACAGATGCAATTGTCTCAATAGGTAATGAAAAGACTTTTGACAAAAATGAGGCTGTCTTTAATGTAATAAATAATGTCTATTTAAAATCAAGAACAAACAAATATATGGACAAAAAGATAGAAACTTTTCTATTAAAATTAGGAGTAAAATAGTGGTGTCCATTGTTACCACTCCTGCTTAACGTGAGGCCAGAGATATTAGCTGTAGCAGTAAGACCAAAAAAAAAAAAAAATGAAAGAATAAGCATAGGCAAAGAGGAAGCAATATTATCCCCTTTTACAGATGATGTAACTTATTTAGAAAACCCTGAAGAGTCAGCTGAAACTCATTGAAAGAATAAATTCAGAACACTTACAGGATATAAAATAAACTTGTAAATCACCAGTATTTCTTTTTATTACCAACAAAACATTAAGGAAGAGATAAAAAATGAAACTCCATTCAAGATAAATACAGAATGTACAAAATATCTAGCAGTCTGTCTACCATGACACCTAGAAACTGTATGAATAAAACTAAAACACCCTCTTTGCAGAAATATAGACATAAACAATTTATGAAATGTTAATTTGTCATGGGTAGATTAAGTCAGTACAAAAGAAATGACAGCATTATCTAACTTTAACTTATTCAGTGCCATACCAGACTACCAAAGGATTATATTATATAACTAAAAAAATGATGAAATTTATACAGAGGAACAAACAGAGGAATGAAAGGTCAAGAATTTCAAGGGAAATAAGTTTTTAAAAATGGGAAAGAAGAGGACCTAACAATACTAGTTCTTAAATTATGCTATACTGCAGTAATCATTAAAATGATTTGGTACTCAATGAGCACAAAGGCATAAACCCACTGTAATATTAGACATCTCATATGAAAAACAGATCAAGGAAAGAAAATTTTAAAATCACTGGACTGACTCTGGGTATATCTTACTTAAAGTGAGAATGTGATAAGACCTTAGCCTGAAGGGCCAGGCTCTCACATTGCATCCTGGGCCATCTCTAGCCATCCTGATGAATATCAGGCCACTGGACTCAGATGGCTCTGGAAAAGAAAGTGAGGTTGATGGCCATGCACACTGTCTCACTCAAGTCATATCATCATCTTAATATTATAGTCCTCTTTGAGAACAAAGGACAAACACAACAAATCAGCACTTTAACTTTATCATAATGTTTAATTAACCCAAAGACTCCCATTACTGGAGTCAAAGCTACTGTTTTACAAAAACTTGAGGAAAAACTAGAAAGCTATCTTGAAGAAATTAGGTATAAATCAACACCTCACATCATATGTACCAAGATTAAATCCACATGGGTTGGTTGGTTGTTGTCCTCCTTCATTCTTGAAGAGGACCAAAATGACAAAACTATAATAAAGTGAAGTTTCAATGTGTACAACTGTGGCTGATCAGACCAATATGAGCTTGGAATGCTCAATCACAGATTGGGCACAGATAGTCTGTGTGAACATTTGGGGTGGTTACTCCAAATTTTCACATCCTACATTTCCTTTGAGCTGTTTCAATTGTGCTTTGCTCATAGAGCACAGTACCTTTTCAGATGTGGGCACCCCTTGCTGAATGGTCCTGTGCCAGTGTCTCCCACATTGCACAGTCAAACCCAAAGTTCTTGAGAGAGACTTTGAGAGTGTCCTTGTCGCTTCTTCTGACCACCATGTAATCACCTGCCCCATGTGAGTTCTCCAAAAAAGAGTCTTTTTGGCAAGCATACATTTTGCCATGTGTGCATCAATCTCATTATCAATGTCCCCATCCCTGGAAAGTACACTATCAAGATGAGTGAACTTATCCACAGCATTCAAAACTCCTCCATTTGTTGTAACTGATGGTTCCACATATGGATGGTGTGGTGGTGGCTGATGGAGCACTTGTATTTTCTTGCTGTTAGTTATTAGGCCAAAATTAGCACAGGCTGCAGAGAATTGATCCATACTTTGTTGCATTTCAGCTTCAGAGGCTGCATTGAGTGCACAGTCATCTGCAAACAGAAAATCATGCACCAACACTCCCTCCACTTTGGTCTTGGCTTATAGCCATTTCAAATTGAAGAACTTACCATCAGTACAGTAGTTGATCTTGATGCTGTGTTCATCCTCATTGAAAGCTTTTGACAGCATGGCTGAAAACATCATGCTGAAAAGCATGGGTGCAAGCACACAGTCCTGTTTCACTCCATTGGTGACTGGGAAGGCACGAGAGCATTGTCCACCATCCAGAACCTGGGCAGACATGCCATCAAGAAATTGATGTACAATGCTGTTGAACTTCTGGACAACTAAATTTTGACATAATTTTCCATAAGCCCTCATGACTAAGTGCCAAAGGCCTTGGTCATATCTACAAATGTTGTATATAGTCCTCTATTCTGCTCCTGGCATTTCTCCTGGAGTTGTCAGGCAGCAAATACCATATTAATTGTTCCTCAGCGCTGTCTGAAGCCACATTGGCTCTCAGGTAGATGACCATCTTCCAGATGGAAGATCAGCCTGTTAGGGAGGACTCTAGCAAGAGTTTTGCCAGCAGTGACTAAGAGAGAGATCCTCGCCCTGTGATTGTCGCTGGACAATCTATTTCCTTTACCTTTATAGAGCTGGACGATGGAGGCATCCTTGGAACTCCTGGGGTATAACCTCCTTTGCCATATAACCTGGAAAATTTCAGTCAGCTTTTGTGTGAGCAGTGGTCCCACTGCCTTGTACATCTCAGCTGAATTTGAATGAGCACCAGGTACTTTGCCACATGAAAGGAGCCTAATGGCCCTCAAAATCTCTTCTTCAGTTGGAAGTTCAGCTAAGGAGGATTTGACTTGAACCTGAGGTAAATGGTCAATGCCCTTAGCATTGACTGATAACGTTCTGGAACACTATGGAAGTCTTCAGCCCATCTCTCTAGGATCATGTCCTTATCACTAATCAGTGTGATTCTGTCAGCATTGAGTTGTTGTGATGTACCATAGGTTTTTGGTCCATAAATAGCTTTCCGGAAATCATGAAAGTACTTTGGAGTGTTACTATCAGCATAAAACTGAATTTCATCTGCCTTCTTACTGAGCCAGGAATTCTACATCTCTCTAAGCTTTGCTTGTGCTTTACTTTTGATGGAATTAAGTGCCGCCTTCTTAAAGGTAGATGAACTATCCTGCTGGTGTATCCTGTGGAGTTCTTGTTTTGCATTTAGCAGCTTCTGAATTTCCCCATCATTTTCATCAAACCAGTCTTGGTGTTTGTGAGTGTTCTGACGTAAATGAGCAAATGCAGGGCTGTACACCAAATCTCTGAACGCTGCCCACTCCTTTTCTGCTCCACTGTTGCCAGCTGTGTGTTGGCTTAACTTTCCCTCCAAGTCTGCAACAGACTGTTCACGCTCAGAGAAGAGCTCTAATTTGTTGATGTTAATTCTTCTGGTAGTCATTTTGCCTTGGGGCAGCACTTTTGATGAATGCAAGGAAAGGATAAGCCTATGATCAGTTCAGCACTCTGCGCTACATATTGCCTTTGTCACTCTCACATTTTGTCTGTCTCTTCTTACAATCACATAGTCTATCAGATGCCAATGTTTGCTGCAAGGGTGCATCCATGAAGTTTTATTGCATTTAGGTAAATGGAAATGTATTTGTGTATGTTTATTCTGTATGATTATTATGTATTTGTGTATTTTATGATGTATATGTATTTGTATTGTTAATTATTTTAATGTGATAAAAAGTTAATCACATTAAAATAATTAACAATACAAATACATATACCCTTTCTAGTCGAAGAAACTCTTGTTTCTATATTTTACTCCTAGTAAAGACTCTTGGTTGATAAAGGCAAGCTTGAATCAGAGACACTTGATTACACTACAACAAAAACAGCAAAAAAAAATCCTGCTTTGCTTGTCATCACACCATGTTTCCAGAGGAGGAAAGTTTCATCAAGCATGCTGCTCCCCTCCTGCCAAAGAGATGATGGACTAAAATGTAGACTGAGACATACATTTTTATGGTAGGAATTTGTTTTGCTGGACTATGCATATTTTTATGAGGATTTTATTTTTTAATTGTTCAGTGGCAGAGGATGGTAAGCATGTGGAAGGGGCATATTCAGTACAGAATAAATGAAATGTGTAATAAAATAATAGTACTGAAGCTTTGTAGTCGTAGCGTGTTAAGCTATTCCGTGCTCTAAGCATTAAAATGTGGCAGTGAAGCAGTAGGAATGGCATTAGATTAATTTTAGGGAGAACCTTTAAGCTATAGTTTCCTTATCTATAACAGTAAGGTTCTACCTATCATTGGGTATATGTAAATTGTTAAATACAGTATTACAATAGGCATAAACTGTAGCAGAATAGTCTTCTAAATGGGCAATTGATAGAATTGTTGAGTTAGCAACTTTGTAATGATGTTTGTCTTGTATTATGTGAAGTTTTTTCTGTATAATCCCCTGTCTTTTTTGTTAAGATCAAATAAGATATCTGTGAAATTATTTTGTAAAGTGTAAGGCATTATACAAGTATTGAAGTACTGAGATATCATTTCCTTAAAATGTAGCAAAGTCCAAAGCAGAGAGAATTTCATTATCACCAGTTGTTTCTGTTAGATTTTGAAACTGCATCTGCATTGACATGTTCATTATCTAATATCTTAGCTAGTAGGGAAAATTGAGCATAAAAATGATATTTGTCAAAACACAATTCACCTGTTTAGAATCTGCTTTTTATGTAAAACATTGCCCTGGTAATATGTAGCCCATATGTCTTAAGTCCATTTAAAAATCAGAAATCAGCTTGACTGCAAATTTTAGGTACTCCATTGTATTAGATATGACACTGCCAATAACATATAGAACAAATGGTTCCATAAGAATGATTTTTTAAAAAAAAAGTTAATTGTTGTGAATTGTGACAATTTGATTGAACTGAATATAATCTTTAGTCATTGGATGTACTGATGATAGGTGATCTGGATCATTGAAGTCTTTTTTACTTTAGCCTCAGGAAACAACTTTTTCATAACCTTTAAGATCATGTATTTTCTAATAGTAATAATAATAGCTAGAATTTCTATAGTGCTTTAAAGTTTGTAAAGTACTTTTTGTCCAGTTGTTTTTCAGTCATGTCCCATTCATTGTGACCACATTTGGGATTTTCTTAGCAAAGATACTGGAGCAACTTGCCATTTCCTTCTCCAGCTCATTTTTATAGATGAGGAAACTGAGGCAAGCAGGATTAAGTGACTTGCCCAGAGTCACACAGCTAGTAAGTGTATAAAACCATATTTGAACTCAGGAAGATGAGTCTTCCTGACTCCAGACCCAGCATTGTATCTACTATGCTGGCTAGCTGCCCAAAGAACTTTATAAACATTAATTCCTTTTATCCTAACAATGACTCTGAAAGGTGAGAGACGTTATCATCCCCATTTTACAGTGACTTACCCTGCATCACACAGGTCTGATCTCAGGTCTTCCTAACTTCACTCCTCTCTTAACTGCACCATCAGCTGCTTATATTTAGAATTGGAAGTGACCTTAGAGAAAGAAAACAAAAGCCTAGACAGGTTGGCTGTCAGCTTGCTATTAATTAAGAGTTAAAATTCATCCTTCTAACTCTTGAATCCAACACAGTTCTGCCTCATCTTAAACTTATTAAAAACTAGTTTTCACTTGACTAAGAATTGCTTCATTATCTCAGTGGGAATTTTATATATCCACCAAAGTTATTATTTGAATAATTAGAATCATATGTTCTTCTTGAAAAGCTATACTCTTCCTGTGAAATCATCTAACAAAGTACAAATGGTATTTGTTCGTTCCCACCATGTACAGAGCAGTATGCTAGGTACTGGTAGGAGATGATGTTTAGGTAGGACAGAGTTCCCCAACCTCACTGAAATTATACTATATGACACGTAAATATATAGACATATAAACAGGTAACGGTAATACAAAATAATATATAAGAAATGCAAAGGAAGGCTTGAGGGAGGAGTCTCCTTACCAACTGGACATCAGGAAGCTTCTTTGAGTAGATTTTATTTGAGATTAATTTGAAAAGACACACCATGATAATAATGGCCTAATTTGGCAAGAGCAAGGTACATAGAAAGGAATATGAAATAAAGCTGGAAGGGTAGGTTTAACTCCTTTTTTTGGGAGGGCCTGGAATGCCAAACAAAACACCTTGAACTTTACGTAGGAGAGAAGCACAAAAGATTTCTGAGCAGAAGTATTCCATGGTTAGACCTATTCGTTCATAAAAAAAGTGTTATCTTGTGGTGATAAGATGAATGAATTGAAGGAAGAGACCGTGGAAGCAGGACCTATTGGATTATCACGTTCAAACTTGTAAAAAGGTGATTATAGCAGCAACAGAGAGGGATGGAATGGATTCTAGCATTGTTGGACTTGGTGATTAACTGAGGGAACAGTGCAGGGGTGGGGAACCTGTGGGCCTCCAGGCCACATGTGGCCTTATAGGTACTTGGGTACAGCCTTTTGACTGAGTCCAAGTTTTACAGAACAGGGAAATTTGTTCTGTGAAGTTTGGATTCAGTCAAAGGGCCACATTTGATGACTTGGAGGGCTGCATGTGGCCTTGAGGCCACAGGTTCACCACCCCTGGCACTCAATCGTCAAGTATATGTGAAAGTTTTGATCATGGGAAATTAGGTAAATCTAGTAGATAAAAATTAGTCATGTATGTTTTGCACTATTTTAGAATTTGGATTAGGTGTTACGTGTTTCCATGGATCTGTGATATCATTAATATGGCTGTGCCCTCCAGTGCAGTCTAATTTATAACTTCTCAATCAATGTGACTTTTGTTTGTGTTTTCTTCAGCCCAGTGTGCTGGGAGCCCTCCTCTTCACTCTCTTGATTTTGCTTGGACAGCACTGGACTAAATGAACTTTACCTTTCTTGCTTTTGTGACTCCTTGAAATTATTAACATTTAATCCTTCCCTATATGAATTCCAGGTTTTTTTTGTCATTTGTATGCTACATTAGAATTGAAAGATTTTTCTGGAAACACAAAAATAATTGAAGAAGGATAATGATGATAGTTTTAGAATAAATATTTTAATTGTTTATTGTAATTACATAAACCACATTTCTTATTCTTTAGAATTCAACAGTTGAATCTTGTTTATTTCATTGTACTTTGGCACTTTGAAATAATAATTGAGGTTTGTTTGAGAGAATCACAGCTCTGGGAACTCAGCCATTTATTACTGAATTACTGTTAATTCCATTCATTGTTTCTGCAGTAATAATACGGAGCTTAGAAATTATTTTGAATGATACCAATACAGGCATACAGGTTAAAAGATAAGTGACATTTACTAGACATTTAATTAAAATAAGTTTCTTGCTTTACCTATATGAAATCCCTATGTCCTAACCATAGAAAAGAGACATGAAGAAGGGTAGGTATGTGAATGCAATTTCCACATATCTGAGATGAGTAGCCCAAGCTATTTTCACAGAATAAATCCAGTTGATTCTTTGATCAGTCAGGTATTTGAAAAAAAAAAAAAGAAAAAGAAAACCCTTCTAACAAATATGCATAATCAAACAAAACAAACTTCTAGAGTGGCCATGTCCAAAAGTATCTCTCTTATTCTACGTATTTTTAGTCTGTCATCTATGTCAGGAAATGCACAGCATTTTTCATATTCTTAATTATTGATGCTCCGGAATTATGAATGATCATTGTGTTGTGTCTTAGGTTTTTCTGAAGCCATCCCCTTTTACCATTTCTTGCAGCCCAGTAGTATTCAGATACATTCATATAGCAAAATTTGTCCAGCCATTCCTCAATAGATGGGTAGCCCTTTAATTTTCAGTGCTTTGCTACCACAAAAAGAGCTGCTATAAATATCTTTGCATATCTAGGATCTTTTCTTCTTTCTTTGGTATATCTTTTGTATATCTAGGACCTTTTCTTTTCTTTTACTGAATCAAACTGTAAGGACACTTGGGAATCTAGGGATATAGTTCCAAATTGCTTCCCAGAATGGCTAGACCAATTCATAGCTACCTCAGTGTTGCCTCCATGTGCCTGTTTTCCTTTAGCCTCCCCAATGTTTGTCATTGGCAAGGGAGAGGGGGGAAATAACTTTGGTGTTCTGAAGGATGTGAAGTAGAACCTCAGAGTTTTAAAATTTGCATTTCTCTAATTGTTAGTAATTTGGAACATTTTTAAAAATTGTTATTGAGAACTTCATTTTCTTCCCTTGAGAAACTCCTGTTTGTATTTTTTGATCATTTAGCCGTTGAATAGTTCTTTTCATAAATTTGAATTCATTCCTTATGTAAATGAATCTTTATCAAAGAAACTTGCTAATGGGATTTTTCTCAGTTACTGGTTTTCCTCTTAGTTGCATTTATTTTTATAAAAAACTTTAAAATTTTTATGATCAAATATCAATTTTAATCTCTGTGACTCTATCTCTTATTTACTCAATAATCCTTCCCCTATCCACAGATCTGGATGTGGGTGATTTCAGTATTTATACTGAAGAGTTGGAATGGAATGAGCCAAGTACTAAATCATGGTGTAAGAAGAGAGAAATATGAACAGTCGGTAGATACTAGTCATCAGTGTCTTGGATGATAAATCTGGTTAGAGTGAACCTCAGATACACTCAGATTGTTTAATGATGGCATTGAGAAGTGGCAGTAGGCGACAAAGATCAATGAGTGTTGGGGTGGAACTGGCGGGGGAGGGTGGAGATATAAGAAAATGCAGCCAGTATCAGAAAGGATGACCTTGGCATATAGTGTCATACATCTTAGCTAGTTTGGTAGCTATATGGAGAATAAGTATTGACTAGGGAAGACCAGTTGGACGTTATTGTAATTGTCCAGGCAAGAGGCAGTGTGGTATTCAGCTAGGTGGTGGTTATGAGAATGGAGAGAAGTGGATGGATGTGAAGGTTGTTGTAGAGGTGAAGTATACAAGACCAGGCTAACTGGCTACATTCGGGGGGTAGGGAAAAGTCAGAATGGACTATCAGGTCTCTGAATTTGGGTGACTTTAAAGATAAAGTTTGGAGGAGGGATGAGTTTGGGTGAGAGTATTCTACTTGGGATACGTCATCAAGTAGTATGCTCATTTTATATTGGCACTAAGGACTTAATCTTGTTTTATTTTTTTACAACTTTAGTCATAAAAAGATTCCTCATCTCTAAAATAAGAATTTAATAGCTACTGCAGGTTTGTTTTGATTCTCAACTGAGAATGTTCCTAAAGTGCTTTGCAAATGTTAAAGCATTTTATAAATATCAGTTAGTAGTATTTTGCCTGAAGTGCTTTGCAAATGTTAAAGCATTTTATGAATATTAGTTAATAGTATTTTGCCCAGATACATCTGTGGTCTTTCATTCCTTTCCATGAAGCAGATTCAGATTCATTTAAAACCTTATCTGTACATTTTGTGGTACTGTTTTCCATATCCTTCCATAAATTCATCACAAGATGAATACCCAACATCCTGGAGACCCTCCTTGCTTTATTTTCAGTTTTATTGTACCAAAAAGCAATTAAGAGAACATTAATGACTGCCAACCAGTATACATACTTTCTTAGCTAATTTATAATTTTTTATGTGAATAATTAATGCATATAGCAAATCTACCCTTGATAGGGGTATTAGATGGGAATAAACAGGAATAGACAAGCGATATTCAAACATAGTTGATAGAAGTAGACTCATGGTTTGCTGTCTGTGTGTGTGTGTGTGTGTGTGTGTGTGTGTGTGTGTGTGTATGTATGTCTGCGTCTGTGTCTGTGTCTGTGTCTGTGTCTATTTAAAGATATTAGGGGAAAATCTGGGCCCTGGTAAAATAAGATGAAATTTGCTCACATATCAGACCTAAAGCATCCAGTGAAAGGGAGATGAGGATGTTGGGCTTGGAATCAGAAAGCATTTTGTGGAGACAGGCACCAACAGGATTCGAGATTTTTTCACTATGTTGCTTGCCCTTATCCTTCCTCTTAAGATCTTTCTTAAGCTATAGAGCTTAGAACTGAACACACTATTTAGGATGTTTTCTGACCAGAGGAAAGTAGAGTGGTACTATCATGTAGAAACTAGGCTTCTCTTAAAGCAAACCAAGATTGCAATAGTTTGTTTCGGTTTGGGGTGAGGTGGAGGTAGCAGGACAGGAAGGGAAACAAACAGCAGGCTGCCATATCACACTATTGATTAATTTAGCTCTCAGTTCACTGCCCTCTGATTATATTTCATGTCTCCCATCATGCCTTTGTCAAGCTATTCATCCTTAATGATGAAGTGCATCTTGTTAGATCCAGCCCAATATTCTAACCTGTCCAGGCTTTTTTGGATCCAGATTAATTCAGCGTGTTATCTGTTCTTTTCTGGTATTGTGTCTTCTGCAGGTTGAGCAAGCATACTGTCTATGCCTTTTATCCAAAATTTTAATAAAAATTTTAAACAACATAGGACCAAGAACAGATCTCTAGGCCACTACTTTAGAAATACCTTTTCATGTTGACTTTGACCTAATTCTAATCATCCAACCATTTCAAAATCAATTTAGGTGTACTATTGGCTTGCCCACATCTCCCTATCTTTTTCTCAAAACATAAACTCTATGCTAAAATCTGGCTATACCATACTTATGGCCTCTCCTTGATCTTACCAGTTTAATATAACCTTTTCAAAAAGAAAATAAGGTTAGTCTGACATGACCTGTTCTTGATAAATCAAGCATGGCTTTTTATGATGATAACTTCCTTTTACCATACTCACTGTCTTTTTAATAATTTGTTCAAGAGCACAAAAGAAAAAAGCAATTTTGAACACATAAAATTCAAAGGCTTTTGCACAAATACAAACAATGTAGCTAGGATAAAAAGAGAAAAGCATCAACCGAGAAAAATATTTACATCAAATATCTTTGACAAGGACTGATATTCGAGATGTTTAGAGAATTAACACAAATATATAAGAATAGAGATCCCTCAACAGATAAGTGGTAAAATAAATATGAATAAATGATCCTCCTGGGAATTGGAAACCGTTAACTACCATTTGAAAAGTTACTCCAAATCATTTATAATACAAGAAATGCACATCATAACAACTTTGAAGTTCCACTTCATACTCAACAAATTGGAAAGGATTTTAAAGAATAAAAATATTATTGAAGAGTTTGTGGGGAAAAAATAGGCATACTAACACACTATTGGTGGAGTTGTAGATTAGTTTAACCATTCTGGAAAGCATTCTTTAGTTATATCTAGAAAGTGATTAACATGTCTATACTCTTTTCTCATAAATTCCTCTACTTAAGCATATGCTCCTCAGAAAAAAAAATTTCATATGCTAAAATATTCATAGCATCTTTTGGTTTTTTTGGTAGTAAAGAACTAGAAACAAAGTAGATGGTTGCTGATTGGAGAATGACTAGACAAACTGTGGTATGATTATAATGTTCCATAAGAAACTACAAATAGAAATTCAGAGAAATATGGGAGAACTTATATGAACTGATAAAAAGTAAGCAGAATCAGGAAAGTAATATATCAATAACTGATGTAAATGAAAAAAAAAACCCTGAAACTAAATGCTGTGTAATTATAATGAAGAAAACTTGGCCCTAGAAAAGAGTTGAAGAAATGTATCTTACTCCCTTTTTCTTGCAGAGGTTTTGGGACCATGTGCAATATTGTAGATGTGGTTGATGTATTTGGTGAATTTTTTTTGGCTCTTCCCTCCACCCCCTTTATTTTGTTTTAAGTGGTGATTCTTCTGGTAGGGGAAGGAAGGATATATTTAGAAATGAAGGCAGTTTATCAGTAATGATAAGATTTTTTTTCCTTTTAAATAGTATTTTATTTATTTATGTTCATTTTATTAGTATTTTAGTATTTTTTTCCAATTACATGTTAAGACGATTTTAACATTCATTTTTAAAATGAAATTTAGATTTCTAAATTTTCTCCCTTCTTTCCCTTCTCCTTAAAATGGTAAGCAATTTATATAGATTATATACGTGCAATCATGTACAACATAAAATAAGATTTTTTTTTTTTTTTGAGGATAAAATTCATTCCAGATTTTTACCAGGAACCCAAATCAAGCATCCTGGCTTTTGTATACTCTGTTCTCTTCATTTAAAAAAAAAAAAAACTGGTCACTCTTCTCTAGACCTGTAGAAACTTTCATTCTCCAAGATTTTTAGAAAATGGTTGATAATAGTTTAGTAGGATCATCCAGTAGTTTATCTGGGCCAGATGGCCACCTATCTTCTTACTTATCTTAGTATCGTTTTCTGTTTAGCCATTTGCCTTCTGTTCTTTCTGTTACAGAGGTCATTCTGTGTGGCATAAAAGAGAAATAAAGTAAGAACTGGCTTCCTGTGCTTTCACAGTTGATCATTGTTTCACTGTTGCTGCTACTGCCTACAGTGTTCTCCTGGTTCTGCCTGCTTCACTTTGCATTGGTTCATATAAATCTTTTCAGATTTTTCCTGTTCATTGCCTTTTTTTTTCTATAACAGTAGTATGACATCACAATCATTTAGCAGAGCTTCTTCAGCTATTCCCTAATTGATGGGCAATTCTTTGCCGCCACAAAAAGAGCAACCAACACATTGTTGGTAGAGTGGCCCTATAAATATTTTTGTATGTTTAAGTCCTTCCCCCACCCCACCCCCCTTTTTTTTTCATCTCTTTGGGATATAGACCTAGAAGTAGTATTTCTGGGTCAAAGGTATGCACAGTTTTATAGAAGGTGTAGTGCCAAATTGTTTTCCACAATGGTTGGACTAGTTCACAATTCCACCAACAGTGCAGTTACTGTCTCAGTTTTTCCACATCTTGTCCACAGTTTGTCAGTTTTCTTTTTTGTCATTTAACCAATCTGAAGGGTGTGAGGTGGTATCTCAGAGTTGTTTTAATGAGCATTTCTCTAATTCTTACTGATTCCGAGCCTTTTTTATGACTATTGATAGCTTTCATTTCTTTCTTCTGCCTATGCGTATCCTTGGACCATTTATTAGAAGAGCTATCTTTCAACAAGATATCTTTGCTTTCATTTCTTTCTTCTGCCTATTCATATCCTTTGACCATTTATTAGAAGAGCTGTCCTTCAACAAGGTATCTTCTTTACAAATATAAGATTCTGCAAGATTCCTTGATAAATATAAGAATAGATAACTTCAGTAACCTTCTGATTACTGTTATCAAATAAAACATTTTAACATCTAAGTTAGTAAGTTTGCCTCCCTGTTAGGGATGCAGATTTGGGCTTGATATTTAACAAAACAAAACCACTTGTTAACAACTGCAGCTATGTAAAAATGGAATTGGATGCCTCAAGAAAATTAGCTTCCTCTTCACTTGAAGTCTTCATGTAAAAGCTAGGTAGCTTCTCTTTGTGTGTCTTGTAGAGAAGAGTCTTATTCAGATGTGGTTTGAATTAGATGGCCTTTGAGGTCCCTTCTAAATCTGAGAGTGTGTTTTGTCGTTTAAAGGGATAACCATAAAAGATGTGAGGGATAGTGTAAATGTGATTGACTCTAAGAAGACCTGACATTTCCAGCTGTGCCTTAGTGTACAGACATCTAGAAATCCTTAGAGATGGGAGATAGAAACCATAAGGGATATTGACTCAATAACATTTTAGGTTCTCTGAAGCAATGACGAATATGTATCTTGTGCTCCTTAACCTTCAAAAAGCTCATTTGGAATTCCCACATTAGGCAGGGAGTAAAAACTTGAGCTACTGTACCTACTTTATGCTATTCCCTGTAGCAGATACTTATGGCATCTCAAAGGAGGACTTTCCTCACCTCACATACTCCTCTCCTTCCCAACCCCCCATTTCCTCAACCTATTAGGTAGATTCAGGTACTGGTTCACAGAACATATGATTGTGTTACTCCAATTTGAAGTAGCATATATAGCAGGAAGCAGCCAAAGCTAGTGGTTGCCAGACCTTTCATCCTGAACACAAGCCTATTAATTAATGATTTGAGTATTTATTTGGAAAGCTGAAACTTAGGGTCTACGTTTTCCTTTGATACTAATTATTTCTATACACCCTTAATCAAGCTATTCCTAGTCTTAAAAGAGCTTTTAAAATCAGTAAAGCTACTTCATTTAAGATTGATTCCATGTTTTCCCATTTTTTTTTTAATGTGCTATATAGTTAGCCCACATTTACATTTTCATCAGTTCTGTTGCTCCCTTTTCAAGTATTCATTTAGGAGCTACAGCATATGATACTACTATAGGACTGCCAGATTTTACTTTGGAAAATACAAGGCATATTCTAATTAGGCATGAGGGAGCAGTGAGAAGAGACTGAGTACTGACAAAATGAGACTCAAATACTGGACTATTTTGCATTCCAAACCAATTGAAATGGGGACAAGGCACTGAAATACAAGCCAACCCTGTATACTCAGGCCATCTGGCAGCCTTTCTACACAAGTTTAGGCTTCTTGATTGCATATAGATCCTGATGAGCCATAATTTATGTGCTAGCTAAAAATATTTATATCTCATCTTTTAAGAGAACATTGTTAAAATTGTCTATACCCAGTGTTATCTGTAAGGTGAATGTTGTCTGTCTGCTTATCTATCTGTCTACCTTTTATAATTCGAATTCAGAGCTTCCCTTGGTACATACTAAATAGTTTCACCTCATACTTATGTAGTCATAATTGTACCATGACAGATAATAATTATCATGACTGACGCTGTCATTTAAAAAAATAAAATGAACATGTTCTAGAAGTTAATAGACATTTGGAACTTATTTTGATTAACTGCTAAATATGCATCCTTTTTTTTTTTCAGGTGAAGACTTTGCAGTTGTGCAGCAAGAAATTATTATGATGAAAGACTGTAAACACCCAAACATTGTTGCTTATTTTGGCAGCTATCTCAGGTATAGTCTTTGCTTTCCAGTTTTTAACAAATGCTGTTATCAGATGAAGAGTAAAAATGAATGTTTAGCTGTAGTATTCTGACAAAATAAACTGTATAATTCATTATTCTTGATTATATCTCTTTTTTTCCTTCTCCTACACAGAAAGCCATTCTTTTTAAAAAGAAAAAAAGCAATCACTTAAGCAAAACTAATTAGTACATGCAGTGTTATGCTTTTGTAGTTCCCCACCTCTTGAAAGAAAGGAGGGAGGTTGTTCTCATATCTCTTTTTTTGGGCCAAACTTAGTCATTATAATTACCCAGCTTCCAGTTTGCTGAGAGGGTTTTTGTTCTTTTATGTTATCCTCCTAGTTTTACACACTTTGCTTTGCACTATCAGCTCACATTAAGTTTTTCCTTACTTCCTTATATTCTTTATGTTTGTTGTTCTCTTACAGTGCAGTAATACTTCATTACATTCCTCACTACACTGTTGAGTCACATTCCATTAGATGGTTTTGACTTTCCATTCTTTTATGATTTTTATTTTCTATTCCATATTCTGTACCCTTACTTGTCCTTTTATTTTCTCCATATCCCTCTGGGTTAAAATCCTGAACTACCTAGTTTGAATATCCTATTCTGTCCAATTATCTGCCTTTGTACATTTTACCTCATAGTCCTTTCTTTCTCCTGTACTTCACTTTTGGAGAAATAATTTCAACAGATCAGTGTCTGATGGAAGCGTGCTGTATAATAGTCACTTTGTCCCCTATATTATGAGGCCCAGCCACAGCCCCTTCCTGACTCTGGAATGTGCTAACTTGTCCTTTGATTTAAATGTTGTATAGTTAGAGCTTTCTGCTACCTAAGATTACATGTGTAAGATTTGCCTCTTAATACTGCAACTCCTGGTCCTCTCTCTCCACCCTCCATGGCCATGCTTCTGCTTAACAATCAGACAGTAGAGGTAGCTTCAGGTAAAGTTATTTAATAAAAGAGCTTGGCAAAAACTGATGCAAAAACTTGGCAAAAAAAATACAAAATCTTCTCCCACAGAACCTGAAGTGTACTTTTCCACAATTACATATGCATCGATTTGTGGGAAGAGTGGGCTCATACTTAGAATACTAACATAGTAAGCACACATGTAAGAGAGTATGTGACAAAGGGGTAACTCATAAGTCTTGGTACTTGAGCCTTTGGCCCTTTTAAAAGTTCTTATGGAACTCCCCCTTTTCAGTTGTCTGGTGTGCAGGCCCCTCACTTGAGCTCTCAGGATCTGCTACTGTGTTGAGACCATAGCACTTGGCACTTATCTCTACATCCTGGGTTACTTTCCTCCTTGAGGTGACTGTCTCTACACACCCATCTATCTTCAGTGTTCTTGGTGCATGATGTCTTAGTGCTTCTGTTTCTCCAGTGATCTAGACAGTGTGGTGAAGGGGGAGGGGAGAGGATCTTACCTTCTCCCAAACAGTATTTCACTCTCAGGAGCCTGGTCTGTCTTGCAGCTCTGGATTCCATCTTTGTGCAATGGATACAGTGCTGGGATTAGAGTCTGGAAGATCTGATTTTAGTTCCCTATATTACGAAATAAGAATGTATACTGTTAACACAAATGAGAGCATAGCCTAGGACATCTTCTTAGCTCCTCTCTTTGTTTCTTGTTTTCTTCCTTTCCTGAGATAAGATCTCCGGACGCCCTTATTATAATATAGCTAATGAACATACTTCTTAACCCAGTTTGGGGAATGCATTTATTAATGATGGACCCTGGGAGGTCTGATTTTCTCTTAGAGGTAAGAATTTTGTTTAGATTTTTATTACTGAATCCTTTTAATGAAAAAACAACATGTCAGTTTATGTCCATTAAAATGGTATATGAGTGTGACCAACAGAGCAAAAATGTATATGGTGTTCTGCCTGTGGAGGCTTTTCCTACTGTTGTAACATATCTAACAAAATCATAGCCTTACAGAATGTTAGAGTTGGGAGATCCTCTTAGAGACTATCCAGTCCAGTGTTGAGAAACATTGTACTGAAAGCTGCTTTTCTTTTCTCTTACTCCTGCTCCACCCTGCTATCCCCCAATTGAAAAGAATATGCAGAGTCAAGCAAAACAAATTCCAACATTGACCATGTGCAAAAATGTACATATCTCATCTTGAGTCTATAATGTTGGTAGCTTAAATGATAATAATAAAGAAATTTCAGAGCTTTTATCTGCTCTAGCCTCTTCATTTTCAGGTAAGAGGCCATGTGGGTGAAGCAGCTTATCTCTGATTCTCATCCAAGGATGATTTGATTCTTTACCATATCACTTAAAGATGAGTATGTACCCCTTCAAAATCTACATCAAGAACTTGTTAATTAATGAAACCCATTTAAGTCCTAGAAAAGCTTAAGTCAAGGATCCTTTGGTTTGATGCTAGTCTGATCTGTATTACATTCAGTTCAGCAGGCATTCTTCTAGGCATTGGGAATAGAAAGACAAAAGAAGTCCATTTTAATCAAAGTTCTTGCACTCTGTCTGGAGCTTGAAACATTTAAACATATAAAAGCCATGAAATAGAAGAAATGATGGATCTGGGAAGCAGCAAGTAGTCTAATTCCTTGGAAATTTTAGTTCATGAAGAAAAATTGTGAAACAATATTGGAAATATAGGAAGAGCCCGTAATAGACATTAAATATCAGGCCGCACAGTTTGTCTTTTATCCTTGAACTCCTGAAAATTCTTGAGTAGGGGAGTGACATTATTAAACCTATGCTTTAGAAAAATTATTTTGTTAGATGTGTGGAGCATAGTTTGGCAAGAGAAGAGACTAGAAGCAATAATAAGGTCAATTAAAAGGCTATTGTAGTAGCCTAGGTAAGAGGTAATTAGGATCTGAACTAGCTCATGAGACTGTGAAACTATGGTTTCCTTTGTCATCTTTCTGTGGAAGACAAGAATGATGACTAATGTGCTTATATTTTATCCTGTAGATAATAGGGAACCACTGAAACTATAGTGAGACCTATTCTTTAGGAAAGATTTTGCCAGCTTTGTGAAGGTTACATTCTAGGAAGCATTAAGTAGATGAGAATGTGACCCAAGTGGGGATGGAGGAGACCACTTCAAAAGAGATGGTGGCAAAATCTACAGTACTAGAAAGAATCAAAGTGACTTTTTTAGAGCCCAAGAGACTAATAGTACACTCAGGAGAAGGAGAAAAATTAGAATGTGACGTGAAATTTAACAGGAAAATTACTTGTGTAGTTTTGAGCATAGTACAGTATGAAGTTGGGAGACAGAACTGAAACATAGGGAAGATTAAAGCTAGATATATAGATTTGGGGGTCCATCTGCATAAAGATAGCCATCATGGGGAAAAGACAGTGTAAAGAGAGAAGTCCATGAGAGATCCTGTACATGGCATTATTAACACATAATTTAGAATTTAGTTTTTCCATGTAAACATACTTTAACTTAGCTAGCATGTAAGCTTATGATTTGGACTTTTAAAAAAATAACTAAAATAACTTCAAATTAATCAGTGTAGATTGATTTATAAAACATTTTTAAATTGATGATTTCATACAATATCTTTGAAAGAAGGCTTTTTTCTAGTATATCACAGAGGTAATGTGGTGTTAGTGTGGTATTAGATGATGATGTATCTGCATCAACATTTCAAGGATCTTGATTTTGTCAGTGTGGATACTTCTCTCATCAATACAGATCTCAGATCTCCTACAGTTTAGTAGATGACGTTTAAGAATGACTGTGAACAAAAAAGTTCATCACACTGTGACAGATATGATGATGAACCTTTCTGAACTTAGCTAAATTGCTGCTCAAACGACGGATCTGCAAGTGAACGCTAGGCCCATGCTTTTAAATCTTTTTCATGTGATAAGAGCTTTCAGAATTTATACTCTGCTTGCATAGGATTCTAGAAATGTGAAACAGAAGGAGTAAATAATTGGAGAGGGATTGGGTATATATTATACTATGTCAGCATAATAAAAAACAATGATGCTACTCAGATATTTGAGGGGGAGGAAGAGGAGATAATTAAGAATGAATTTCTGAAAAAATAAAGGGGAACAATTCTGATAAGCAAAAATGAGATTTGTCCATATATTCAAATATGGATACACAAGAACTCACCAAAAAATGTAGATTAAAGAAAAGCTGGCAAAATTACAAAGGACAGGTGTGGATCCAAAGAAGAGATATGCGAAGATACCTCTGTGAGAGGGGTCCAGAAAGGAGGATGTCAGATTTGTTCAGTGTATCCCTCAGTTTCACTGACTTTTTTTTCAACTTCCCCTTTTTCTTTTAACAAAAAAAAAAAGACTATAACAAAAGATAGCTTTGAGTAGGGTAAAGGGAAGAAAACATTTAGATAATATAAAAACAAAATTTATCAGTAGTGAACCTATAGCCCAAAGAGATCAAAGAAAGAGGAAAAGGGGCTTGTGCAAAGATATTTATGGAAGTTCTTTTTGTAGTAACAGAAAACAAGTCTTCTGTGAATTAATGAAGTAGAAGCAGGAGTATAGCATATCCAGTGACAACTGTAAAAATAAATAACTTTGAAAGTTGTAAGAACTGTGATCAACTCAATAACCAGACATAATTCCAGAGCAGCAGTGATTGAAGCATGCTACCTAACTCCTGACAGAAGGTCTTGGACTAATATGCAGAATGAGACTTTTTAAAAAATATATAGCCGAAATGGGTATTTGTTTTTCTTGACTATGCATATTTCTAACAAATGTTTTGTTTTTCTTTTTCTTCATGTCCCACTGTGGGATGGGGAAAGAACATAGATGAGAGGAAGAGAAAACCAATTTTTGTTAATTGAAAAACATTTTGAAAGAGAAAAAGTAGGATCAAAGAAGACATAGGGCCTTTGCCTTTGGCTGCTACTATAATAACTGACAATACAGTGAAGGATGAGCCACTCAGTTCTGATTTTGTTGCTCCTTTCTCTGCCAAAATAAATTATACTTTATACTAGAAATGATAAAAACAAAAATGACTAAGGGGAGTGATGCCCAAGAAAAGTAAGGTGTTTTGCTTCCCTTCAAGGAGTCAACTAAACTGCATCCTTTAGTTCTCAGAAAGATTGCAGGTATGATTGATTACGGACCCAGATTAGATTTTGGAACATGGAAGAGGTGTACCACAAGATTAGAAAAGGACAAATGTTGACTTTTTCTTGGTGTTCAGAATCCTTCATAAGATAGACGGATTACCCTCCTATCTTTCCAATGACCTCCTGGCTCGTTTACAAACAAGATACTCCATCTCTCAGCTCTGAACATTTTCTCTGACCATCCTCCATGCCTGAAATGCTCTCCCTGCTCCATTCTGACTACTTACTTCCCTGAATCCTTTAAGTCCCAACTAAATCCTATCTTCTACAGAAGTCCTTTCCCTATTCCTCTTAATTGCAGTGCCTTCCCTTTCAGTTATTTCCTATTTATCCTATTTGTATGTATTTGTTTGTTGTTTTTCCTATTAGAGTGTGAGCCCTTTATAGTCAGGGACTCTTCTGCCTTTTTTGGTATCCCTAGTGCTTAGCAGAGTGACAGGCACATAGTAGGCTCTTAGTAGATTTTTATTGATTAACCTGATTTTTAAATTTTTAAAAATGGGAAGGGAACAGAGTTTACAAATTAGAGATCAGTGTGTTTGGCATTGATCTCTAGGGTAATTATATAACAGACAATTAAAGAAATGTTTGCCAAATGGGCAGAAAGGAAACCAATGATTGAAAAAAGCCAGCAAGAATGGGTAATAGGAAACCAACTTTACTTGCTTTTTTTTTTTTGACATGATCACTGACCTACTATGGGGAACTAGATTAAAGCAATACTCTGGATAGCATTTTCTTAAATTACTTTTCTTGAGGAGAAGATGGGCAATTGTGGTTTGGGTAATAATTTAATCATATGGATTTGGAACTGGTTGAATGGCCAGACTCAAAGAACATTGGTTAATGGTTCAATATTAGTGTGATAGAAGGTCTTCAGTGGAGTACCTCAACAGTGGAGATCTTATGCTCATTGAATTTTTGAGGACACCAGCTGGGAGGGATGGCTAACACAGTAAATGGCTAAAAAGATCTTTACAGATTAGACCATTGGGGTGAATCTAGTTAGATGAAATTTAGTAGAAGAAATGTAAAATCTTGGACATATACAAAATTATCAGCTTTTCAAATTTAAAATGGAGAAGGCATGGAGAGACAGCAGTTATTTAGGGGAAAAAAATCTGGCTTTATAGCTTTATGTGAGTTAGAAGGGTGATTCTATAGCCCAAAAAACTAATGCAAACTTGGACTCTATTAAGAGGGGCAGCATAGCTTCAGAAGCAGGGTCAATAGCCAAGCAATAGTCAAGCCACTAAGCATTTATCAAGTGCCAGACACTAAATGCTGATGATAAAAAGAAAGGCCAAAAACAGCCCTTTTTTCCAAGGGGAAGGCAACACGCAAATAGCCAGATACAAACAAGCTATGGTCAGGAAAGATTGGAGATAATCAAAAGAAGGGATGCACTGGCATTAAGGGGAATTGGGAAAGGCTTTTTATGGAAAGTGGGATAAGTTGAGAATTGAAGGAAGCCAGGGAAGCCAAGAGGCAGAGAGGAGGAAGGAGAAAATCACATGCATGGGGCACAGCCAGCATCGTTGAGAGATGGAAGGTCTAATGTAAGGAACAGTAAGAAAGAAGCCAAGGAATTTAAAAGGTGGGAGTAGAAGTGTGCCTGAAAGTGCAATCTGCTCTGGAACCACTAGCCAGAAAGTGATGTTATCAAGAGATAACCAAGTCTTCATGAGAGAATCAGGAAGCATTTATTACCACATGCTAAGTATTGGAGCTGCAAAGAGAAGCAAAAGGTTGCCCCTGCTCTCAGGGAGCTCATGGTCTCATGGGGGAAGCAACATGCAAACATTTATGTACAAACACGTATATACAGGATAGACTGGAGTTAGTCATAGAAGGATGACACTAGAATTAAGGGGCATCATGAAAGGCTGTTTGTAGAAGGCAGAATTTTAACCGAGTCCTCAAGGAAGCTAGGAGGTAAAGATGAAGAAAGTACTCCAAGCATGGGGACAGCCAGTGAAAGTGTTCAGTCTGTAGATTAGAGTGTCTAAACCACAGAGGAGGTAAAGGGGAGCAGAGTATAAAGAATACTATAGAAGGAGGAGTGGACCAAGTCATGAAAGAACTTAAAATGCCCAATAGAGAATTTTATATTTGAACCTGGAAGTGTAAGAGGGCCCACAGACTTTATTGAATTGGGGAGTGACATATTCAGATCTGTACCTTAAGAAGATCGATTTGACAGCTGAATGGAAGATCAGTTGGAGTGGGGAGAAACTTGGTGCAGGCCAACTCATCTGTAGGTTGTTGCAGTATTCCAGACATGAGATGATACAGGCCTGTACCAGGATGTTATCAGTGTGAGAGGATAGAAGAAGGCATATGTAAGGAATGTTATGAAGGCTAAATTGACAAGATTTGGGAACAGATTGGACACAAGGGATAAAACATAGTCAAAGATGATGCCTAGCTTTTGTGCCTGGGTGTCCAGGAGGATGGTGGTACCCTTACCAGTATTAGGGAAGTTCCAAAGAAGAGAGCCTGTCAGGGGAAAAAATAATGGGTTTCATTTTGAATGTGTTGAGTTTGGTATCTGTGGAACATTCATTGTTATTAAGATGTCTAATAAGCAATTGGAGATATGAGTACAGAGATTTCAGAGGTGGTTAGAGCTAGATAAATAGATCTAAGAATCATCATTAAATGAGTAGAAGAAGATGGAAGGAGTGAGAAAGGAAAAGGTTTAAGATGGAAGAAAGTGTGTTGCCTATAGTACTATTGTAGTTTGCCTTGTTATATTTCATCTGGAATTTTGCATTTTGTTCTGTGTGGCATCACTTAACAAGGACATCAGTAAGCTGGTAAATGTCCAGAGAAGGGCAACCAAGGTAATGAAAGGCCTTGGATTGTTTAAAATGAGAATCATTTGGAACTAGTTCTGTTCAGCCTGAGGAAGTGAAGACTTGGGAGGAATATAACAGCTGGCTTCAAGTATTTGAAAGGTTGTCTCACGGAGAGAGATAATTCAGCTTGTTTTACTTGACTTCAAAAAGCAGAAGCAGGAGCATTGGGTGGAGGTTGAAAATTCAGACTCAAAATGTCAGGAAAAATTTCTCATCATGTAGAGTTTATCTGAAAAAGCTGTTGGGTTTTCCCCTCTTTGGAAGCTGGGCACCAGTCTGTTTGTGTCAGGTATATTATAGAGGGGTTCATTTTGTGTTTAAGTTAGACTAGATGATCTCCTAAGGCCTTTTCAAGTCTCAAATGCCGTAATCTTTGAAACTGATCTGCAGATTTCCTACTATATCAGTTAAAGTACCAAAGAGTTATTAATGTATTGGTAGAAACAAAAGGTCAAGGATGAATCTCAAGGGAAATGTTTAAAAAATAGAAAAGTTAATCATTGGACATCCTAGGTAAACCCAGAAGCAGTTGAATATAGTGTAGTATTTAGAAACCCAAGGATACCAACTGTTGGGGTAGGAATTAAATTCGAAAGCAGTCTGGCAGAAATTAGGTTTAGTCTAGTTCTTACACCATGTGCCTTGCTAAGGTCCAAATGGATCTAAATATAAAAGGTCACATTCTTACTTAATGGAGGAAAGTGTAAGAGATTATGTTTCGCTATGTTTGCTACTATGACTGGAGGAATAATTCTTTATTAAATAAGAGAAACAATCATTTTAATAAGCAAAATGGACAATGTCAATGTCTGTCCAATTGGCAATGATAACAAAAGAAGAAAATAACAAATATTATAGGAACTGTAGGACAGGTCACTAATGCATTGGTATTGCATATTACAAAACCATATTACAAAATGGTTTTGAATTAATAGCCCAAAGTCACTAAAAAGCATATTCTTATTTACCTCATTTATACCTACTACTAGGTATACATACCCCAAAGAGATCCAAGACTTCTAGAGGGAAAGGACCTATATGTACAAAAAAAAAAATCATAGCAGCTCTTGTGCTAGCAAAGAATGGGAAACAAAATGTGTGGCCATTAGTTGAGAAATGCCTAAAAAAATTATAGTATATGAATATAATGTAATGTTTGTGCTAAGAAGTGGAGGGGATGTGGAAAAATTGAGATACATTCATTATTAGTGAAATTGTGAACTGAACAACCATTTTGGAGAGCAATCTAGAATCATGCCCAAAGAATTATTAAACTGCCTGTACCCTTTGACCCAGCGATAACGCTAATGGGTCTATTTCCACAGATGATTAGGGGAAAAGAAAAAGAAACTATATACTTTAAAATGTTTACAGCAACTCTCTTTGTGGTGGCAAAGAATTGGAAATTGCAGGGGTGCCTATCAGTTGGGGGATGGCTGAACAAGTTGTAGAATGTGATTGTGATGTGCTATCGGAAATAATGAGCTCAATGATCCTAGAAAAATGTGGTAAGGCTTGCATGAAATAATGAAGAGCAAGATAAGCAGAACCAAGAGATCATCATATATCAGGGATAGCAATATTGTTTTAAGGATGACTGAGCAAATAAGTAATTTCAAGTGTTAAAAATACCCCCAGTAATAATAAAGGACATATGAAGAAAGATACTGTCTGCATGCAGAGAAAGAACTGATAAGGAGACTTCTGTATAGAGTAATTATCTATATATGTATGTGTGTATGCACACAAACCCCCCCCCCCCCATTTGTGTCTAATGTTAGTCATCCCTAGGGTGGAATGGGGAGGGAAGAAAAAAGGGGAAAAAAGAAATTTACATGGTAATTGTATTATATATTTAAAAGAAATACCAAATTGTACATAATAGATTTGTAGTTTCGTGGATACTCATCTTTTATTATATTATAGAAATGCTTGCTTTATTCCATAAATTGAAAATAAAATGAATATTTTTAAAGTGATAAATATGAAGAATTCAGAGAGACTTGGGGAAGATATGGGAACTGATATAAAGCAAAATAACTAGAAGAACAATTATTATGGCAATCACAGTAATGCAAAGTAAAACAACATTGTGAGACTTCAAAGGCTATGATCAACACAGTGGCTATTGATGGTGAAATTTATATTATGCCTCTGTAGAAGTGATGAATTGGTGATATGAAAGAAGACATACTTTTTTAGATGTGTCCAGTGTATTGATTTATTTCATTATGTATATATATAGGTTTACAAGGGAGGCTTCTTATGGGGGGGTGATATATAAGAGAAAAACAGATCAATAAAAAATGGAATTTTAGGAGACACAGAAATAAATTGCATATGACAGAAATTCACCCTTTTGTTTGTACTCCTCATTTTTGTTCTTTGTTTTGAACATTTGTGTTTTATGTTTGTTAGTGTTAAAAATGAGGAAAAGTTAATTGATATTACCTAGAGGTGATGGCAGCAAAGCAAAGTAATGCATTATGTGTTGGAACAAGTTCTAGGCTAGAAATCATCAAACTACTAATAACTTACCGTGGCATTGGTTTCCTGAAGTGCAAACTTAAGAATTCTAGCATAGTACTTTATGGAACTATCTAGCTCTTTTTGATGACCTTATTCAAAAAAGGATATGTTCTGCATATGTATGTGCTATAGTTCTTGAGTAAATCTTTCCTAATAAATTTTCTATTATACTCTTGCCCTGACTTTGGGTAAGAATAGAACTGAGCTTAAATATTTTGCTTAGAGGCAACCAAATAGTAAAATTTTAAACAGCACTGTTTCTGAGAGGTATTTTGAGTGTTGCTGGATTATTATTTTAGTTTAAGTCTACCAGGTGAAGCCATTTTTTTCCTTTTCTGCCTTCTTACTTAATGGTTTTGCTCCCAGATGGCAGACTTTTTCATCGCCATTATTCATGTCTTCCTTACAATGATGGTCACTCCAGTATTTCAAAGATCTGTAATATTGTTGATTAGGATGCTCCTTCCTTGGTTGAAGATTACAGATTGTCTTCTAAAGCTGCAATGGGCCCAAACTATAACCTTACAATAATGCTTTCGCAGGAATATTTATTTTAGAATCTTGAAGTATTTGACATGCTTTGAAAATAATTGTTTACTATCAGACAAATGGGTAAGTAGAGTGTATTTAAATTTTCAATAATGAAAGGGGGATCTCCATTTTCTTAGAGAAGCTAATGAGAGCCTATCATAATTACTCCAAATATTTCTTCCTAGGTCAATATTAAGTCAAAGATAGCACATTAAGGTGATTGTAGAAGACAAGAAAATATTTTGATTTGGCTTTTTATATCTAAAGTGTTTCAGCCTTTTTTCCCCTTTTAAAAATTGATTTAACCATAGTAAAATTATTTTCTTGAGTTAAAGATACATTATTATATGTAAGTCATTAACTCCCAGAGATTAAATGAAATTTTTAATATAGATTACATTTTATTATAATATGATTAAGATATCTGCTAACTTACATAGATAAATGTAACCATGGGAAAATTATAAATGCATCCTTTTTTATTGATAGGCGAGATAAACTATGGATTTGCATGGAGTTTTGTGGAGGTGGTTCTTTACAGGACATTTATCATGGTAAGTCAGAATTTGTATTTTTATAAAAAGAGAATAGACTTTTATTCACAGTGTCATTGAGATGAAAATAATTTGGAAAGAAAAAGTTGCCTTATGTTACTCCCATAGGTTAATATTTAAACATATGTGAACAGTTTATAGATGAACAGTATAGATCCTTTATAATAGGGTACAGCAAATCCAAAGCTCTAGATTGTCATGCCACATAGAATTTCAGAGAATCTGAACAGATAATGGGATTCTGAGAATTTATTGTCTTCCTCCTCTGCAGGAGAATTCTGTCCTGGCTTCAAAGGGAGGACATCTATTCAACAGACAAAGTTTATGGGATTGTCTCTGCCTCTGATTTTGGCAGGGGCAGGTTAATTACCACCTTGACAGGTGGTATGGTGTAATAGAAAGCACTGGGACTCAGAAAACTTGAGTTTCAGTCCTAGCTCCTCCACTTACTATCTAACCTTTAACAAACTATTTCACCTCCTTGAGTCTCAGTTTCCACATCTGTACAGTGTGAATAATAATGCTCATATTACCTAACTGTCCAGGGCTGTCATGAAAAAATAACTTTGTACTTTGTAAAATATTGTATAAATAAAAGTATCATCATCAGTGATTATTCCAAGAAGGGGAAGGTGGCTGTGGATAATGATGTATTTAGGAAACTGTGCAACTAGGCAGGAAACGGGATCTTTCTTTCCATCCTTTTGTACTGTAATCTGCACCTGGAGGATGTCCTACTAGTATCTTCAGCACAGCATGTCCAAAATGAAATTTACCCTACTTCCCCTGAATATCTTCCCGTATTTCTTTTATTAGTAACTGTTCTCCTAATCATTGGCTAAAAATCTGTCATCTTTGGTTCTTCCTCTCATAGGCTTTCCCCCAAATGCATTATCAAGCTTTGCCCTTTTAATCTCAAAAGTACCTCTCATTTATACTGACATACCAGTTCAGGCCTGCCTTACTTTTCACCTTGGTGTTTAGAGTACTTCCCTCACTATTCTAAAACCCCACCTCACCACCAACGCATATCTTGCCATTTTGTCTTCGTCCAAATGATCTACACTCCTGCTTTAAGTATTCTTAATGCATAGATATGATCATGTCACTCTACTCAAAGATATTAAGGGACTCTTGGTTGCCTATATAGAATGAAGTTCATTCATCCCCTGTTGACTTAACATTCAAGGCCCTACAACCCACTTGGTCAGCTTTATATAAGTACTCTACATTATAGTCAAATTCAAGTAGTCACTGTTTTATAAATGTGTCCCATACTGTCCTGTCTCTTTTGCTCATGCTGCATCTGTATTTAACTGATTCTACGTGCACAGATATACACACACTTTGTATCATCTGTCTCTTGAAACCCTATCTATCCTTTAAGACCCAACTCAGATAAAATATCCTATGTTTCAGGAAGTCTTCCACAACCCCCTCAAAATAGAAGTGATTAATTCCTAGAATTTCTCATACTACTTAGCACCTTTCATATATTTATTGTGTTTCTGTTTTATATTATAGTTCTTTGTGTACTTGTCTTATTTTCTCTCCTACAACCATAGGCTGAACGCATTTCTTATTTGCCTCTGTATCTTCCAGACGTCACAATAATTGTACATAGTAGGCAATACATGGGCATAGTAGCTTATGAATTTACCCTGAAAATAAATGAAATAAGAAAATGACAAGATGGACTTGGTATCATGTCACCAAATTATTCTTAGAAGGCTTTGTGGAGGGGTGCAGCTTAAATTAGGCTTTGACTCAAAGTTAATATTTGGAAAGGCAGAGAGAAGACAGGGTATATTGGGAACAGCATGTACAAAAAAACCACGTTGAGTTAAGTATGGTACCTGTGAAAATACCTGACTGAGTCAGAGAACATGTGAGAGGAACAGTTAGAAATAAAGGTGAGAGGAAGACAGGGATGCTAGATAGTCAAGAGCCTGAAGAACCAAATCAGAAGATTTGCTAGCATCTATATTACTATTTTCAGTAAAATGTGCCCTTCAATAAATCTCTTCGCCTAAATTGTGGTCTTTACTAAAGTGTGTTTTGTAATATTTGCCAGAGTGTATCAGAATATTTAATTAGTGTCATTGCTGGTCCAAAATGTCAAGAAATATTGACATTTTGACCTAGCATGAGCAGGTGTTAGACCAGCAAAAATTCTGTCATATCAAAAATGCTGAGCATTTCCCTCTACCTAGTACGTCAAAGGGCCCATTTTCAAAGCTTCATATCTGGGTGGTTCAAATCCACAGAAATTAATATAATTTGTTTTTAAGCCTATAAATCCTCTCCTACTCTTAATGGATTAAATGGAGTAGACAGTTTTCTTTCACTGGACTGAAGTAATATAAGTAACTTCTCTCAAAATTTTGTAATGTTTTGCAGTTTAGGTAGATGTTGGATGCTTTTGCAAATTGGTATTTGCTTTGCAGACCAGCTTTATCATTTATTCATTCACTTCAAGGAATAATGTATATTATTTTATAGCTACTTCTCATTTGCTGTAAATGCTAAATTAAATTGATTAAAGACTCCTCCAATTCCCTTCTTGGTATGAGGCAAACTGGAAAAAGCGGGGAAAAAACCACCTTATCAGTAAATTTTAAAACTGGGAATCTTGGAAAGATAGGTGACTGTCATTTATGATTTCATTGTTTATGGATTGAAGCTTGTAAGACTTTGACACTTTTTTCCCCCATTTCAGTGACTGGACCTCTGTCAGAACAGCAGATTGCATATGTTAGCAGAGAAACACTACAGGTAGTTGAAATGTTGATTTTTAAAGAACTCTTGTCTTTTTGTACAAAAATGAGTAGAATCTGATTTATCTGACTCTATGGTTGGGGTTTAGCATCTTAACAAAATGCCAGTTAAACATTGTACTTTTTGAATAGTATAATTGAATGGTACCCTTGGATGTGTCCCTTGTGAGGGAGACTTTATTTTTCAAATGAAAATTTAAAAATTCAGTTGTAACTAGAACTACACTCTTTAGGTCCCTTCAGACAGTGTTTCTGTTATTATACATACTGTGTTTACCCTACCCTTCTTTGACATTCAAGTAAGAAACTTGAGTTACCCCAGTGGGAAATGATATATCAGTACTATATGTTATGTTTCTAAACTATTTTCAGAATTTGCTCACTTGGTTATTATATCTCTGTCTACTATGTGAATATTTTGTTAGTATTCTTGATATTTGAATTATCATTTCTTTGATTCTGCCTTTTATTTTAAAGCAAATCCAGAAGAGCAAATTATAGATTTTACCTAAATTTTTAGCATTATAAGTATAGTACTCTTGCATTCTGAGTATAAGATTTGCTTTCTGATATCTCTTTTTCTTTAAATTTTCAGGGATTATATTATCTACACAGTAAAGGAAAAATGCACAGAGATATAAAGGTATATATGTTTCATTATAATTTTCTTTCAGTCCTCAAGTTTTTTTTCTTTTGATAAAACTGTTGTTATGCAGAGTTGTCTTTATTTTCCTGTTTTGTCATTGGAAATAAAATGTTGTTGCTGGTAAAAACATTTTGTATGAGTGACATCTAGCACTTAAGCAGATAATTAATAATGGTGCTCCAGTTGAATTTATCTATACTTTCTTCTGGTGCATAGTCTCTAAGTTAGTTTTGTTCCATAGTCTCTAAGATTCTTAGGTCTTTCTTAAAATTAGGTCTTCCTAAAACTTTCATATCTTTACATTCAAGAAAGCTTTTTATACATTAGTGAAGTAATGTTAATAGGGCATCAAAATAAGTAATTTGAGGACTAACCAAATGACCATTTTCCAATGGTTTTCAATTGACCTGATAAATGACAAACTGTTTTTAAATCACCGTGCATTTGGGTAGCCTGTAGCCTGACTGCTATTCTATGACTTCTCTGAGAATTTCTACTGGCATACTACCTCCTGACACATCTTTTCCCCTCAACATTTGTGGGGGGTTTTCTCTCTTACTATTTTCTTGGTGTCTTTTCCTTTTCTCTTTCTTGCTTTTTCCTTTTCCCTAAGCCTGACAGAGGGCCTGTGATATAGTAAGTGCTTAATAAACTATTTTGAATTGAATGGGATTCTTAGGTCTCTACTGATACTGATGGATGGACCCTCAACTGGAAAGAATCCTGTTAGAGAATCTTCCTTTTCTATTGTTTTTATTCTCTCCTCCTATCTCTAACTCTTTTCTGTCCTTACTACTAACAAGTTTTATGTAAATCCCATAAAATGTCTCATTAGCATGCTTTGAAAAATAAAAAACAATAGTATTCTTCATCCTCGCTGAATTCAGGACAAGTAACCATAGTCACACAGGTGCTAGAGAATCATTCCAGGAAGTCTAGTGATGTGCCCTTGTTTGATGCCTGTTGCTTAAGGTGTCTTCTAGCTGAGGCTCCATCAAGTAGATGCATTTTATTTGGGTCTAAGCAGGAAGGTGATTTCAAGTTATGAGGGATTCAAATTCTGTTCTGGCAACTTATTAGTAGAAGAATTTTATTAATAGAAAAATGGCAGTATCCAAAGATTAATAAAGCACTTGAATATTAACATATACTAATCAGTTTTTTTAAAGTGCTGAAGAAAGTAAAATCTCTCTTAAAGTAATGAGACCACATGGAAAAGAAATGGTAAATTTGGCTATAAACTTACTAATTATTAGATTAATGAGTTCTGTGTAATTAAAAATACAAACTTTTTTCCGTGACTGTTACGTGTCAGCATTTCAAATAATTAAAAAATTTTTAACCATTAGTACATTTGTAAATTAATGTGAATATAAGTTGCATAATTTTAACTAATATTTTCTCACTTTGAAGGGAGCAAATATTCTATTAACAGATAATGGCCATGTGAAATTAGGTAAGTAATTTGAAATATTGTACATTTATAGATTCTATATTAAAACATAATGGTTTTCATGTAAGATTAGATTTTTTTAACAGGTAAAACAGTTTTTAATATTAGTGAAGTTAGTAAAATCCCATTTTAACTAATAATGATGCTGTTTCTATGTCTCATAGGTGATAGTGTTTTGCTAATTTAATTACAGTAATTTTCTACTGTGAAAATTCTTTAGTCTTTATAACAGTCAGTAAATATGTGAGAGGAGGAGAAGTGGATTATTTTTAGACCTCTTCTGCTTTTACTAAGTTTCAAACAACTAATTTCACCTTCTACATCAAATATACTAATGTTTGGTATGAGAAAAAAGTTGTTAAACTTCTATTCAAACTTAAGAATTTAAGAAAAGTGATAGAAATAAAAATATATGGGATGATATAGTGAAAGAGTACTGAGATGTATGGGTTTTTTGGACACAGGCAAATCAACTTCATTCATCTTTCAGATGTATGTACTTTCACCTCACCTTCCTTTCCAGATTGTTATGAGGATCCATTTAGATATTATATGTGAAAATGCTTTGAAAAGTATAAAGGTTTTTATATATTTGTACACACATATATGTGAAGTGCTGATATTGAGATGTGTGTAGAGCATGATGCCAAAAGGTACATTAGTTACTCTGCAGATAGTTAAGATTTATTTTGTAGAATTAGATCTGAAAAGGACCCTAGCTGACATCATGTCCAGCCCTTCATTTTACAGATTAAGAAACTGAGACACCAAAAGATTGAGGAATTTGCCCACAGATGCAGTTAGTAAGTGTCTGAGGAAGGATTTATTGGATCCCACCTCTGTCAGGTCTTCCTGATTCACTACGCCATGTTGCTGGATTAGGGATTCAGCCTATATAGGAAAATTATTTGCACATTGATTGTATTGACTTAGTTTAAAAATTCTTCTAAGATAGTTATTTCATGACTTTCATTTGTTCAAACTGTAGTTATATAAGGGAGTTAACAACCCAAATACCACCATCTACAATCCTCTGACAAGGAATAATTTCTCAATATAATAACTACATGATTTAAAAATTATATCATTAGTAAATCAGATATCTTTATTATAGATAAGATGTATATGTACTTACAAGTACAAATAGGACATAGAAAATGATGAGATATTTAGCCAGCTCATCGTAATTGGTCTGTAAATATATTTATTGTTGTGATTAGTTATGAACACTTTTTAATATGATTCTAATTTATATGAGTAGTGCTGGACCTGGTGGGTCATGGCAAAATGTTACATGTAATTTTGGTTCAGTCCTGCTCTATATAGAAATAATCCAGTAGTGATCTAGAACTCGAGATTATAGTCTGAAAAGTAAAATCTTATATAATGCCTAATAATAGTAATGAGTTATAATGTGAGATTTTCTATTCTCCTTGGACATCTTATTTTATAAAATGGATTGACGTGTGTCCCTGGTGACTTTTTTGGTTCTGCCTAAAGCTAGGGAAGAATAGGAAAAAGGGGTCATATATAACTTTTTAAGACCCCTGTGTTTCCAGGATTCTTTGATCCCTTAATTTGGAATATTTTAATTTTTACTTTTCCTAGTAATAATCTAATGAAATAATACAACGTATGACAAATCTCCCAACTTTTTTCCTTACATATGTGGAATTTCCTTTGATATTATATTGAAGTCAGCCTCCATAGAAATTTAATTCATTTAGGATTAGATGACAGAATCTTTATTAGGTATAAATTTGATATTTTCTTTACTTAAATATTTGCTTAAATAGCACAAATCATAAATAACCCTTTAGCCTTTCTAGTAGGTTTCTGTTTGTTTGATTTCAAAATACGCTTTAAGATTTTTTTTTTGCTTTTAGATTTAAAATTTTTTCATTGTAAAAATAGTTCCTTTTTATTAATAATTTTTCTCCTGCTTTTTAAAATAGCTGATTTTGGAGTGTCTGCACAGATAACAGCTACAATTGCCAAACGGAAGTCTTTCATTGGCACACCATATTGGTAATTTTGTCTTCATTGAATTTGAATATTAAAGTTATATTTGAGTTTGTTTTACAAAACATTTTCCTGCTGGATCAGGAAAAAAATAAACTAGATATCTAGAATTTCTAGGAACAGATCAATAAGATAGTTAAATCAAGAGAGAAAAAAACAAGTGTGACTTTCATCTTCTTTTTTTTTTTAAAGCATATGAGGCAGAAATACTGTGTTAGTGATATGACAGAAATACTGCCTACAATTGACAAATGCAAACATTGGAGTTTTATTAATTTATAAGATAGAACTATAGGAAAATGTTTCTGTCACTGGAAGTATTTCAGCAAAACTCCATAATGATAATTTCTCATCTTGTATTTCCTTTCTAATTCCATGTGTATTACTAGTTAACTCTGGGTCCTGGTCACATCACACCTATTTGATCACTATCACAATAATCCAACTAATCTCTCTATCTCAACTTCTTTCCACTATACCCTATTTCTTCTGAATGACATCCTATTTTCTGCTGAAATAAATCCGAATTTCCTTTGCATTGCTTTAAAGAATTTGATCCACATTTGTCTTTCCAGCCTTTATCCTCCACTGTTCTCATCTAAGAACTATCCTCTTTAGCAAAAGTAGTCTGCTCATTTATCTCAGCAATGCATTCCTTCCTCTGGGCCTTCCTTTAAAGAACTCTCTCCTTTTCCATTCCCTGTTACCCTGACTTATGTATTCTGCTTAAACCTCACCCTTTTTGTAAGGTTCCCCATTTTAGGTCCCATCTCTGCCAGAAACCATTTCCAGGGCCATTACTCCTTCCTGCCATCTTCTCTCCTCTAAGGTCTTGTAGGACTTAGTGTCTGCACACCTCAGAGAAGCCAAGTGGGGCAATCAGAGTAGCATTGGACTTGGGGTCAAGAGAGATTCAAGGTCGAGTGTCCACTCAGATACTCACTAATCATAGGATTATGGGCAACTAGCTTCATCTGTTTAAGACCCTTTTATCATCTATAAAATTAAGGTAATAACTGGAGTGCTGACCTCATATGGATCTTGTAAAGTTTAAAGGAGGTACTGTTTTGTAAGGTCCCATAGCTATTGTCATCATCTTTTGGTCTTTAATACATTATGATTATTGGGGGGTATGATAAATTCTTGTGTTCTATCTCTCCACTTAAATAATAAATTAAAGACTTTTCCATTCTTGTGTTTGTGTTCCAAGGGATAGTAATCCTACAGAGACTGGCAGCACAATAAATGCTGCTTGATGCTTATTTCTTAGACTAATTTTATGACACTGTCTAAGGTCCGCCTGGCTTCAGGAATGCACTAATACTAAAACACATAAAGTGAATGCACTTGTTAAATTTAATTAGTGATAGGATTTAGAATTGGGAGGGAGTTGAGAATATTTAGTCCAAACCTCTTTTATTCTTGTCTGGACCTATTAAATTATAGTAAGATATTTCATTGTTTTTAGTGTTCCTTCTTAAAAACCTTTTTCTATTGACAAAGGAGATAATGTTTCTTTCACTAAACAAGAACCTTTTTAAATTTTTACTATTAAAATAATCCAGCTAGGTCAAATTAAAATTTACAAAATTAAACTTTGCTCTAATTTAAATTAAGACAGCTAGGTGGCACAGTAGATAAAGTACTAGGCTTGAAATCAGGAATACTTATCTTCCTGAATTCAAATCTTGCCTCAGACACTTGCTAGTTTTGTGACTCCAGGCAAGTCACTTAACCCTGTTTGCGTCAGTTCCTCATCTATAAAATGAACTGGAGAAGAAGGTGGAAAACTACTCTAGTATCTTTGCCAAGAAAACCCGCATTGGTGTCACAAAGAGTCAGACGCAGCTGAAGCAACTACATAGTTTAAATCACAGACACGTTCATAAATCTGTATCAATTAATTGGATTAATTTCAGACAGAATTATAAATTAATAGGTTTGTTTTTGTCAGTCTTAGAAACTTTCGCTTTTAGTTTCCTTCTCCATACCAAGCATTACTGTTCTCCCACCCTTCCTCCCCTCTTGTCTCCATCATGTCTGCCTTTTGGACAAGAATTTCTTATCAAGTTGTTAGTTGTTTTGGTTTTAAAATTATTTCCCTCCTAGAGTATTTGTGTTTAGAATCTTTTGGTCTTTTAAAATAGCTTCAAGTATTAGCCTCATATCCAGGTCAGTCAGTCAACAATCATTTGTTTAGCATCTACTTTGTACTGACAGATCTTCTGGAAATACTAGAATGACACGCTTTATTAGTGCTTTTGCCACTAGATTTTATTAGGGAGTTTTGGTCCCTCCAAAGTAGAAAAGAGTGAAATTCTGATAGTGGACTTTCTGGCATTATACAAATAGTATGATATAGTATAGCATCATGCAAGTAGGAGAAATATGTGTAGGGGAAGCATGGTTTCCAAAGATCCTTAAAATTAAATTATTTCAGTGACTGTTGTAAGACCATTTAAGACTATTTAAAATGCCAATTTGGAATGTAAAAGTTGGAGGAATGGAGATCTCAGTATTTTTCTTTCTAAAATTGTTGACTTCGAGCATTTTTTTATATCTGTAAAGAACAGTACCTAAATATTTTATTTGATTGGATAAATTTTTTATTCAGTTTTCTTTTCAGTTGCAAATTATCTCTCCCCTAAACCCCCCATTAAGAAGACAAGAAAAAAATACTCTACATATACAGATATATGTATATGTAGTCATGCAAAACAAATTTGATAGACCTGTAATTAGAACAAAGTTGTATCAAATTTAAAAGGAACAAACATTCTAATTTAGGTCAAGAAACCATGTAAAATTTGATGACAATTTAATTCTTCCAAATAATTTTTTTAAAGAAGATGCATTAATTTTTATAATATTTGTAAGCTTTTCAGAAATTTCTTATTTGCTACTAAGTAGAATGGTTAAGAAAAAATGATGCTAGCATGGGTAAATTTTTCTTTAAACTTACTTAGTAAGACCACAATTTGGGCATCATTCAGATTGAGTGATCATCAGAGCTCAGTCCTAGGACGCCATTGTCTAAGCCAACCAGTTTAGACAGCATCAGAGGAAAATACTAGAGCAAAGAAAGCAGAGGAAAAAAATCTTTAAAAAGATTTGGGACATATCAGGGTATCTTGGGTGTATAGAAATTGGATCTATAAAACAAAAGTATATCAAACTTGAGGGGAAAAAGATTTCTTCTAAACATCCGAGGTGTTTTTTTTATCTGTGGAGAAAACATGAAATAAACATTTACTGTGATATATTCCTCAGGATGGCTCCTGAAGTAGCTGCAGTTGAAAGGAAAGGTGGATACAACCAGCTGTGTGACCTGTGGGCAGTGGGGATAACTGCGATAGAGCTCGCAGAACTTCAGCCCCCTATGTTTGATTTGCATCCAATGAGGTTAGTTACATTTAATTTTTTAAAAAAAGAGGGGACGTACATTTTTATATAAAATCATATGCTTAAATGAGAATTTTGCAAAAGTATTTATAATCCACGGATAATTTCTCTAATCTTGGCCTTCCTAAATTGCAAATAATCATAACTAAAAAATTCATTTAACAATGTGAAATTTACTAAAAATAATTAAAATAATTGGCTAACAATTTATTATTGATTTTAGAGCATTGTTCTTAATGACAAAAAGCAACTTTCAGCCACCAAAGCTAAAGGACAAAATGAAATGGTAAGTATTTTCTTGATATTCACTTAAATGTTTAAGTGACTTAACTATAAATACTCATAATGTTATTGTTTAATTTATTAGGTCAAATAGTTTTCATCATTTTGTGAAAATGGCACTTACCAAAAATCCAAAAAAAAGACCAACAGCTGAAAAGTTACTGCAGGTACTTTGTTTTCTGAATATTTCTGTCTTTAAGTTAAAAGTCTTCCAGTTACCTTTTTAATGTACTTTATTTCCTGTTTCCTCTTATCTCATAGCACCCCTTTGTCACACAACCTTTAACCCGATCTTTGGCTATTGAGCTTTTGGACAAAGTGAATAATCCAGATCATACCACTTACCATGATTTTGATGATGATGATCCTGAGGTAAGACTGTTCCACTCTACAGCCAGTTTTCTTTAACTCTTTCCCAACCCACCTCTCCCCAAAAGGGAAGGTATATATTTTTTCTCCATTAAAAACTGTTGGCATTTTTAAATGTTTATTCAAATATGTAATTCATAGTTATAATCAACTCAGATATTTGTTTATTGGTAGGTAATATTTTATATGCTTATTCAAAATTATGCTGAAATTATCAAGGAACTCTAGAGATTAAGCAGTGAATAAAAAGATCTCATCAGTTGTAGGATTAAGTCTAAATAAATTACTCTTAGGGAATGCTTGCTAAACCATTAAGAGTGCTTCTCTAAGAGGAAGCATATTGAAAATCAATGCAAAAAAGGTTAAAAAGCACTAATTTAGACTCAGAGGTCTGGAGTTCAAATCTTGGTTTTACTACCAGTTACTTCCTTTGGACAAGTCTCTTAACCTTAATGAACTTCCGTTTTCTCAGCTATAAAATGAGATAGTTAGATTTGTTTACCAGTGAGATTTCTTTCTAAGTCCATGATGATCCTGTAGAATCATTATTTTTTTGATAACATAATGATTTGCATGAAGGAAGCAAATTAGAAATCCTCACTTTAAAAAAAGGAGCTGAATAACATGTTCCCCTGCCAGACTTGGAAATAGACTTTACCCCTTTCTTTTGCAAAAAGGCTTCCATCTTCCCATTTTCAGCCACAAGACTGAGGAGCAGGTTTTATAAATAGGAGAACCAGGAGAAAGTAGTGTCCTGAAAACCCGAGAGAGAAGAGAATATCAATGAGATAACAGTGTCAAGAACTACAGAGAAGTCAAAAAGGACGAGGATTGAGAAAATTTAACAATTAGGAGATCATTGGATTTAGCAATTAGGAGATCCTTGGTAACTTTGGAGGGAGCAGTTTTGGTGAAATGGTAAGGTAAGATGCTATATTGTAGGGACTTAAGAGAGAGAAAAAAGGAAGTATCTATTTATTGTAGAGCACCTTTTCAAGAAATTTGGCCACAAAAGACAGAAGAGATATAGGAAGATAGTTGCCCAGGAGGAGAACGATCAAATGAAAAATTTTTGAAGATGGAGGAGACAAGAATATGTTTCTAGGCAGCCAGCAAGGAACCAGTAGTCCAGGAGAGGTGGAGGATAAGTGATAGAGTGGAGAGATGGAGAGAGCAGTCTCTTGGGTTTGGATGGTGACCTAAAAGTATTTAGGATCTTGGATGTATAAAGTATGACCAGGAGTGAATGTTAATCATTGAGTGGAAGGCTCTATTCCTTTTTCCAAAGGAGGCTGGAGATCTGGCAGGACATAACAGTAGCAGGAAGGCCAAATGAGAGGTCCCTGGAGCTTAGGCAGGAGAGGGTACAGCAGAAAGAGGTTCTGTCCCCATCAGTTCTGCCCTTTCTCAGTCCTTGGGGAAGATCCACAGTAACTCTTGCATCTGTCTTCTCTAAGTGCCTGTGATCACCACTCAAGTTCATGCTTTCTTTACTTCTTACCTCAAAGTTGAAATAATGAATTAATTTGTCTCAAAATTTTACACTTCCCATTCTTTCCTCCAAACAGCTGCCAAAGTATTTTTACTGAGGTTCAGGGCTGACCATTTCAGTCCCCTGTTTGGTAAATTCCAGTGGTTCCCTATTATTTCTAGGATCAAATTTTAGCTTCTCTGTTTAGCTTTCAAAAACTTTTCAAATCCTAAGCTGAAAACTGATTCCAACCTTACATATTATGTTATATTATATTACCCCTCCTCTCATGCTCTGTGGCCCAGCCAGACTGGCTTTCTATCTGTTCCTCAAATAAGAAATTCCATTTCCAACTCTCCCCTTGTACTTTCTGTTACCCGTGACTGGATTGCACTTATTTCATCTCTGACTTAAATTATTTTCTTTCCAAATTCATCTTAAGTACCAATTTCTATAGAAAATCTTTCCTGATCCACTTCCTCCTATCCCTCCTTCTGTCTCACCTGCCACCAAATGACCTTATAGTTTGTACATTTTTATATAAACATGTTGTCTCCTCCAGTGAAATATAAGCTCCTTGAGGAAGAACTGTTGCATTATCTTTTTTTGTCTTCAGCTCCTGGGATAGTGACTGGCACATACTACCACTATTCTGTGTCCATCTAGTGTCCATCTATTCTATTCTATGACTCTCACTTAACATAATCATGCAGTCTCTGCTTAAAAATCTCCAAATACAGGGAATTTAATATCTCTCCAGAGCACCCTATTCCACTTGGGATAGTTGAGAGTTTTGCATGAAATTAAACCTGAATTGGACTCTTTGCACCTTGTACCCATTGCTCTTGGTTCCACCCTCTGGAGCCAAATGGGACAAGTCTAATCCCTCCTCCACATAACAACCCTTCAGATATCTGAAGAGAATTATGATGCTTCCGCCTTTCCCCAGACTCTTCTCCAGGCTAATCCCACTTCTTTCAACTGATCTTCATGTGACATGAACTAAAGTCACTTCACCATCCTGGTCGCTCTCCATCTTATCAGGTCTTTAAACCATGTCATCCAGTTGTAAACACTAATTGCCAGATGACGTCTGACAAGAAAAGGGCAGATTATAATGAGACTTTCACATTCCTATTCCTAAGGGTTATGCATCCCTTTTAACAGAGCTGTTTTTCAGAACAGCCACCATCTATCCATGCCTCCCCCATCTTATACTTGTGTAGCTGATTTTTTTGTTCCCCAGCGCAAGACTTTCCATTCATCCCTATAAAATATTATCTTATTGGACTCATCTTGATGTTCAACCTTTGCTCTCTACTGAGCTTGGTGTCATCTGCAATTTGGTGAGCATAACATCTATACCTTTATCCAAGGCTTTGATAAAGATGTTAAACATCACAGGACCAAGCTTGAGTATCTTTGAAATATTCCACCGGAGACCTTATGTCACATTGACATTAAACATTAACAGCTTTTCTTTGAGTCTGGTCATCTAACCAGTTCTGAATTAATATCTTTGCATTACTGTCTATTCTCAGTGTTCTCCACTAGAATTGTATGAGACGCATTATCCAAAGCTTTGGTAAAATGTACTGTAAACTACATCCGTATCATTCCCCTCATCTATGCTAGTTTTAGTAATTATGTCAAAAAAGGAAGTCAGTTTAATTTGCCATGTTGTTTCCAAGGGTCTGCTATTTCAGATCACTCTACTGTAAATATTTTGGTACTGATGGGTCTTTGCTTCATTGAAAAACTTTCTTGCATAATCCCAGCAGTGGACTCCCCGAGTCAAAGGATATGAAAATTTTTTACATTTTCTTACATAATTCAAATCACTTTCCGTAATGGTTGGATAGCTCAGTGAAAAGTGAATTGGCTTAATTGTTTTCCCATAGTTTCACCAATATTTAATTTTTCTTTTACCATCTTTACTATTTTGATTGGATCGGTGATACCTTAGAGATTTGTTAATAAGTGTTTCTCTAGTTATTTTGATTTTTAACACTCTTGTTAGAGATGCTTAGTCCAAAGATTTTTTTATGACTGTATATTCTAGGTCCATTGATTTTATTTATGCCAAAGCACAAGTATTAGATTCTTTTAAATAATAGACTATAATATAAATTAATTGTCATCCTTTCTTGTCTTTTATCATATTCTCTATCCCACAGCTGATTATAAGTGCTTCCTTATCCATAGTCATGTACAATAAATATAATCTTCCATCCCCTTTTATCAAATTCTTTGAGATGTAATTTTTTATATCATGTATTTGGAAATTATAGCACTTTTAGTACAAAATACTGTCTAAATCCATCCAGTTTTCTCAAGCTCTGTTTGAATAAAGAATTGTTTCCCTAATAGTTTGCTTAAGTTTATGAAACACACATAGATTCCTGAATAATTATGCTTCTTTTCTAATCTATTTCACTGATCTATGTTTCTTTTTGATTAACTAAAACCAGATAGTTTTAATAATTCTTTTATAATACAAATTGATTATAGTCCCACCACTTTCCTCTCATATTCTTGACCCTTTGTGACACCCTTTGAATTTTATTATTTTTTATAATTCTGTACAGTTATCCCTTTGGTAATTCAATAATAATAATAATATTCACCTAGCACTTACAGATTCTGTGGAAAGCACTTTACAGTTATTTTCTCCTTCGATCCTTACAACCATGGGAAGTAGATACTGTAATTTTTTTTTTACAGATGAGATCACTGCCATTGCCAGTTTTGTTTGGTGATTGTATGTGCTATTTGAGCTCTTTAAAATTTTATTTCTTCAATTCCTCAGAGGTTGAACTTTTTCCCCCAATTGATAAGTTGCAAGTTCTATGTCCTCTGATAAATTGTCTGTTTTCCTTTTATTATGTAACCATGGGGAGTTCCATGTTGAACTTGAGCAGTTGTCAAGTTTCATGGAATCGTAGGATCATACATTTAGAGCTGAAAGGGAGGTTATAGATCTTATTATAGAAGATGGTAAATATTCACAAATATTATAATTCAGGATTTATTCGCAATCTCTTTTCTAGCCAAACTAACTTGCATGATGCTCCTTGTACAAGGCATTCTGTCTTTAGGCTCTCCCTGTGTACAAGCTTCTTCCTTTGCCTGAAATGATCTCCCTGCTCACTTCCAACTCCTGCTCACCTCTAGCTACCTACCTAGCTCATTTCAAAGCAAAACTCAACTGCTACTTCCTTCAGGAGGCCTATACTGATTCCTCTTGTTGTTAACGCCACCAAAAAAAAAAAGTACTATTCATTCTGTATGTATCCTTTATTTATCTGTAAATATGTCCTTTCCAACCAGTACAATGTAACATCCTCCTTGTGGTTTGTATCACCACCCTCACTATACTGCCAGATACATAGTAGATCCTTAACAAACACTTGCTTCCTTTTGATTGAAATAGCATAAATACAAAGAAATTCAGTAAGAAATTTGAGCAGGGGGGAGTGATGAAAGAAGCTTTATGGTGGAGACGGCATTTTGATATGGGCCTTGGGTGGGTGTTTAGGATTTTAACTGGGATATATAGGAGGAAAGAGAATGTGGAGCTGAATTCCAAGTATAGGGGATGATGTAAGCAAATGTATAGAAGTAAGAAGAGTGGGATGAGTTCAGTAACAGTGAATGTAAACAGTGTACTTCAGCAGGATTCCACAGATTATGAGGAAAAGAAGAAAAGGTAGATTGGAACAAGTTTGGGTTTGGGGAAGGACTTTGCTCTTTAATCCCTTAGGCAATGGGGAACCATTGAACATTCTTAAGCAGAGGATTGTTATGATCATTGAAAACCAATGTGGTAGGAGTTCTAGTATGGATAATAGAGGAGAAAATGAGCAGTAGTATACTGTTAGAAAATTGCTTGGGGTTGTGATACCGGCTTCAGAATCAAGAAGTCCTGGGTTCTCATCCTAGCTCCAGTACTTATCGACTTTGTTACTTTTGACTCATTGGACCTTAGCTTCCACATCTTTAAAATGAAAATAATAGCACAAGGTTGCCTTAAAGATAAAATGAAATAATGCAGATAAAGTTCTTTGTAAATTCTATGCTATAAAAACGGCATGAATTATTATTCTCCATTATATGACATTCCCACTGCAATTCTTACGTTGTAGCCTGTTCTCAGAAAAAAAATTTGTAAATGAGTATCTTCTTGAATCCAATACTAAGAGATCCGTAAATGAGTGTTTAGTTTTTCTGTTCTTTAGAGGAAGTATTTAATCACACACATACATATATGCAAAATACATTATGGTATCTATTTTAATATTGATGTTTAAAAACCTTAAAAATATCACTTTCTACTTCAAAGCAAGTGATCATTTAGGCCACGTAAGTACTGTGAATTGTGATTTTTGTGTTTCCAGTTCCATAAATGGGGGAGGGGGGAGTTTAATAGTCACAAAAGTGCTATATTATTTTATTTCTGTTTTCACTTAAAATGAAGAATTTATTCCAAAAATAGGAAAATGCATGGACTAGTCTATATCTCTTATTATCAAAAGCTCTGCTTTTGTTCATTTTTTTCTCTTTCCTAGCCTCTGGTTGTTGTACCTCACAGAATTCATTCAACAAGTAGAAATGTGAGAGAAGAAAAGACACGCTCTGAGATAAACTGTAAGCATATATTACACAATTAATACTACTTTAATATAATACAATTTTTTCCCACTGAGCATAAAGCATTTTTCAAAATACTGATACTTAAGTTCATTTCATTTATTTTCACAAATATTAAGCAGTAATTATAATTAGGACATCCAGGATACAAAGATGAAGTCATTGATAGTTATTATAATCAAGGAGTTTGCATTCTAATCAACTTAAGTAAAACTTTTCAAATGTTTTACTTCATTACAGCTCTCCTAGGTGTTGTCTTGTGTTTTTGGCAGGGGGATTAGGGAGTCAAAAGCTTTTTCTTACTAGAGTATCTACTACTGATTCCTATCTATATCATGACTTGAAATCATCCCTTGACAGTGATAGCTTTCAACAGTAGCCATAGTATTAATAATTGTTGCCCTTGTTATACTTTTCATTTGTGTAGACTTCCATTCCCCCATCTCTATATCTAATCTATTTCCTTTTGCAGCATCTCTCAAATATATCTTTCAATCTCTCTTGACACTACTGTCATTCTGATGCAGGTCCCCATCACCTCAGGTCTACGCTATTGCAATAGCCTGCTAGTGGATCTACCTTCCTCAAGTCTCTGTCTGCACCAGTCCTTTCCCCACTCAAAAGTGACATTCCTAAAGCTAAGGTCTGACCATATCACCTCTCTCCTCAGTGAAGTGCGGTGACTCCTTATCACTTCCAGAATCAAATACAAAATTCTCTGGCTTTTCAACACCAGGGAATTTTATATTTGATCCTGGAAGTGATAGGGAGTCACCGCACTTTACTGAGGAGAGATTCATCTCTTGATTCCCTCCCTATCTTTCCAGTCTTCTTACACTTTATACCACCATGTATCCTGTGATCCAGTGACACTGGCTGCCTCTTTGATGTTCCTTGCACAAGGCATTCTGCCTTTTAACTTCAGGCATTTTCTCTGACCCCCTGCCTGGAATTTTCTCCTACCTCATTTCTGTTCCCCTGCTTTCCTGATTTCGTTCAAGTCCCAGCTGAAATCTCACCTTTTGCAGTCTTTCCTGATTCCTCTGAGTGCTAGAGCCTTTCCTTTGTTGATTATTTCCTATTTTTCTAACACAGAGCTTGCTTGTACAGAGTTGTGTGCATGTTGTCTCTGCCGTTAACTGAAATGAAGTAATATTTGTGTAAAGTCCCTGACAGAGTGGGCACTTAAAAATTGCTTGTTTCTGCTGTTCCTCCACTTGTCTGAACTAATTAGTCTGACCTCCTTGAGATCAGGGATTATCTTTTGCCTTTCTTTATATTCCCAAGATTTAGCGTACTACCTAGCACATGGTAGGTGCTGAATACATATTGATTGACTGACTGACTTATTAACTTTTCAGAGCATTTCCTCATTTATTATTCTATTTAGTTCTAATAATCCTGTTGTTACTGTTTGTCAAAAAACTGAACCATGAAAAGTCTTAGAGATTTCCTAATAAATTAGAAACAGAATTGAATTTAAAATCCAAGTTTCCAAACTTCTCAACGTATACTCTTAACTTAGCCTGCCATAGAGGTAGCGTTGAGCTGGAAGTCACAGGACCTGAATGTAAATACTGGTTCTGCCACTTAACCTGTATTGCCTTAGGACCAATCATTTTGCCTCCCTGGGCCTCAGCTTCCCCCTCAGTACAATGAGGGGTTTAGATCAGATGACTTAAGATCCCTTCAAGTTCTGAATCTGTGGAGCTACCAAGGTAAGAAGGCAACTTGGTGTCCAAAAGAGTTGTTTAGAGCACTGAGGGGTTATGGGACTGGACCAGGGTCACACTGCCTTTTAGGATCTAACATAGTTCATAGGATCCCATCACTTAGCACATGATAGTTGTTCAGTAAATGTTTATTGATTGGTCATAGTCATTTGGAGCTAGTCCAATCCTTTTAAAAGATGTTGTAGTTATGCCCTTGGTAGAAAACACATTTCTTCCTGGTCATTCTTTCGTTCCTATACTTTAAATTTTGTGCTCTTTGCTGAAGAACATTACCTCATCACATTATTACCTCATCACATTATGGAGTTCTTAAAGGCTATTCCAGCAGAATTTAAGATCCAGCAGGTTCTGTCATGCTAGAAGGATGGCTCACAAGTACTCCTTGGAGAGACAAAGAAAGGAGGTGGCAAAATAGGTTTTGTTGTCCAGAAGTAACAAGAACCATTATTTCGTGAATTTGTTTGGTCGTTGTTCATTGCAATATGAATGATAAGTATTTGCATGCAATATGAACGATAAGTATTTGCAAAGAGACCACCATGGAAATGATTGCAGCCTATACAACATTAGTTTCTTAAGATAAAAAGTGGTAGAGAAATTCTTTGAAATATTTGATAAGACCTTGAAAATTAAATTACACTCTCATTTTTGTTGACTTAAGTGCATAGCTGAGGAAAAAGTCATCTCTCTTTCGTTCAAGATATGATGGAAACAACCCTAGTCAATTGCCCTTTGATAATAAACATTAGGGTGAAGTATGAGACAGGGAAATGCGTGCCTGCCAAAAATATTCCACTGAGCACTAGGGGCTGTCCAGCATAGGATCCAGGTCAAAGAGGGATTCCTTCTGGTTGATCATTCCTCTGAGATGCTTGAGATTGCTGGTGGCATCAAGTCACAGAATATTGCAGATTTTCCCAGAAGAGATATATAATTATACAAAAGAGTTTGTTGTGTTGTCCATTCTTATATTAGTGGAATAAGACTATCCGTTGTCCAAATTTCAACCTGCCTTTAGATGGAAATTCTATAGAGTTTGTCCAGCAATATTTCTGTCTGGTTCAGCAATAAGTTAGGTTCATAGCTGAACAGTAAGAAGGGAGTGGGCTGGATTGCTTTTGAGAAATTGCATAGCTCTTTGACCTGACCTCAAGCATCTGACAAAAACATCTTTTCAGTACTAATAGTTTTCTGGCATTGCTGTATGGCATTGAGACATGGAATACCATTACCTCCAAAAAACTAGAGTGAATCCAGGTTCTATGAACTTGTCTTTTTAATATTTTGATAACTGTTTCAATAAAATTGATTTCATTTGTAATGCCATGTATTTTCTTTTATGCATTTATAAACATTCTGAGAAACAGTCCCTATCTTTCACCAATCTGCCAAAGGGATTTATGAAACAAAAATAGTTAAGAAACTTTGCTATTGATGATGAGGTTCTACAGATGCTCTTGCTTGTTCACAACATTGTGCTGATTCCTTCAAACCCTGAAATAATGCGGAACTGCCTAAATGGAATCCATTATCACTCATAAGAGTTCAATCTAACTAGTCATCCAGGAAAACCCAAAGGAATGAAAATCGCCTCTTGTCAAGACTATAATATAGAGTTGGAACAAAAGCCCATAGATAACTTCTTTGGATACAGTGAACTGGAACTAGCTTTGAACCAGAGTGTCAAACAGGATTTTATATTTCATCCTGGAGGTGAGAGGGAGACACTAAAGTTTATTGATTTGGGACATAATGAGTTTGGACCTCCACGTTAGGAAAATCATTTTGGTGACTGAATGGAGGCTCTATTGGAGTGGAAAGAGACTTGAGGCAGGCAAGCAGGCACACTAGCAGGCTTTTGGAGTAGTCCAGGCATGAGATAATGAGCATCTGTACCAGAGTGTTGGCAGTGTCAGAGGAGAGAAGGGAGCATAATCTAGATATACTGCGAAGGTGAAAGCAACGGATTGGGTATGGAGGGTGAAAGTTTGGGAGGAGTTGGGGATAGTGCCTAGGCTTCCAAGCCTGAGAGCCTAGGAAAATGGTATTGCCCTCTACAATGATCAGGAAGGTAAGAGGTGGGGAGGATTTGGGAGGAAAGAATGAGTTTGGTTTTGGATATGTTGAGTGTAAGATGTCTACTGGACATCCTAAAAGGCAGTTGGAGATATGAGATGGGAAGTCAGCAGAGAGATTAAGGCAGGATAGGTAAATCGGAGAATCACCAACAAAGAAATAATAAATCTGTGAGAGGTGATAAAATTATCAAGTGAAGCAGTAAAAAAGGAGAAGAGAACGTCTCTTTTATGAGTACCAACCTTCCTAGATTCCAACAACCTTCCTAGATTAATACCTAGTTGGCTGTATCATGATAATTTTTTGGGGAATAGCATCTCTGAACAAGTACTTAATTACAAAGGGATAATTTTTTTGTATTGGTAGTGGGAATACTATATCTATGAAATATCCCTGAATAATGTATTGGAAGGTATCCTCACACTTATCCAGTGTATTAATTTTGACTTGTAAACAATAGGGTTTAAATGACATGTTTGTTTAATTTTGTCTTAAAGGCTGTAATGTTTTATACTTATGTCCTCACTTCTATCCTGATGTCTTGAATGTTTTAAAGGACTATTAAAGCATTCAGTTATGTTACTTAATAGAAATCACTCCCTCAGGTGGTCAAACCAGCACCTTATATTCATCGTGATCAAAACTAAATTAGTTCTCTTTTCCCCCAAAATTTACTGTTCTTCCTGACTCCCTATTCATGTTACTGGTACCACCATCTCTCAGCACCCTCATATCTAGAACAGTGATAATAATAGCTATGTTTAAATAGTGTTCTAAGTTTGCAAAGCACTTTACATATTTATCTCATTTGTTTCTAACAACTCCTTTCTTGTTCCTCAGTTCCCATGAATTTATTATCATCCATATGTAGATGATTCATAGGTTGACATATTTAGATGGGCATTTCCACTGTTTCTCCACTATTTTTTCTGAGTTCCATTCCACATCACCAATTGAAAAGTCAGCATTTCAAACTTAGCATCCTATTAATATCTCAAATTCTTTATATCCAAAACAACTCATCTTTCCCTCCAAACCCATGCCTCTCTCAAACTTCGCTATTTCTGTTGAGAGTATCACCATTCCTGTAGCCACTCTAGTTCATAACCTTGGTATTATAGTCTCACCTCTTGACTCTCCCTTACCCCACTGTCTAGTCATTTGTAAATCTTACAAAGACATGTAACTCAAATATGTAAAAGATTGTCCCTGTCCTCAAGGAGATTATAGTCTAAAAGGGGAAGACAAATCCAAAAGGAAACTACTCTGTGTGTGGCTTTAATAAATGTTTATTGATTGTTTTAGTCACTTCCAGATTAATCTTCCTAATGTGTACATCTAACTTTATAACTCTCCTACTCAAAAAAACAAAATTCAGCTCTTTATCCACAGTCTGACTGTAACCTATCTTTCTGGCCTAACTTGACAACCATAAGCCAAATAAGACAAATAAATACCTCTTATTAACAAGTACCTATTCCCTCTCTGTTCTTGTACTCTGATACTTCTGGAATGGCCCTTTCCAGCCCCTCCCTCATTCCTGCCCTTTGCAGTCTCTCATATTTCAGGACCTAGCTTGAATTCTACATCCTTCACAAAGATTTCAATACACCCCTGTCTATCCAACTAGTGATATTTCCTTCCACTGAGCTTTTATAATACATATATACATATGTGTGTGACTATATGTGTGTGTGCATAGGAATAAGTGTTCCTATGTACTTGTACTCTGTTTTGTACTATATGTTCTTTGGTCAGTCAGCATGCATTTATTAAATCTATATTATCTAGCATTCGTGTGTTCTCTCCACTACTAGACTGGGGAGGTACCAAGTCCTATCCTTCAGTAAACTTCTTGTTACATCCTACTGTGCACATGCAAGGCGCTGTGCCAGCTGTTTGGAACACAAAGATGAAAGCAAAATAGTACTGCATTATATACTATAGGATAGAGGATATAATATATATACAGATAAATCAATACAAATTAACGTGAAGAAGTGGGTGTTATTAATAGCTAGGGTGAGGGGGGGACCAGGGGAAAAGGCTACTTTGAGAGATACTCTGGTTTATTGGAAAGTGCAGCAGGCTTGGAAGAAGACAACCTCACCAAATGTGACCTTACACAGATCATTTCTCTGGGTCCCTGTTTCCTCATTTCTAAAGTTGAAATGCTGATACTTGGTCTGGCTACAGAATAAGAGACGATGCAGCATAGTAGATATAGTAGAGCCTGCAGTGGAATCAAGAAGACCTGGTTCACTCAGCCTCTGATACATCCACACAGTGTGACAACAGGTGAACCATTTAACCTATCAGTAGCCCATCTTGTCCCTCCATGTCTTCACACAGATTGTTCCCCTTGTCTGGAATGTAATCGCCTTCTTGCCCTGTATCTTCTAGACTTGATAGACTCCTTTGAAGTGCCACCAGGGTGCTACTATTTTGGGAAGCCATTCTAGATTCGCACACTTATCCCCTCTGTGAATCCTCATCTCTGGATCACAGATGTAGGCATGAAAGGGACTTGAAAGTCTGTCTAATCTAACCTTTTCATTTTACAGATGAGGAAACTGAGGATCTTCTAGGTTAAGTGATGTGTCCAAGGTCACTCAGCCCACCATTTATTAAATGCCTACTGTGTGGCAGGCACTTTACTAAGCGCTAGGAATATGCAAAAATGTAAAAGGCAGGGAGCTTACTTAAGGGACTTCTAATGGGAGAGACAGCATGCAGAAAAACATACAAAGCAAGCTGCTACATACAAAATAAGTAGGAAATAATTTAAAGATGAAATTCACTAGATTTGAGAGGAATTAGGGAAAGTTTTTAGTAAAAGGTGAGATTTTTAGTTGGTACTGAAAGGAAGCCAAAGAAATCAGTGGGCAAAGGTGAGGATGGAGATCATTCCAGACACAATGACAACCAGAAAAAATGCAGAAAATCAAGTGTGTTGTTCCTGTAACGTCCAGGAGATCTTGTCACTGTACCAAAGAGTACATGTGTCAAGGGTAAGGTATAAGAAGACTGGAAAGATAGGAGAGGGCTAGCTTATGAAAGACTTTGAATATCAAACAGAGCATTTTGTGTTTGTTCACAGAGGTGTTAAGGAGCCACTGGATTTTATTGAATGGAGGTGACATGGTCAGACATGAACTTCAGTGGCTTAACCCTACTACTATTGTCATAAGAATTGCAAGTGTGTTCAGACTCCAGAGCTGGTTTTCTTTCTAGTATACACTGCTCTCTTGAAACTATTCTGTATGTATTGGATGTACTCATTCTATATGTGCTGTATCTCATGGGTGGAATATAAACTCCTTAGGGGCCATGATTATTTTGTGATTCTCTTTGAATCTCCAGTGCCTAGCACAGTGCCTTATATTTCTTAGGCACTTAAATAAGTTGGTTCAATTGAGTTGAATACTTGAACGCTGCTCATTTGCACTTTGACCAGAATTAAGATGTCTCAGGTGATTATGTTGATTGGATTGATAATTGTAAGGCCCAGCTATGGTGAAGCAGCAAATGAGATCCTAGTTTTAAAGAGTCCTTTTGTTCTCTGTCATTTAAAAAAAATTGTCAGGACTGGAAAGGAAATTTTTAATGTCTACAGAAATGCTGGTTAAGTTTAGTATCTCCTACCTCATTCCTTCCTGCATCTCTCTTCTCCTCCTTTATAAGAAACTTTTTATTTTTTTGTTTTTTTTTTTTACCATTAGGCCATTAGTACAGTGGCAGAAATTTGGCATCTTTTGTCACTCAGTAACATTTCAATACACTTACTCTTAAGAATTTTTTTTAACAAACTTTTTTTTCTTTTTAATAGTTGGACAAGTAAAATTTGATCCACCTTTAAGGAAGGAGACAGAGCCACACCATGAGCTGGTAAGTAATATAAACTGTGATTGTTAACTCTGATGATGTATATATTTTGTTTAATCTTTATGACATATCAATGCTGTTTTACTCCCCCCTCCAAAAAAAAGTGTTGACAATATTTATTTAAAGCATTTGGGAAGTATAAGGTAAGCAGTTTCAAAAATTGTCAGATTTGTTAATAAGATTATCAATTATTATAGGTCATCTGGACTCATACATCACTAATAAACTAATGGAATAGCTTTAATGGTAATTTTAATATTATTTGTTTAAGCTTTTTTTAAAGTTGACTCTTTTATTTTTTTTTTCCTGTTTATATGTTTCAGTTTTGGGGGCTGGATTTTTCCCAAGGGTTTAAATTAGAATGTTGTCCCAGTAAAGAACACGTTTTTCAAACTAAATACTGTCTTTAAGCACAGAGGCCAATTTATAAAACTTTAGCGTAGTACAAAATATGATGAGAGTACTAAATTTAATTCAGTTCTTAAAGTAAATCAAACTTAATGACCTATTTTCTTGTCTCTACTCAGATGTACTGGCTCTGTGACCATGAGATGGTCACTGAATCTTAGTCCTCCAATCAGTTTTTAAACTGTTAATTGCAGACCAGTTGCTGATTTTTGAAGACTTGTTTTTTCCAGAGTTCCCTATACAGATGAAATCACAGGTCCTATTGAAAAAAAAATAGCTTTGTTTTCCTAAGATATTTAGTAATGTTTGACACATTCTTAAAGGGAAATTACTTAAAATAATTCAGATCATTTGTGTTATATTATGGAGGAAGTTGAAATTTTACCTTTTAAAATTATAATTCCTTGACAAAATCACTACCTCCTGTAAAACTTTATATATACAACTTGGAAATCTATCTTAAATCTAGTCAACTTTTTTCCTTGTTATATCGTTATATAGTAGTGACAGAAATATGAGTGTCAAGGAATAATAAAGACTGAGAGGGCAAATTTTTTATTAATATTTAAACCTACTTGGTCAGTTTTTTTAAACCTCTAGGGGATCTTTCGCTTTCTCTTGGAAATTGTCCAATTCAGTACATAATCCAGGGAAAATTAAACTAGGAAGAATAAGTGGAGGTGGAAATATTGAGAAAATTGAAATGAAACTGACAAATGCTAATTGTGTTTTGTTAAGGCAGCCTTTGTTCATTTTGCTTCTCCCTACCCCCTTAAGTTGTCATTATGTGTATTCAAACCCTAAACTAAAATATTTTCATGCAAAGTTTATTGTAGATAATTTTTTTCTGAAGCTCTTTAATATAATATTACTTTGCATTGCCTTAACAAAATTATGTTGGCAGGACTTACCCCACTTGTGAAAATTTCCCTTTGTGTGTTTGTGGCTTTTGTTCTAAGTGTAAATAACCTGGGTTTCTTGGTCTCTGTCTGCTAAACAGCCCGACAGTGACGATTTTTTGGACAGTTCAGAAGAAATATACTACACTGCAAGATCTAATCTGGTATTTCTCATCTTCTGATTTTCTTTGTCAGCATTGATTTTGTCTTATATTTTCTTTACAAAGCACTTAACGTTTTGTCTGGTTGCATCATGTTAATTATTTTTAGTAGTTTATTTTGTTTACATTAGCTAACTATCATATATTAAGGACTAGTAATTTTTGCTGAACCAGATATAATTTTTTCTCTGGATAAATTGTTATTGTTTTTATGGAGACTCTCAGTATTTACCCTAATATTCATTGTTTGTATTCAAACGCAAAAGCTCACTTGGCAACATTTATATATTTTCTTTTGGATGTCTCTTCACTATTTTAATGCAGAGTGTTTTTCACATACTTAAAAGAACTATATTTTTAGAAAATTAATTTTTTAAAAATTAATCACTTTGGATTTTTTTAAAAGAAGAATTATTGGGCCATGCTCAGTTTTCGTAGGCCAGCACTTTGAATTATCCTACACTTGTCATCATTGAAACCATTGGTAGTAAGAGTGTCTGAACATTCAAAAGAGATCATTAGAAGTTGGCTGTGACCGAACATGGCAATAGATATAAAACTACATTTAAAGTCTTTTCTCCTGCCCTTAACCCACCTGTAAAAAAAAAAAAAATATGTCTCTTATTTCAGGGTCGCATTTTTGGGTGCTTTTTATGTGTGCTTTGGACCTAAAAGACAATTTTCATGAATTTAGTTCAGTTAACAAGTATTTATTGAGTACTTTACATATGCTTCACCTGTGCCAGATACTGTAAGGAATTCTATGCATATCTCTTTGCACAGAGTCCTGTGGTGGGAAACAGAACTGAAACATATGAGCATTTAGTGTAGCACAAGATGGAGTCAAATACCGAAGTGTGTCATAGAGAACCAGCAGGATAGGAGTCAGAAAGCAGGGCTGGCATCTTGGAAGAATTAAAACTTGATCCCATTTTTGTATTTTAGTGATTTCTAAGAATTTGAGAATAGAAAGGATAGTAAAGATTATCTAATACAAACTCATTCTCTTGAGGTTTAGGAAACTGTAGAGAGCTTTTTTTTCCCCAGGATAAAAAAATCAGCACAACTAGTCAATACATTGAAAGAGGCTGGGGGCATGTGCAATGTGTACACCTGGGGACCTTCCACCTCCACAAAAGGGTGGATTGGGGGTATCCTCTTATATCTTTAGTCATTCACATCCCACTTAATCTCTGTACTTTTGTTATATTTACTTTTGATTGTTTAATGTGTTCTTTTCCATTTACATTATTGTAGTTTACTGTGCATGTTATTTATACACACTTATGTACTAACAAATATGAGAACACAAAAGAAAAAGAGAATTACTTCCAAAAATATAAAATACCTAACTATCAGAAGTTTAATAACTCAGTCTGAGAAAAGCAAATAGATACAGCCATAAAGGAACTACTTAGAGGAAACATCAAAATTCTTTCAAACTTTTAAAAGTTTTTAGAATTCTATTAAATTTTTAAAAAACAGTTAGCACTTATACTTCACATTATTTTCAAAAATTAAGAAAGCACCCTGCCAGTCTCCTTTTATTCATCATTAAATTGAAAAGATATATTGCATGTGACCCTTACCTGGTATGTTATCTTTTCCTAAGTTTATTAGTATAATAATAGATAATTAATCAACATTGAATGCCTTCCACATAAAAGACATAGCACATGAATGATTATTCTCCTAGATCATTGAATAATGCCAAATTTAAGTGTAGTATTATTTAGACTAAGTTGTTGTAAAATTAATATAAGTAATCAATCTTTTATGCCTACTTATTCAGGAAAAACTAATTTTGGAGTTTCACAGAATGTTCTGAACTTTTCCATCTTATAAAACATTTAGGCTACTAAATTTTATTTTAAAAAGTAGAAATAGAAAATCTTCACCCCACTCTAATAGTTTAATAGTCCAATACTATTTGATCAATTCATCATTTGATTCACACAATTTTCTGACACTTAAAAATTCACTGTTTCATTATGACATAATTCAACTATTAGGCCCACTTCTAACAGTTGGTGATTCACGTTCTTTTTTTACTTAATTAGCCTTCTACAGCAAATCTTATGGCTTATTTCTCTGTCAAATTGAATGTTTATCTTTTCTTTGACTATCCTGAGGACATCCTTATTCAAACCCTACTTTTCTCAAATATTAATAGTAAAACTTTTTTAGCCTTACTATTCTTTTCTTTTACTATTGGAGTGTTTTTGCTAAAATATTTGTTTCATATTTTTAGACCGTTTTACCTTAATACATGTAGACTTTACTTCATTCTGGAAGATTTCTACCATTGTATAGCTACCTTGATAGAACTCATCCTTTCTGTTTCCACTATTCCATTTCAAACATCTTTCTTTTCTGTCCCAATTCTTTTTTTAATTTGCTATCTCACTTTTCTATGTCTTCCTAGTTTTGGAAATTATCAAATGAACAAGTTATCACTTCCTGTCCCTTTAAATGAGTCATCTTGAACTTTTCTTCCTAGGGTTAGGTAGATTTCTAGGCTAATAATATCTTCCTGGCCTCCATGTTTGCTAGTTTATCTTTGCTCTTTATGCAACTAAAAGTAGTCATTCATCAGCAAGTTATTATCAGATTACCACTGCTAGATTACTTTTGTCCATCTGTCCTGACCCACATGTTGTTAGAAAGTATTCCACCAGGTAGTCAGATTTTTTCAGAACTCGGGAAGTCAGTCAGCTGAGGCATAGGGCTTGTGCTGTGCATTATAGAGAAAATAACTGTCCCAATGAAATTACAAATTCATGAAATATTATTTACATGAATTGTTACTATCTTGAAGAATTTCAAGGTCGCAATAAGTGTTGTTGTTTTTTTTTTACTTAACTCCAATAAATGTCCCACTATTCTTTTCATTATATAAGCAGCTTCAGATTCCTTATCTAAAAAATACTTCTAAAAATCTTAAAATTTTGATCAGTATAGTATTATCACCATTATGGGCTAGTTTCACATGTCAGTGTTCTGTTTAGTTTTTTGTTTACTGGGTCTGTGAAATGCTGTGTAAATGAAATGGCAAACTAAATGATTATTAATAAGTGAACATTTCCTGTTTAGCCTGCTTTTAGTGTTTGCCCCATTTTTTAGATTTCTCTGTATCTAAACTTGACATTGGAACCACCTATAAAAATCTGTTTGCTAGCATATGCATCTTTCCGCTCATTGCAAATCTGCTGAATTACTAACAAAATCCCACTTAAGTAATTTCAAGTCTACTTTTTTCCTCCTTTCCTAGAAGATTGCTAACCTCACTTGGTAATTATTTTTTTGCTGCCATCAAATTTTTGTTTGTTATTAATGTAATCAGGTGATCCTTCCAGTTACCTTGCATGGTACTTGTGCAATAGAAATTAATCGCTTTATTTTGTATCGTTTTTGTTCACATCTGTCAAGTGAAAAGACTATATTCCTGGGGTTATGTTAACTAGCTGAGCTAGAGATGAAAGTCCTTAGGAAATTTTGCCGTTTTTGTCATTCACATTATCCTGGTAGGTAGGTCTTCATTATCTCTAAGTTTAGGAAAAAATATCTGGGGTTAGAATTGTATTCCATGGTCATTACGACATCTCATGGTAATAATACTAATATAAAAAAATCTTTTAAACAAAATTAAAACAACTGGTAAATAGTACCGAAAGAGGCTAAAGAAAAGTTAACATGAGGAATTCTGAACACGACATGCAATTAAAGTTCTTTTTATTTATTGTTTGCAAGCACTGGGATAACATTTTGATTTTATCCTTTTAAGAAATATTGTTATAATAAGTAAAATGGGCTGTTTTTTATTGGAATTTGATATGAACTTTATTTTAGCAATGGAATGTTATGTGTTTCTTATATTTTCTCTGGTAATAAATTACATTATTATGTATAGTAGACCCATACCCACACCAAAAGGAAAGGAAATAGATTTAAATTTTGTCTGAAGCAATATCTTTGTTTTCAGTTTCACTAAAAAGTTTTTGACAGATTTCAGAAAACAGATTTTATAGAAATTTTTCACTTCTGTGAAATGTAAAAATAAATTATTTTAGCTGTATCCCTGAACTTAACAGTGTTTATGGTATAGAATTGTACCTATGTATCCTGCTAGGGCAAAATAGCAAAATTTATAGAACAGGAAAACTAATATAGACAACAACTACTGGCACCCTGAAAAAGAACTACAAATTCATTTAAAAACACCATAAATGCAGATTATCCTAAGGAAAACAGAAGGTTAAATATTCAGCTCTGTGTTATAACACTTTTTGAAAGATAGTATAAATATGGGCTATATAGGCTTCATGTGTGGGAGAAGACATCATTTGACATGCCCTTCATGGTCATAGAAACCTTTTTAGTTCCTAACCAAATGGTTGGGTTTGAGTGATCACTTTTCCACAGCTCTGACACATGTAATCCACAAAGGTGTACCCAGGGTGGCTTACACTAATATTTTCAGTATCACTAATGCCAGGCATAAATCTTTTGGGCACTAATAGGGTTATTAGTATGTATTTAGCATAATAGTAGATGCCAATACATTTCTGATTTAAAATTGTGGGATGTTTTAAGAATAATTGAAAGCTAAGTTTTAGTATTCAGTTCTCATTAGAAATTAGTTTACTCCTATAAAATATAAAAACTAGCCTTTTATATAAGGCTTTGGTTTTGTGTAAGCTTACAGATTTGTTTCAAAGGTGCAGCTTATTTCTTTTTTTTTTTTTTTACCCAGGGAAGATAAAACACAAGGTGATAGAAAAGCACATCTCTATTTCATTTTATTTTCCAAACCAAAGTTGTTCTGTCATAATTCCTAGTTAATTATAACTTGGTCTTAAATGCAATTTTTAAAGCAATTTCCTTTTTAGTTGTTTTAGTGATCAGGTTTAGACATGGAATTGTATTTAAATGGCAGTTGTTTACGTGATCTAAGCACTTGGATAGAAATAAGTTTAAAGTATTTATAACAACTACAAATTCTTTTTTTATCATATGTCTTTAAATATACTATAAATTTAAAAACATATAAGAAGTACAGATTTCTTTTTTATCTGTAATTTTATTCTTTTGATATAATGTATAATTGAATTCTGGTTTTACTATGACTTTTTCATCTTACCAAATATTTTACTTTGTAAAATTAGGATCTTCAACTAGAATATGGACAAGGACACCAGAGCAGTTATTTTTTAGGTGGAAATAAGTAAGTAAAGTTTTTATTAACTCAAAATAAAAAATTATTTAAATTATCTTTACTATTATAATCAGACCAAAGTTATAATTATTCTGTAGCAGAGTGTTTTAAGGTGTTAAGATTATATTGTACTAATAATAATGACAGTTTCTTACATATAGGCGGTTCAGTTCAATATTTTTAGAAAATGGTACTTGAAAGAATGACCAGCCCCCCTCACTGTTATAAAGTGAAATGCAAAACTCCATTTTAAACTAAACATAAATAAGTGATAATTTTTTCCATTTAGTCTTCAGGCTATAATATTTTTTTTATTCCATGTGTGAGCTGAAGCACATACCTAATGACTAGAATTTTATTGGGACATTGTAGTTCAAAGACAGGCCAGAGGATAAAAGTACAGTGATAAAATTCCATTTCATCTAATGGTACCTACCTTCGACAGATTTACAGTATACCAAATTTCAAACCGTAAAAGATCATGAGTATCAGTTGCTGCTTGTATCTCTTTTGTATCAATCAAAAAATATTCTATTAAGCTCTAGAAACTGAGGACCCCAAATCTGTATAAATCCTAAAGATTTTCAATAATGTGGTTTTGAAAATCTTTTTAAAACCTAATTGAATCCATTCTTCTTAACGGATTCCATTAATTCTTCATATTTTCATTATGTCCATTACTTAGTTCCTTTTTTAGAGATAGTATGCGTATTTTAATTCATACTTACATTTGATTTACCCATCAAAAATTATTAAAGGAATTTCTCTTCTGTATATTTATATTCTCTCCTGTATATTTCAGAATCTAATAAAAATCCCATTTAAGCTATCCCTTAAAAGTTTTTTTAATGAGTCAAATTTGTGTTGTTTGTTTGTGCACATTTTCCCATTTCTGTCCTAGAACATTTTCCTTTTTAAAATGTCTCCTATAAGTTGTACCTCGAAACAACATGTAGAGTATTTTATAATCATTTGCATTACTTTTGTTCCTTTAATTTCCAGAAGCCAATATCATTTTAAGGTTTTTTTTGTGCAGTATATAGTACTGGGGGAAAAATCATGGCCTTAGAAATAAAAGACCTGGATTTGACTCCCAACTCTGAAACTCATTAGCTTGTGTTGCCAAGGCAAGAACCTCTCTGAATTTCTGTTTCCTCCTCAGTAAAATAGGATTATGATCCTTGGACTGTTTATCCCCACAGGGCCACCCTAAGAAAGGGCTTTTCAAACCTTAAATCTCTATATAGTTTTTTTTTTTATTCTTATACTTATTCACAAACATATCAGGTATGTACTTTGATTCATTGTTATTAACTACTGGAAAGCAACAAGAAATACTCCATATAGCTTTTTGAAGGTCTTCTTTAAAAGGAATAGTTATTATTTTCAAATATATTATGTTTTTCAGATAATGTGTTTTTAGCCCATTTCTTCAGTAATTGTTAAAATTCCTGGCTCAAGTTGAATGCCACAAACCACATTTCCCTAGTTGTATAATTTGTAAATTAAAAATATTCATCTTTCATGAAAGTGAATAACATTTAAATAGTTAAGATCTCAGTTGTCAGCATGTTCAAGCAATCTTTAGTTCATATTAATACCCAAAATAATTTAAAAATTATTCAGTGCTTAGATTTAATATTATGCATCATTTCCCCCATTTCAGTGTTTTAAAACAGACAGTTGGAAAGTGGCTTCTGAATACTAATAGCTCTTTTGGACTCTGAGTATTAAAAATCATGCCTTGATTAAAGATCACTTAATTATGTCAAGCTTGCCATCTTTTCCAAAATACATATCAATTCTTTGGAACACTAACTTTAATCATTTTAATCTGCCTGGTTACTTAATTAACTTTCATTTAAACATAATTTTAATAAATATCCAAAATTATTCTATATATTTCTTAAATTACCAAATATATTAAAAAATCTACTATATGAAAATTAGATGCAATTGCTCTTTCTGGTTGTTTTTATCTTGTTGGAAGTTAGAAAAGTCATATTTGCTTTCATATATAAAACTCAAGAATTTCTGAATGTCTTATGACTTGGTCTAAACTTGAGATTGCCCTTTTGAGCAAATCTTAACATAAATATCAATTGAGGACAAATAGTTTTACAAAATTGTTTAATTCACCTTTTTTGTTTTAATAATTTGCAAAGTATAAAAAAACCTTACAAAAGAATAGAAAAGTGCAATATCAACAAGTGAACTGTTGCCTTTAATTAAGAAAGGTGACTTTCCACTGTCTTGATTGTGATAAATAATTTTAAAAATTATTTACAGTGTAACTTATTTTGACTAGGCAAAAAATGTTAATAATTTTCACAACCTTCCATTTTTGATTAATTGGATCACTGCTTAAGGAATTGTACTCTTTATAACGATTCACTGGCAAGGTAGGTCGGCCAAAAGGCGTGCCTTTTGACTGTGTTTTATGTACAGGCATATTCCATACATGTGACATGAGCATGGATGTAGCACCCCTCTATTGTATTTACTTGTGTCTGCTTTGTTCTTGTGACTGGACAGTGTTTTAAAACTCAGAAGTATTTTCTGTTCTCTCCATAGGTATTCAGGCAGACAGATTTCCACCTGTGGGTTTCTACCTATTCTAGACCAGGCAGGAAGTATCTAATTAGAACAACGTTGTAGTAATTTTTGTTTCTGTTTTCCTAAAAGAAAGCAGAGGAGTACTCTCAACTTCCTAGAAGTGATGAAACTGTTCTTTCCATGCATATCATCATTGGCATTTTATCCCTGAAAAGGATAGAATTAACATCCTCTGGCCACTTAAAGTCTTACTGAAGTATTCATTTTATGAGCCAGATCCCACATAAAATGTCTGTGTTCAAGAAAAGAAAAAAGATAAGTTATTAAATCTGATGATTCTGTTCAAGCCTTTTCTATTATTGGAAACAAAATTAGCCAGAAGTCCTCTTAGCTGATTGAGGAGAGTGATGTTATTTTGAACATTGGAGTAGGGATGAGGTACATTTACCTAGTTTCAAAGGACTGGTAGTCTTGGGTGTCAAACCCCAGTCATCAGGGCCATAATTTCCCTCCTTGTTTAATTTTACTTCCTTTTAATTTGTGACTCTTGTTTCTCAGGTTCCTGACTTTTGAATTAAAAGGATTACCCAGTTGAGTCTAGATAAAATAAGTGCCTTAATGTACTTTGATGCTTTGAGTTATATTTATTTAATTATTCCCATGTTTTACTTTTTAATCCTAAATTCCAGAATCAGAACTTTCCAAATAAAATCTTGGTGGGCAAAACATGTCCAAAATAAGTGAAAATTAATAATGTTGTTTGAAAAAGAATCTCAAACATTGCCTGCTTAGTTCTACTATCCTGTTATTCCTCATGCTCACAAAATATGGAATATGCCAATAAATAATTTATTAATCTTGACAATAGATCACTCTCTCACATCATAGACTTTTTTTAATCAGTCATTTGGTCAACAAGCAGTTATTAAGCACCTACCATGTGCTAAGTGCTAAGATACAAAGGAAGATAAAAGATGATCCCTGCTTTCAGGGGGTTAATGGAATCAAGAATTCATGACTTCCACAACCTGGTGAAGAGAAGGTGTCTAAGCATTCACATTTTAAAAAATGACATTTTATAAGATTTCAAATAACTTTATTAATCCCTTTTTTCTTATTCTCAGAGGACTAGCAATATGAGAGATTATAGTACTCTAACTCCTCTCATCCTCATTCTCAAGCATTGACAAGAAAGTATTTACTGAAAAAATTTAAACCTATATTTTTTATTTCCTTTGTTAATATTTTAAGATTCCAGGATAGAAATCCTCCCCTCTTTTAAGTAGCTCTTTCCTGAAATTCTGTTATATCCATAAATAAGAAAATATTAATTAATGCCCCCACAACAAGTTTTTGTTCTTTTTATAGATGTCAGAATTTTCAGAGGTAGGGCTGTGTAGTGAATAAGGTGGTATTCTTGAAATCAAAAAGACAGGTTCAGATACTACTTCATATGCTTCAGTTAACTGCGTCAACTTGCACACATCGTTTAACTTTATATGACTTGGTCAGCTCCCTATGTCTTAGCTGAGTTGCTTTGTACTTGGAGGAGGGCATTTCCATTACTGACACTATTGTAGCTTCTTTACACATTCTTGTATAGATTTCAGTGACCTAATATTTAATTTGGGCAAGTCCTTTAATGTTCCTTCATAGATACTAACTTAATCAGAAACTCCTTGTACTAGCTATAGTATTAAACAGCTTTGTGAATTTGGAAAATTCGTTTACTTTCAGTGCCTCCATTTGTTCTTTTACAAAGTAGAAACAACTAAGGCTTGAAACTCAGAAGTTTATATTACCTATAACACATGACTTGACCTATTGAAAATATTAGTTTCCAAGGACTGGTAGTCTAAAGCTACTTTGCTTTACTCATCTGTGAAAGAAAGAGTTGGAATACATGATCTCAAAGGTCCCTTCTGAGATCCTGTTCTTAGACATGGTTCACTGACTTTCTGGACTTTATGAACGTTATCATTAAACTTCTAATTTTTAGCAGTTCTGAGGGAATTCACTAAACATGTGCAGCATGAGATCACTAAAATACACTGTCTTTGCAACTTGGCCCCAACCTCTCAACCTCCACATACTCAATTACAGCAGTACTGACCTTTCTTGTTCTTCCTTCCTGCATTCTCCCACCTCTACACCTTTGCAAATTGTCTCCCATGTCTGCAATGCATTCCCTCCTTGCCTTCACTTCTTTAACTCCTCCCTAGTTCCTTTCAAAGCTCAGCTAAAGCTCCACCTTGTACATCAAAAGCCTTTTCTGATTGACTTTTTTCTCTTCACCAAAAAAATTGCCTTGTATCTGTTTTAAGTACATTTTGTATGCTTACATGTGAATATGTTGTCTCTTGATAAAATGTAAATTCCAAAAGGGGGCAGTGATTGCTTCATTTCTATCTCCAGTGCTCAGCATCTCATGCAGGTCTGCACAACCTGCAGCCTATGGACCATTTACAGCCTGGGGGCTGCCTGTGACATGCCAGAGGATTTCCTCTATATACAAAGGATAATTTCCTCTACATTTTTTGTGGGCCCCTGAAGTCCTTTGATGTGCTGCAAGTGGCCCGAGGGATGTAAGCAGGCCGCAAGTTGTATAGGCCTGATCTAGTAAGAGCTTATTTAACGCTTTAGAGAAAACACATTATGTTTGCCATGATAATCTGGCCCTTCAAATTTAGAAAGCATATTTGGGTTATTATAGAAGAGAAGGATATTTACTCATTTCACTGTCACTTGAGTCCTCGACCTTTTATGTCCTGGACATCATTGGCAGTCAAGTGAAACCTATCAACTCTTCTCAGAATAAAGTTTTTAAATTCATAAAATACATAAGATTGCAAATAAAACTATAAGGAAATAAAGTTATAGAAAATTTTTTCTAAAACAAGTTCAAGGACGCTAGGTTAAGAATCCTTGCAATAGAGGATCTTGCAGGGAGAGTTTAGTGGTTCCCAGAAGGCTTTACTTTTCCTGTTCCTCTCCTGGCAATAAAAAAAAAAATCTTTGAAGTGGGCCTAAATGTAGTATCCTTCCGTTTGGTCTAATTCAGGCTCAAACTCCCCAAAGTGTAAATTTGTTTGCCAGTACACCCCTGGAGAACAGTTTTTACAGGTAAGTAACTTTGTCTTCTGTGAAAGCAAAGTGCTGCTACATTCATGTATTCACATCACATGCATGCATGCTTTTGCAGAGAGGTCCGACATGTTTCATTTTGTAGGATTGTCTGAGAGCATGACTTTTGGAAAATGTTATATTCCTTGTTTTGAGAAAGAGAAAATTTTTGTAGGTTACCTCTCTTTTCTCAGTTATCAGTTTTGAAAACCCCTGAATATAAGCCTGAAATTTTCTTCTCATTCTTAACTGTGATTTTCCATAGTAAATGTCTTCTCTTTAAATTGGTATTATTTTCATTGAATATTAAGATCCCTTTATTTTATCTATTCATGATGTTTAAAGTTGTTAGGCAGAATTATTGGACATCCATCACTGAGTGTTGTTTCGGTGCTATTAGAGGAGAAATGCATCTAGCTCTTGTAGTATATTCCTGAAATTGTTTAAATATATCAATGATGCTATTTTTGCACATCCCAAGTGATAAAAATCTAAGTTGTTTTATTATTCTGCTTGTATATATTTACTGGATGTTTTTGTTTTGATTTTCAAAGGAGTCTTTTGAAGTCTGTTGAAGAAGAATTACATCAGAGGTAATTTTCATCCATACTATTTTTTAAAAATTTATACACTAATCCCTGTCCCTAGTAATTTCAATTTGCCTCTTTGTCCTCCCTCCCAAAAAAAGGCCACAAAATTGAATTTTTTCTGAGCTAGAAAGAATAAATTCTTAACAGAAGTAGCCATTCCCGTACATTATAAAATTCTCTTCCAATCAATTAAGTACTCTCAGCCATTTTACTTGTCTAATCTCTTTAGGGGTCATGTGGCACATTTAGAAGATGAAGAAGGAGATGATGATGAATCTAAACAGTAAGTCTTTAGCATTTATCTCATATGCCATTCATAGTGAGAGGAAGATTTCATATTGATTATACATTACATGTAATAGTGTAATTTTCAAAGCAGTCAATAGTCTTGGATTGTACCACTGTTTTTTGCTTTGCCTTTCTCCATAATTGTTAATTGCCCACATTTTAAAAAAGGTTTTCATCAAAATTTTCTCATTAATCTCAGTTGCTGATTTAGTAGCCTTATCCTCTTCAGTAATGTTATTATGAAACATGATTCAGTTGAACAGACATCTATTAAGGACCAGTTTTATCTATAGAGAGAGAAAGCTGGTGAAGATAGAGCAAACACTTGAAAAAGGCAGCTTGGCATTATTGTTCCTGTGTCTCTGCCAGCTGGGCTGTCATGGGTAGGCAACCAAACCTCTCAACTCTCTACTTGGCTGTCGTAGAACTATAGGTTATGGACAGGTTGCCAGACTGCATTGTTAGAGGGAGTTTTGACACTTAGAAAATCACTGGTTGAGACACTACATTGAAGTATTTAAAATAAAGGATGCATACATATATATGTGTGTGTGTGTTGTGTGTGTAATATCTAAAATAAGGATATATACTATGTATACATACATACATGCATACCCACATGTTATTTGCTCTTTATTTATATAGCTTTAATACCTTAAAACATCACTGAGATGTTTAGGAAACCCTATGTTATACACACTTGTGAGAAAATGGGGAAAGTTTCATTTTAGATATATCATTACTTCAAGAATCACTAATTTTATTGCTTTGAACATTCCTTCCACTGACAGAGACATCATGAACTATAATCATATTATAAATTATAGTTTAGATGCTTTTTAAGAATCTGCTGTGGTCAGAACATTCATCATCCTCTATTCCGTGTTGTGATATGCCTCTCCAGACTACTAACCTGTGCTTGATTGATGAACATCAGCCATAATTCATAGCCAGCCCCACGTTCACAGCCTTTCCACTTTGATAGATCCTTCAAAAACCCTTGAAGAACCCAGGGCAGTCCTTACGCCATGAGAAGACATTAAAGCATGGCTTTAGTGGAGATCATTATTGAGTTGGGTGGATGAACTTAAGGTCCCTTCTCACTTTAAAATTCCATTGAATTCAATATATTTTAAAGCAATTAAGTACCTATTATGTTTATGGCACAATTTCAGATGAGGTTATTAAATGAATCTTTTTAATGAAATAAGTTCTGTCATATAAATATATATATATCTCAGCTACTTCTGTTGAACCCAGATAAAGTTTTTTTAAGTCCTTTAGCCTTGTTATTTCATGCTTAATAGCAATAGGAACTATTAACTGTAGTTAACTATAACATGTGAATATTCTCTCAAGCATCATCTTGCTATATTTACCTAAATCTTTTTCAAATTTTTGCTTAATTTTTCATGTAGACTAATTATCCTTCCACAATTACAAATGGGAAGTAATTTTCTTTTCCAATTTTAATTACCGTATAGTATCTAAAAATTATGAAAGCATAACTGCTCCATAGATTTCAGACTGACATTTTCATTCAGTCATATATTTGTAAAAATCTTTAGAGTCTGACAAAGTATCCATCACTTATTTCTATTGTGATTTTAAAGTGAAAAATTTAGACTGTTCCTTTAAGCTTGAAAAAAATTGTATCTAGTGAAATTTCACTTCTAAAACTTCATATGAAACTTCTAATTTTACAATTTACCATTTTTAGTTCAACTATGAAAGCAAAGGTTCCACCTCCTTTACCACCAAAGGTAAGTTTATTTTCCTCATCAAATTTTGGAGATATTTAAAATAATTCTGTTCTATTACTTTCTCTTTTAAATTTAATATTTTTTCCCCAATAACATATGAAAGTAATTTTTAACATTCTTTTTGAGTTCCAAATTATCTCCCTTCCTCTCCCTTCTACCCTCATTGAGAAGACCAGTAATTTGATATAGGTTATACATGTGCAGTCATGTAAAACATATTTCCATGTTGGTCAGGTTATGAAAGAATACAGATTAAAAAAACCTCAGGAAAAAAATTATGCTTTTATCTGCATTCATTCTCCATCATTTCTTCTCTGGAGATGGATAGAGGTTTTCCTCATAAGTCCTTCAGAATTGTCTTGGGTCATTGTATTGCTGAGAATAGATAAGCCATTCACAGTGGATCATTATATTGCTGTTTTCTTGGTGCTGTTCATTTCACTTTGATTCAGTTCGTGTAAGTCTTTGCAGGTTTTTTCTAAGAGCATTCTGCTCATCATTTCTTATAGTGCAACAGTATCCCTTTATAGTCACTTAAAACAATTTGTTCAGTCATTCCCCAACTGATGAACATCCCTTCAATTTCCAATTCTTTGCCATCATTAAAAGAGCTGCTATATTTTTGTACGTGTATATCCTTTTCCTTTTTATTTTTTTTTTTTAATCTCTTTGGGATACAGACCTAGTAATGGTATTGCTTGATCAAAGGGCATGTGTGATTTTATAGCCCTTTGGACACAGTTCCAAGTTGTTCTACATAATGTTTGAAACCCCATACAACTTTGCGAACAGTGCGTCAGTGTCTCAGTTTTCTCACATTCCCTTCAACATTTGTCATTTTCCTTTTCTGTTATATTAGCCAGTCTGATATGTGGTAGCTGAGAGTTGTTGTAATTTGCATTTTTCTAATCAATGGTGATTTAAAATATTTTTTCATATGAGTAGAGATAGCTTTAAATACTTTATCTGAAAAATGCCTTGTTCATATCCTTTGACAGTTTATCAATTGAGGAATGGCTCTTATTTCCATAATAATAAATTTTAACTCTCTTCTCTATATATTTGAGAAATGAGGTCTTTATCAGAGAAACTTGTAAAATTTTTTCACAAAGTGAAGCTTGTATACTTTCCTCCATCCTATTTTCCCTATTTATCCTACTCTCTCTCTCCTTTCACCCTCTCCATTCATTTCTGATTTTTACCTCCCTCAGTCTTCCTCACCCATCTCCTTCCCCTCTTACTTTCCTGTATGTTAAGATGTTATTCCCTCTTTGAGCCAATTCTAAGAGCATTCCCTGACACCTCTTCTATCTTCCCCTTCACTATCAAAGCTTTTCTATGTCAGTTAATTTATTCCTTTCTACTTCCATTTCCCCTTCTCTCAGTGCATTCCTCTTTCTCACTCCTTAATTTTATTTTTTTTAGATCATCCCATCATATTCAACTCATACCTGTGCCCTCTCTAGATGTATGCTCCTTCTAACTGCCCTAAATAAGAGAAAGTTTTTAGGAGTTACAACTATCATTCTATTATGTAGGAATGTAAACAGTTTAACTTTATTAAGACCCTTATGATTTCTCTTTCCTTTTTACCTTTTTATTCTTCTCTTGAGAATTATATTTGAAAGTCAGATTTCCTATTCAACTCTGTTCTTTTCATCAAAATGTTTAAAAGTCATCTGTTTTGTAAAATGTTCATTTTTTCCCCCTGAAGGTAGATAGGTGATTCTTGGTTGTAATCCTAGATCTTTTGCCCTCCGAAATATCACATTCCAAGCCCTCTGATCCTTTAATCTAGGAACTGCTAAATCTTCTGTTTTCCTGACTGTGACTCCATGGTATTTGAATTGTTTCTTTTTGGCTGCTTGCAGTATTTTCTCTTTCACTTGGGAGGGATTTGGCTATAATATTCCTGGAAGTCTCCATTTTGGAATCTCTTTCAGAAGGTGATCAGCAGATTATTTCAATTTCTATTTTATCCTCTGATTCTAGAATATCAGGGCAGTTTTCCTTGATAATTTCTTGAAAGAGGATGTCTAGGTATTCTATTACTTTCAAAGCCATTTTGATAGAATCATGTAGCCTAATAACTTTCTTTGATATCACTAGCATGTGTAGATATTTTGGATTTCATTTTTATTGATCTGCTTGCAATTTAATCCTTCAGTGAATATATTTTTAAAAATCAATGATAATTAGTAATGGATGTACAGAAATTGTCGACAACAATTAAATTAATTAAAGATTTCTATTGATTATAATTTAGATTTGTTTTTAATTAGCTTTAGAATGTGTGAGTGCATGCAGACAGATTTGAATATGAACGTGTCTGAGGTCAGGGATTGTAAATATAAATAGTAAAAATAAATAGCAAAAATCTAATTTCTGGAGGAATAAAAGCTCTCTAGTTTTCTCCTCTGCCCACTTTCCAACTTTTCTTGCAATCCATAGATTTGGAAATGTATCTCTTTCATCTCTCTTCTCAGCACCAACCTTAGGTCATGAGCTTCTTGAAGATAGAAACTGTCAACATTCAACATAGGATATTCTAGATTAATAGAAAGTACTCAGGAAATGGGAAGAAAAGATGTGGAAAAGGAAGCAAAGCACCTCAAACCTTCCAGCCAGGAAGAGCTCTAATGCAAAATAAAAGACACTGGAGGTGTATAGTGGGCTTTTGGAGATGCAGCACTAGAAGTTAGGGCTATATAAGTAAATTTGAGAATCAGCAGCATAATAGGTTCAAATGATGTGGAAGTGACAAGATAAGGCAGCTTCTTGATTATGGTGGGGGAAGGGTGACAAGAAGGAAGGAGGGATTGGGAATGAAGTTGTAGACACATAGGTGGCTAGAAGGATGATGATGCCGTGAACAGAAATAAAGTTACAAAGAGGGGCAGGTGTATGGACGAGGATAATCAATGTCATTTAGACATTTTAGGTTTGAGATACATATGAAGGACATCAAGGTAAAATAGTCCAGGGGCAAAATGGTGCAAAACTGGTAACTGGGAACAATGTAAGCTGGATATATTGATTTGGAAATCATCTACATAGACTAGAATTTTTTTAACTTGGTGTCCATGAATTTGGAGTTTTTTAAAGATATATTTTGTGAGCATGTCAATAAGTTTCCTTTGTGACTATGTATTTTCTTTTATGTATTTAAATATTTGATTTGAGAAGTCACACATGCCTGTCACCAGACTGCCAAAGAGGACCATGAGGCAAAAAGGTTAAGAATCTCTACTACAGACATTAATTCACAACTATAAATTTTAAAATATACATTCTACCATTTTTATATAAAACTGATACTGTTGACTCCAAACCGAATGACATATCTCAGGCATTAGCACTCTAAAGTTATTAAAAATGCATTTACTCTTTTGCTTAAGATACAATTTCACTGTTTTTATTTATTTGGTGTTTCCAAGGACTTGAATAGGAAAATTTAAACTTGTGTTTGTATTTTTTTAAATTGTTTCATCGAATTGAGTTTCTAATATCAGATAAGGAGCAGTGATTTGCTCTCATAGATGTTTGTTTTCAAAAGACATGTTTTATTATACACATTATATAACAATTTTATATATCCTTATGACTTTTCTGTATCATTTCAGCCTAAATCCATCTACATACCACAGGAAGCTCCTCCCACTGAGGATGATAATCAAGGAACAATCAAGAGATGTCCTGTGCCTGAGAGTCCAGCAAAGCCATCACAAGTTCCACCCAGACCACCACCTCCCCGGTTACCCCCACAGAAACCTTCCCCGTTAGGTATTAAGAGGAAAAGCCAAGTAAAATCCACTAGCACTGGACATATCATACATCCTGGGGAAGGAAAAAAAGTAGGGATCTTAACTCTTAAGAAACTGAATCTGAATACTATTTGGGGGCAGATCCTGGGGAACAGCGTATCCATCTTTCCTGCTTTTTCTCATAATACAATAGAATTTTATTGAAAATATTGTTTGATTGAAATTCTGAGTTTGGAGAAGTTTTTTATTTCTCATCTCAAAGAAAGATATCTTTTCATGGCATTTCTAAGTTAGTGAATGATCTTAATTTATCTAGTTTAAATGTTATTCTGTAAGAAAATATTAAGGACATAAGATAAGGAAAATATTAATATCTATAAGACTTCTTGTTTCAAAAAGCATATTTCTTTTCAATTGGAGAAAGTGCCCTTAGACAGACTTTAGAAATTCCTTAAAGTAGTATCAATACTTATAAATATACAGTGTATGGTAACTAAACATATCTTGTTAAGGTAATGGACTGAACTCCTTCCAGCTGAATGGTGAACGAAGTGGCTCCTTATACCAGCAGCAAAATGAAAATAGAGGCACAAACCTTTCAAGGAAAGAAAAGAAAGATGTACCAGTAGGTATTTATTTATAAATTGTATTTGTACCCTCTTCTGTACCCTCTTTCACTATTATAGTAATGTTGTAATTCTACAAATGTAATTATAAAACGGAAAATATAAAGTAATTCAGCTATAGTCACTATTTATTTCTATTTAACTAATTATGTTTGAATTAATTACCAAAATAGAATACTACAGGGAAAAGTCACAGTTTTGTTATTTTAAATGTAAGTGATGCTTTTTAAATTTTAAGAATATATACTTTAGGATGCTTGATGATACCAAAATGCATTCAAAATTTGAGCTTCTGAGTATATAGAAGAACTTTTTTTTTTTTACTGGATAAACTTTTTTGTCAGTAACCATTGGTGTTAGTAATGAGTGACTACAAAAATCTCTCCTTGCTGTCTTTGTGGGAAGAAGGCCCCATCTTCCTGTTAAGGGTAGGAAATCTGTAGCTGCTCCCCCCAACTAGCTCTGACCTGGACTGCCCAGTACACAGCTGGTGGTATCACTCTTAGTCTTCAGAGAAAATAATCTGAGTGATGGAGGAAAAATCAAGATGAATTTGTTGTAACTATCATAGGTCACTTGGGAAAAAGCAGAAAGCAAACTAATAACTATTTGTGTTTTTGTTTATTAAGATACTCTAACAGTATTTTTGTCATGTCCTCTAAAAGTATAAAAGGTTTTTAATATTTAGAAAAGAAACCCCAGCCACATATCAATGTCCATCTCTTGTTGCTGGGGAACTATAACTCTTTTTACTTCTCATAGAGAAGAGATCCCAATGAGATTGAGTTAAGAAAATATTTCATTGAATTCTGTATATACTAGTTAAATTAAAGTGATATTTTTATTTAGGAACATTCTCATCAGTAAGTAATACATGTTATGCAATTGTATTAAGTCCCACCTTTTTAAAAAGAGATATTATGAAATCATTTTTCTTATTACTCCCTGAACAAAGAAACCTTTAACTGTCAGCTTAGAAACAGTATATTGCTATGAAATCTTTTTATATCATCCTAAGTCTTAACCACTTTCTAGAAGTTGGAGGCCTATTCAACCCAGGCAGAATTCCTTTCTGATGTGATTTAGGTCAAAATTAAGTGGTTAGACGTAGAAAAAGGAAGAAATCTTTGATTATTAGAATTTCCTCTTAAGTTCACTTTTATTTGACTAGAGAGATTGACTGGTTGTAGGAAAGAATACTCCAGGGGGTGCTCACAGACTATTTCCTAAAGTGCAGCTCTTCATCCTTGCTGAATCTTGACTGGATACCCAGCCTGAGGAGAGAGTTTAAGTTAGCTCTGCCTTTGAATTTCCCTTCAAGGAGTGAGACAGAGAGAAAGAGAGACCGGGGGGCGGGTGTGTGTGTGTGTGTGTGTGTGTGTGTGTGTGTGTGTGTGTGTGTGTGTGTGTGTGTGTGTGTGTGTGTGTGTGTGTGTGTGTGTGTGTGTGTCTGTGTGTCTGTGTGTCTGTGTGTCTGTGTGTCTGTGTGTCTGTGTCTGTCTGTGTGTCTGTGTGTCTGTGTCTGTGTGTCTGTGTGTGTGTCTGTGTGTGTCTGTGTGTGTCTGTGTGTGTCTGTATGTGTGTCTGTGTGTCTAGCAAAATGTCTTTAACAGACTTGTACTCTAAAATGCAGAATACTTAAGTTTTTCTTCCACAGCATATATGGTGACATACACCATATAGGCAGCTAAATACTTGGATCTATAGCTTTCTCTATAAGCAAACTGTGGATTTTAAAGCACTGTAACATCTTACAGAGGTTTTAGAAATCTTTTTTGAGACAAATATAGAATGTTGGATATTTTTTAATGGAATTACATATAGCTCTGTACAGGTGAAGGCATGCAAATTAACAGGAAAGAATTTAAAATATAGTAGACTACTTCTACCATTAGCAGAAAACTTATCTTTTTATTTTCAAAAATAATATCATCTTCATGCTGAGGAATTCATGTATTTTTAGTTATTTGTGCTGATTTTTTTTTTATTTTCCAACTGTAGACTTGCTTTACAAATCCAATCTTAATAGAAAAGTGAATTAATAACAACAGCAAAAAAACCCTTTACAGTTGTAATTTTTTTCATTAGGTTGTACTCAAAACCATGTAGTTGTCTGGAATTTTTAAAAAAAAGTCAGGTTTATATATTATGACATTAGTTGTAAATGCTACATATTTTGAAAGACTTAATTTAAAATTTTAATTAAGCAAAAGCAGATAATACAACACAATAATAGGAACCTCAATTAGGGAAGACAAACTGAATTCGTTATATAATGGTAATAGTTCTCTTTAGGAGTGGGCAGTAATACCAATTGAGATAATAGTAAATTTAACATGAAGAAATTTATCTTTAAAATACCTTGTCTAAAAAGTTGGGTATAGGCTAGCATTTGAAAAGTATGTCATATAATTACTTTCTGTAAGTTAGTGCTTAATGTGGAGATTATTCTTTTCATATGTCTTGAATCATATCTTTTGAATTTCATTTATTGGAATTTTTTCACCCTGTATTTCCTAGTTACAGTACAGTTGTTAATTCTGTTCGTTTTTGTTAATTCATAGTGTTTAACATTAACCTTAAAAGTAAGTCAACCTTTTGTAAAGTCTATACTTATAATTTGTTCAATGCATTTCTTTTTCTAGAAACCCATTAGCAATGGTCTTCCTCCAACACCTAAAGTGCATGTAAGTACTAAATGGTAAAAAGGTAAATTATTCTGCAAAACACGGGAAAATAGGATCATTCATTAATGTTCATTTGAATCATTGGCTAAATACTGTGCATGAATACATGCACATTCACACACATTTGAGGATGAATAATGTGCAACAATACTTGTGCTCTTGGGAAGACCAGAAATTCAGGTAGTATAGACAAAACTGCTGAGTACCTCATGTTTAATCCTGATACAGTTAACCAAATAAGGTAAGTGCTAACCTTAAGCCTATTTTGAGAACCCAAAGACATATGCAACTGTGATAGCCATTTACTGAAAGTCATGATTGTATGACATACTGATTACTTTAATTCAGAGCTGGCATTGGCTTTTTTAGCTATTGCTTTATATTTTTACTTCACTTTTTGAAATTTGGCATTTTTTTTTATTTCTACGGGCAAATGCTGCCTTAATTAATTTCTAACTTTTTTCAGATATCTTAGCAAGAGGCAGCTTTTTGGAATAGATAGAAAACCAGACTGATGATTAAGAATATCTGGGTTCCATTTTTGCCTCTGACACATACTGGCTGTGTAGCTTTGAGCAAGTCATTTAACCTCTGGAACTGTGAATTACAGAGAAGGGTTGTGTATTTGTTCTTCATTCTCAAAGAGAACTATGACATCAAGATGATGACATGACTTGCAGTTGACTTTGATCTGAGTGAGGGAGGACTATGCAAGGGTCACCAACCTCACTTTCTTCTCCTGAGTGCAGTGGCATGATGTTCATCAGGATGACTGGAAATGAACAAAGAAGGGGCTGACCTACGTTGGTAGAGGGAGCTTCTTCACCCTTAGAATTTCCTTTACCAATGAAGTCATAGGTCTTTCCTTTCACTATCTTAAAATATAATTAATACATTGTTAAGATTATGTGATTTCTACAATATAGTATGAGTTTCACCTTATCTTTTTTTAAATGATCCCCTTCTACCATTTAATAGTAATGTCAGACAAAATTGTACCCCTTTCAAAAAATACTTTGAGACCTTGGAAATATTGTTAGTTGTATGTGAGTAAAATGGAATTTTAGTTAAACTATTTGAAATATCCAGCTTAAACAAAAATTCATTTAGTTACTAGTATTGAACACAAGTATTTTTGCTCTCTCTGGTATTGTTTAGCTTACTGCTTGCCTTGATGTTGCAGTGTGATGCCTAGTATGTCAAAGGTGACTCTTTTAACTTAGCATAACTTTGGAAAAAAAGACTTTACCTAATCAAATATACACCATTTCACAGTTCTGCCCATATTCTCAGTAATTATTCTGAGTAGACCATTGGCCAGTGGTCTAAGATAAATGGTGATTATGACCAAAATGAGAATTTTCAGTTGATGTTTTTGTTGGATTTGTGATCAACATAAACCTGAATTGAAATGCAAAGCATTATTTTGGTAAGATATTATTAGAAATCACAAAGTTTGAAGAACTTTAGCATCATCTAAATTCTTATTAAATGTCTCCAATGAAGCTTTCTAGAAAGAAAAAATGTAGGTTATATATAAGAAAAGTGCTAAAAAGACACATTTTCTCATGAGACTCAAGGAGAAAGGATAGTTGCTTTCAATTATATTGCTTTTCATTTCCCAAATATTAAATGGAGCCATTGGGATCATTTTATAAGCAAAACAGGAAAAAAAACTTTACTATCTTTGTTAGTATTATGATTTTATTATTATCCTAGAATGTTATAATGCTTTTCATATTAGTTATTGAGCTAGTATCATAAACAAGTTGTTAGGGGAAAAATCTTTTGTTATATTTATTCAGAAAGTCAGAAGGACTAAAAATATTTGATTATTTTCCTTTTCTTATTCTCTTGCATATTAAAAATCTTGAGCCATTAAAACTTTTTGCATATTTACCTTACAGTTAGGAAGATTGTCTTATTTGGGGAATTACCAACAATTCTTTTTTTAAAATATGTAAATTAGTTGTATTAACCTTTTACTCAGTTATTTATGTATATTGGCTCTGTTTTGGTTTTTATTTTCAGATGGGTGCTTGCTTTTCAAAAGTTTTTAACGGGTGCCCCTTGAAAATTCACTGTGCAACATCATGGATAAACCCAGACACAAGAGGTAAGTTCGTATTTGTCATGTGGTGATGACATTTAGCTGAGACACTGAAACTATTCAGTTTTATTCATTTTCTAGATGTACTACCAAAGATAAAATAGTCCTTTAAGCATTTGATTTTCAGGTCAAATATGATTTGTTTATGTATCGATCAATTTTTATAGCTCTAATGGTACAGTGTTGTTATAACAATCACCTATGATTTATCCCTGTCTTTTTTGATACTACAACGAATTCTTTTTGCTTCTTGGTACCACTAGTAAAATCAAGGTATTGTTGTAATAACTTGTTATTCTGATTTAAGACATTTACTATATTCTGCATTTAATCTGTATTTATCTGCTTATGGAGACCCTATAATAAAGCTTAGTGGTAAATCTGGGACTTGAATCTGACTCTCCTAGTCCTAGGTCTGTTTTTTATTCTGGAAACTACCTGTTCTGGTGGGAGGACTCGTGACCTTGAGATGAGGGGAGACCTGGCTCAGAATTTTACTTTGACAAGTCATAGCTCCATGACTATAGACGAGCTACTTAATCTCTCCGAGCCTTATGTTACATGTGTGAAAATAAGAATGAGCATCTCTCAACCTTCCAAGTGGTTGTGAAGATCAATGTGTGTTAAAATTAGAAACTTTATAAACATTAGTTATTACTATTATTTTTTCTTACGCTATGTAATTATCTCAGTAGACCCTGCGACCAAACTCTTAATGCCTTTTATTAAGGTTTGTGTCCTGGCGGGCACCCTATTTTGTGTGGCAGTCAAACACATTTATTACTGTTGTTCTTGGCAACTTAAGGTAACCTACATTTTATTTTGAATTTAATTCACATCTTGTATCCTGTATTCCTTGTAATAATTCCGTGAAAGAACCCTCCCTAAACGGGGACAGAGAGGGCGTCCTTCACTGCCGTAGGCGGTCTGGACTGACTGAGCCTCTTCTGCCGAAGCAACTGCTATACAACTTGTACTTTTCGTTGCCTGGGAAACTTGGGGGTTAAGTGGCTTGACCCTGTTCACCTAGCAACCGTTATGTCTGAGGCAAGACTTTAAACCCAGGTCTTCTTGGGTCAGGGCTGGCTACCTACTGTCTCTCACTGTTCCTCCCACTCTAATGGGCTCTATGAAATAGTGACAATTATTTGGGGTTATTAGCAAAATAAGTTACCCCTTTCAAACCTGGCTGGGGTCAACATATTTTCCCCTTTCCTTTTTTATATTTTAAAATAAAAAATTCACTTAAATAAGTCAGATTGAAATTGTTCTAAATTCTACCTTTTATATTTTTCCATTTTTTATTTTTCTTGGGTTGTATAATTTTGATCTTTGCTCTAAGACGTCCATAGTCTGAGCACACAGGCAGTTATTTCAGATATTTCACTAACAAGTCATTTCCTTTCTGTTAAAATGGAATCAATTTCATTTTTGTGTGTGATTATCATTTTATGCTCAACATATCCAGCACTTCCTGATCTTTTTCTCAAAGAAAATATTCATAATGAATAAGCATGAGACATTTATATAATCTATAAGCCTTTCCTCACATTCCCTACTGCTTGACTATATTTTCTAACATTATTTTTGGTCTCTTTTCTTAGTCCTGTCATTAAATTGAAGTCACCTAATGTTAAAATTATGTTTTGATTTCATATGAAGAATCTTACCAATTCTTTATGGAATTTTTATCTACTTCTCAATCCAGTGAAAGAGATAGTGGTACAGAAACTATGGTTATTTTTGTAGTAGGTCTGTAAGAGCTTTTTATGAGCTCTGAAATACATGGTTACCAAATGTCCCAGAAAATGTTGCTTCTTTTTTGTACAGTTATGTTCTGATTAGTGCAAAAATGAATCCTTTGAAGTGGTTGAATTATTCTAATTGACACTATTTGAAGTTATATGTAAAATATGGTCATTGTTCCAGCCCAATGAAAATACGTAATGTAAATATTAAAGATAAGTTTTTATGTATTTAATAACATAATAAAACAGCAAAGGATAAAATGTATTTTAAGAAGTATTTTTCAAATTTATTATTTATTTTTAATATTCTTTTTAAATTTTGAGTTCCAAATTCTCTCCCTCCAACCCCCTCACCCACTCACTAAGTCAAACAATATAAGTTATACATGTGAAATCATGCAAAATCTGTTTCCATTCTAGCCATATTTATGGGGGAAAAAAGTCAAGAAAAATAAAGGAAGAGAGAAGATTGTACTTCAGTTTGCACTCACATTTCATCATTTCTGTCTCTGGTGGTGGACAGCATGTTTTTCATCATAAGTCTTTTGAAATTGTCTTGGATCATTGAAGTGATCAAAACCAAGTCTTTGACAGTTGATCATCATTACAACATTGCTGTTAATGTATATGCATGATAGTCTCCCAGTTCTTCTCACTTCACTTTGCATCAGTTCATATAGATCTTAACCATGTTTTTCTGGAAGCATCCCCCTTTTTATTTATTTCCCATAGCAGGACGGTACTCCATTACAATCATATACCACAACTTGTTCAGCCATTCCCCAATTAGTGAACATCTCTCCTATTTCCAATTCTTTGCGACCACAAAAAGAGCTTCTATAAACGTATTTGTCCACATCCTTTCCTTTGATCTCTTTGGGACATATACCTAGTTGGGGTATTGCTGGGTCAGAGGTTATACACAGTTTTATGGCCCTTTGGCGTAGTTACAAATTGTTCTTTAGAATTGTTGGACCAGTTTACTATTTCTCCCTTGAGCCCTCCAGTGTTTGTCATTTCTGATAGGTGTGAGGTGGGACCTCAGAAATGTTTTAATTTTCCTTTCTCTAATCAGTAGTGTTTTAAAGCATTTTTTCATGTGACTTTAGATAACTTTGATTTCTTCTTCTGAAAACTGGTCCTTTGACCAATTATCAATTCAAGAATGGCATTTATTTTCATAAATTTGACTCAATTCTATAGTTAGTATGTATTTAAGAAGTGAGGGCCTTATCAGATAAACTTGCTGTAAAAATTCCTTTTATTACTTCGTTGTCTATGGTACCTTTTAACAATACGTAGCTTCCCTGATTATCCCTTTTAATTAGGTCTATTTTTACTTTTGCTTTGTCTGAGATCATGATTATTACCCTAGCCTTTTCTTAGTTCAGCTAAAGCATGTTAAATTCTGTTCCAGCCCTTTATTTTAACTCTCTTTCTCTTTCAGGGGTGTCTCTTGTTAAAAAAAAAAAAAAAAGACAGTTTGTTGGATTCTTGTTTCTAATCCATTCTGCTTTCCACTTTTTTTATGGGTGAGCTCAAACCATTCACATTCAGTTTCCTTCCATCCCATTTTCTTATGTTTCTTCTTCTTTCTCTTTTTTTTATCCTCTCTCTCCTAAAAAGTCTGTTTTGCATCTGTCACTTCCCTTAATCTGTCCTCTCTTTTATCACTCCACCCCCAACCCCATTTCCCCCAATCCTCTTCTTCTGTTTCCCTATTGAGTAAGTTACATTTCTATACACAACTGAGTATTTATATATATTCTTCCTTTTTTGAATCAATATCAATGAAAATGAGATTCAAGCATTGCCTACTTCCCCTTACCCCCCAAATAAAAGCCCGTCCCTGTATGCCTCTTTTATTTGAGAACATTTTTCATATTCTACTTCTCTTTTCTCTTTTCCTCCCAGTGCACCCCATTTTCTCACCCCTTCATTTTTTTTTTTGAGATTCCAACATAATTGACTCAGATCCATGCCCTCTGTCTATATAAACTCCTTTAAAGTTACCCTAATAATGATAAAATTCTTAGGAGTAACATATCTCATCTTCCCATATAGGAATGTAAACAGTTTAGCTTTATTGAGACCCTTATGATTATTCTTTCATGTTTACCTTTTTATGCTTTTTTTGAGTCTTGTGTTTGAATGCCAGATTTTCTACTCATCTCTGATCTTTTCATCCCAAATGCTTGAAAGTCCCCATATTTCATTAAGTGTTCACTTTTTCCCCTGAAGGATTTATACTCAGTTTTGCTAGGTAGGTTATTCTTGGTTGTAATACTAATTTCCTTTGCCTTATTCCAAGCCCTCTGCTCCTTAAATATGGAGGCTGCTAAACCTTTGTGGTCCTGATTGTGGCTTCATGATTTTTTTGATGTTTCTTTCTGGATGGTTGAAATATTTTCTCCTTGACCAGGAGGTCTGGAATTTGGCTTTAATCTTTCTGGGAGTTTTCATTTAGTGATCCCTTTCAAGAGGATATCAATGGGTTCTTTCAATGTCTATTTTATTGTCTGGACCTAAGATACTGGGCAGTTTACCTTGATAATTTCTTGAAATATGCTGTCTAGCTTTTTCTTTGATCAGGCTTTCCTCAGGTCAGTTGTTTTTTCAATGAGATAGTTCACATTTTCTTGTATTTTTTCTTTGATTTTTTTGGATGTCTCATGGAGTCATTAGCTTCTTTCTTTAATATAATTTTATTAACTTTTTTCCTATTTGTCCAGTTCTGTTTTTAAGGAATTCTTTTTTTTTGAGTGAATTATTGACCCTCTTTTACCATTTGGCCAACTCTGTTTTATAATGTATTATTATTTTTTGTATCTCTTTTACCAAGCTGTTAATTCTTTTTTCATAATTTTCTTGCATCACTCTCATTTCTTTTCCCAATTTTTGCTCTACCACTCTTAATCTCTTACTTTAACTCTTCCAGGAATTCTTCTTGGGCTTGGTTCCAATTAGCATTATTCTTTGAGGCTTTGTTTGTAGCTGTTTTCATGTTCTTGTCTCCCGAGTTTCTGTCTTAGTCTTCCCTACCACCATAGTAGCTTTCTGTGGTCATTTTTTGTTTGTTTGTTTATTTGCCCATTTTCCAAGCTTATTTCTTCAGTTTGAACTCTCTATGTTAAAGTTGGGTTCTGCTCATCTGGGGATGGGGAGGCAGTGTCCCAAGCTTCAGGCTTTTTCGTGCTGCTTTTTTCAGAGCTAATTTTGGGGAGTGTATAAGTTTTTGGTGCTTCCAGGGCAGTATGATCCTAGAAGAGGTATGGTCATTGCTCTCCTGGTCTATACCCTGGTCTTTTATCTAGAAAGGATTACCGGTCCCCGTGTGAACAACCCCAGAAATCCTCTCCACCCTGGAACTATGGCCCATAACTGCATATGGGCAACAGAGTTTCTGTACCCTGTGCCAGCAAAGGGTCCCAGTAAGCTCTGATGAGTTGTTTCACCCCCTTACCCTCTCTTAGCAGAGAGCTCCCAAAGCTGCTGTGGCTGCTGCTGTTGCCATCACATGTGAGTTCCAGATGGCCTTCCACCCCAGTGTCACAAACTTCCTCCTGTGTTTTGTTAGGCTGGAACAGTGTCTCACTCTAACCTTTTGTTGTCTCTGCTCATCCAAAATTTGATTTCAGGCATTATTTTACAGTTGTTTAGAGGGGAATATTGATAGACTTCAACCGTGTGGCTTCTAATTAGCAATCTTGGCTCCACAAAAATGTATTTTTTATTCAAGCTTATTCCAAAGTAATAAAATAATTATAAAAAGAAAATTTTTTTAAATTTAAAGGTAAATTACTGAATATCACGTGTGTAAAGATAGGCTTGTACTGATGATATGATGAAAACATTGTTATTTAAAATATTTTAGCATCAGAAACCAAATTGTCTTCCCTTTCTTTAAATCTTCCTACATGTGCTGGTAGATACAGAAAGTTTCTTCCTTGTCTTGAATTTGTGTGTTCATGATTGTCACATAGTGCACCAAGTATATTTGGATAACTTGGGGCTTTAAATAGGATCTTGTTGTCCTTGTAAAGTCTTTCAACATCTGGTCTAAAATAACTTGAAAACTGATCTTCATCAACAGCTTTAGTCATCAATGCTTTCTTATGTGACTGTTAAAGAACCAGAAGCAGTAAGCAGCTGTAGGCTCTCAGCATGCAGGAGTTTGGAGAGCTATCAGTAATCCTTGGTTTTAATTTAGAATACCCTCCTGCATCACCTCCCAATAAAAGTATTAAACAACCCTTAGACACTTTAAATACACATTGAACTTTTTTCTTTCTTAAAAATAGTTCTGACAGGCATCCTTTTCCAAAATAAACTTTTTTCATCTACATTAAAAATTTGTTGATCAGCATATCCACTTTCTCCAATTATTTTCTTCAAAATATCAGAATATTTAGCTGTTGAGCCTCATCTGCAATGGCCACTTCTCTGATAATTTTAATATTATGCAATTGAACTTGATTTTTAAAGCTATCAAACCAACTCTTGTAGCAAATGTATCCTCAGTGTCTACTTCATTTCTGTTTTCTTTCACTACCTTAAATAAACTTGAAGCTTTTGTCTGAATGGCTATTCTGCTAAGGGGAAGGCATTTTTTACAGCAGCCTTCAATCCATATGGCTAAAGATACCCCATTTCTGTCACTATAACCATTTTGTTCCCTGTAGTTGTTTGAAAACCACAAAAAGCTGTTGCAACTTTATTTTTTTATTTTATTTTGCTGGTATGTATTAGACTATTTCTTACAGACAACCAGTGTTTCATCCTATTTCAGAGTTACCGTAACTGTGTAAATACCATTCAAGTATATCATGTCTTTGTCCTAATGCAATAATAAGTGTCTTTTTTGCACTGTCAGTGTTTCTATCTGAAGCATTTTTTCCTTTTATCTGTTATGTTAAAAAGTAAAATAGCATAACCGTTGGTAATATGGTATGCAGCAATATGTCACATCCAAATGTAATGATAGGCAAGTATGGACCAGTGACATAATATTGTGTTAAAATCCTCATCAAATACTCAATGCATCACATTAATTAAATTTTGGCTTACATGAAATGTGGCCTGGTATTAAACTGATTATACCATATTTGAAATTGAATTAGTCATAACCTAGCCATACAATAAAATCTGCTCTCCTCCACCCTCCATTTATTTTCCTCTCCAGTAAGAATCTGTGAGCCCATCCTTTAATTTATCTGCAACTAGGTTTTGCCTTTTACTTTAATATATGGCATGAATGTCAGGATTGATAAAATTTAGTTCATCTTTACTAGCTACTGGACAAGGATCTAACATTTAGAATACCAACAACTGAGTTCATTTTTATGGACAGTCTAAAAATACTTCATTTTTAGCATCTTCTGTCTACTTATATACTACTGTGCCACTGAGTTGCAAAAGTATAAAGAAGGGTAGCAGAAGGTTAAAGGCCAGTTTGTATTTTGCATTGCTTCATGTATTGTCTTGGCCAAAGAACTTAATCACAGTTGACCAGCCTGTTAATGATGAGCATTTATGTAATTAGTCAGTCTGATCCTCAGAACATAGACATCATCTGTTGTCAAGACTATGGGTAAAACCTTTTCAGCATAGTGGAACTTCTTAGAGTTGATTGAAATCACCTTTATATACCAAGGGTGCCAGGAATGGAGCCAAGATAGTGGAATAGCAGAAAAGAGTACAGTGAGATCTGCATCACTTCCCTCCCAGCCCCACAATCCCCCAGCTCTTCCAAATAGATCTAGAAAATTTACACCACACCAAATCCTGAGAACTACAAGAAAAAAAATCACTATGACTTATGTTTCCATACTGGATCTAATTACAGAAAGAGAGAGTTCTGCAGACACTGGGCATGGGTTCTGGTCAGGAATGTATCACTTAAAGCATTGCATCGTGTGTGTGTGTGTGTGTGTGTGTGTGTGTGTGTGTGTGTGTGTGTGTGTGTGTGTGTATTTTATATTTATATATGTGTGTGCACCAGAGCATGAACAGGTACTGGATTCTAGAAGGACATAAACTTGTGTAAAAAGCAGGAACAGTTTCCTTTCACAGATCCAGGGTTGACTGAGACAGCAACTTCTGCTTAGTAGTAGTATTTTCCAGGGTAAAGACCAGTTGTGGTCCATAGTCAGCAAAGCAAGGAGAAAGTTAAGGAGCAAGCAGCCACTGTATACTGTATGGCTCAGACCCTAGGACTGTATCAGGATCCCGTTTCCAGCTTCCATCCCAGTCTGAAGCTTAGTGGGGAATAACAAGTACAGGAATGTAAAACCAAAGGGAGCCTGTAGTTCTCTGACTCTGAGTCAGCAGAGATTTCCAGCTGGCTAATAGTAACTGCTTCTAGTAGCAACAGAGCTCAGACTAGAGGACCAGCCATCAGACTTTTCCCTGGATCAAACCACTTTGGGAGAACTGAAAGCTTGCAATTCCCAGAGATCCTGGAATAACACAACACTGAATGTTCCATGAAGGCAACAACAGGACTAGTTCATCCATTTCCTAGTCAGGAAGTAAGCTGAAAGAATGAGCAAGCAAACCAGAAAAAAGAATCCCACCACAAAGAAAGGAACACTCAATACACAAACTCAGAAAAAGAGAATGACTCCAAAATGTTCAGATCCAAAGCCTTCAAGAAAACACAGCTTGAACACAAGTTCAACTCAAATTCCTTGAAAAGATGCAATGTTTTTACGTGTTTTTATCAATGAATTGAGAGTGCTAGAGGAAAAAGAAATTAGAGTTATGGAAGAAAGAATTGATGAAGGAATTAACAGCTTGGTACAAGAGGTATAAAACCTTGACCAAGCAACAAACTTCCTGAAAATTTTTATTGAAAGAAATGGAACCTAATGACTCCATGAGACAACAAGAAATAATAAAAACAAAGTTAAGGCTTTTTTTAAAAAAGAAAAAATTTAAGGTAATAATAACTGACCAGAAAACAGATTAAGGAAAGGGAGTTTAAAATAGTTTAAATATTTGGACTACCTAGAAGTTATGACCAAAAAAAGAGCCAAGACATCATATTTTAGGAAACCAGCAAACAAAAATGCCCAGAATTCTTAGAATTAGAGGGCAGAGTGGAAATAGAAAGAATCCAGTCATCTCCTCCATGAAGAAACCCCAAAATGAAAACTTGCAAGAACATTATAGCTAAAATCAAACTTCCAAGTCAAAGAAAATGCTTCAGGTAGCCAGAAAGAAAGCTCTTAAGTACTGAGGAACCACAGTCAAGGTCACACATGATTTAGCAACCACCACTGTAAATAGGCAAAGGGCTTGGAATATGATATTCCTGAAGGCAAAGAATATTATAGGTTTACAAACAGGAAAAAACCAATTATAATTCTGCAGAGAGGAAAAATAGACTTTGAATGAAATAGAAGACTTCCAAATCATTCTTCATGAAAAGACCAGAGAGCTGCATAGAAACTTTGAAATGTCAACACAGGAGTTAAGAAACATAAAAAAGTGATGATGAGCAGACAGTCATAAAATGTGGAGATGATACATTTATCCCCTCTGAACCCTTCATCAGGGTCACTGATTAGCCAGCGGGCCTAGAATTGTTATATTGTATCTTAGTCTTTAAAGAAGAATGGAAAGGGAGAATGTTGGTCAGGGAAGGTCAGGGAAGATTACCTTACATAATTGGCCTGTGGAGATAGATGTGTCTGAACAAGGAGGAAGGATATTGGGGGAACGGATGATTTGGACCTCAGTGTCATCTGAACTGGGCAAAAGAGGAACAAATACATAACATTTGGAAGCAAGAGGGAAAGGAAAGAAGGGAATTTAGAGGGAGGGTAGATTAAGGAAGAGAGCAGTTGTAAATAAAATAAACTAAGGATATTTGAGAATATTTTCATCAAGTCTTTGTGGTGGCAAAGAATTAGAAACTGGGGGAGGGGAGTGATGATAGTAGCTGTGAACTCTTCCCCGTAGCGTCCACTTAGATCCTACTCTTCTAACTCCCCCACCCTGCCCCCAGTTCAGAGTTTTCTGTTGGTGATATCGTTATCCTCGTTGTTGACAATGGCTTCGGAATGTGCAAAGCTGGCTTTGCAGAAAGTGAAATCCCTCAGTCTGTCTTCCCTTCAGTTGTTGGGTGCTTCATACATGACTGTGTTAGTGTGTGTTGTCCAGAAGGACAGTTTTGGGAGATGAGGCCTAGAGCAAAAGAGATATTCTGACCCTGAAGTACTTCATTGAACTAACTGAGATGACATGGAAAATAGCTGCCATCATATTTTCTACAATGAGCTCCGTGTGGCTTCTGAAGAGCACCCTTTGCTGTTCACAGAAATGCCACACCCCAACCGTGTACATTGCCATCATCCAGCCTGTGCTGTCCCTTTATGCCTCTGGTTATATCTCTGGTATTGTGATGGACTCTGGTCATCGTGTGACTCATGTACCCATCTATGAAGGTTTTGCCCTTCCCCATGCCACCTACATCTGGATATGGTTGACCATGATCTAACAGACTACCTCATGAAAATCCTGAGATTTTCAAGAGAGGATATAGACTATATCACAGCTTAGAGGAAAATGACCTTAGGTTTCATGACCTTAAGGGTTACATAACCCTAGACTTCAGAGCAGGAAACGAACTTGGCTGTTCTCTGGACAAGAGCTATAAGCTCACTGGTGGTGAAGTTGTCACCATTTTTTAGTATAATTTGAGTTGCTTTCCAGGATGGTTGGGTCAGTTCCTAGCTGATAGGAACTCTTCAGGTGCTCAGGAGCTCTCTTAGTATGGAGTCCTGTGGAATCTATGAAACTTCAACCATGAAGTGTGATGTTGACATCCATAAGGATGCCAATACCATGTTGTGTGGTGGAATGCATTGATGACAGTATGCAGAAGATTCTAGCCTAACGCCCAAGCTCAGTGCAAATCATGATCACAGCTCCAACTGAGTACAAATACTTTATCTGGGGTGAAGGCTCCATTCTGGCCTCTTTCCACCTTCCAGCAGATGTGAATCAACAGGCAGGAATATAACAAGTCTGGACCCTCCATTGTCTACCAGAAATGCTTCTAAATGGAGTGTTTGCATGATTTTTGTTTTCTGTTTGTTTGTCAAAGGGTGTGACATGATGATTGGCATGCCTGTGTTTGGTAGGAATTTTATTTGTTTTTTGGCACTCTTCCATGAGATTGGTGCCAGTATTTCTGGAGGAGCTTAACCTGTACACTGACATTTAACCATTTCAAATAAAAGTACACATGTTTAAGGGGGAAAAAAAGGAAATTAGTGGGAATTGCTGTCAGAGGAATTACTGAACAAGTTATGCTCTATAAATGTGATGGAATACTATTGTGCTATAATAAGTGATGATGGGTGCAGTTTCAGAGAAACCTAAAAAGATTTGTACGAACTGATTATGAAATGAGGTGAGCAGAACCAGAACGATTTATGCAATGACAGCAATATTGTAAAGGCAGACAACTTTGAAATACTTAGGAACGCTTATCAGCATAATGAATAAACATGATTCCAGAGGACTTATAATTGAAACATGCCACCCACCTTCTGATACGAAAGAAGTACTGAGAGTACAGAACAAGTTGTTTGTTTTTTTAAACTTGGCTAATGCAGGAATTCCTTTTGCTTAAGTGAATGGGTTTGTAACAAGTGTTTTGTTTTTCTTATTTTAGTGGGGTGGGAAGGGTAGGAGAGAGAGAAGGTGGATTCTTACTGATTCAAAAAAATTAAATTTTTAAAGAAACAAGAGCACCTTAACACTATTTTGAGGTATCATAATCGAACTTAATGGAAAATTTTTATTTACTCATTTTATCCAGGATTTTTTTTTTAAACCTGTCTTAAGTGTTCAGTACAATTCCTGTGTAGGAATACCATTGATGCTTAGAAAATGAGGCTGTTTGGTTCAGGTAGTTTTAAAATACAGGTTTTCTTATAAACATTGCTTTTGGAGCATTACCATCAGTGTTCTTACCAAACTGGAGTTTTGTAACATCTAGTTTGGGTTAAAAAAAAACAGTGGATTTACTGAATGTAAATTGCTACTGGTTAATAATACTTCTAATGCTTTCAACAAAAAATAAGAGAAACAAATGAGTCGTGTTGGCTTGTTTCTGTTTTGTTTTTAGCATGTAGAAATCTTTAAAAAGAGTTTTGTATTTATATAAATTGATCTCTGTAGCAGATTATTTTTTTTCTGTCTTATTGCAGATCAGTATTTGATATTTGGTGCTGAGGAAGGGATATATACCTTGAACCTTAATGAGCTACATGAGACATCAATGGAACAGGTTAGTCATTTTGTTTTACCTCACTTGAAAAAGCATTTATTTAGCACCTACAATGTGTCAAGCTTTGTGTTAGGTGCTGGAGACTCAGAGAGGAAAACAGAACAGTCTTTGCCATCAAGGAGTTTTCATTCTCTCTATAGCTTGTTAGGATGTGCCAGTGTTTCAGCTCTGTTGATTTATCCTTTCAAGGACCATAGAGTCACCTACCTATCATGAGGAGGCATCAGAGTAGAACTGGATGGGTGGAGAGTGTTTTCTGAGAAAGGGGGGGTGGGGAGAGGGACAAGATAATGAGGATTAGGCTGAGGACACATCATGAATACTTCTCTACTGTTTTCCCTATTCTTCTGATAGAATTGTCTTGTTTATCATTTCATTGGTTTTCTTCTATTATTAAAGCTACTAATTTATGTTTCAGGGAATTAATGAGAGCATCTACTTCTCAACATTTAGGTAGTTAAGTTATGCTCTGAAAACTAGTTTTATGATTATTGTTTCCTTTGTACAATTTTTTTTTAAGTCTTATCGATATCTTCTGTTTTTACATCACTTTCATTTCTTGGTTTATCTTTCCCTTCTGCTATACACAGAGCTGTCTCTTAGACAACATAAAAAAGTGGGGAAAGATGATTTAGCAAAGCTAATACATTTGTTGAGCCTCACAGTTTATTCATTGTTTCACTGAATAATCCCCCACTTCTGAATGGAGGGCAATTTTCTCACCTCTTCTCTGGGTCATTATAATTACATGGCTTTCAATAGTTTTAATTGTTTCTAATTTATATTACTGTTGTCATTATAGTCATCATTTTCATGGTTCTCCTTGTTATTTTGCTTTGCATCAGTCTGTATAAATCTGTGTTCCCTGTATTCATCATATTTAATGTTTCTTATTGCACAGACATAGTCCACTATATTCACATACTACAGTCTGTTCGGCCATTCCTTAATCAGTGTTGCTAATTCTTTACCACTGCAAAATGTGATGCTTAAAATAGTGTGTTTTATTTGGGGACTTTTCTTTCTATCTTAGACCTCCTTGTTATGCTTAGCAGTGGGCCACAGGCTATGTACTGAGTTAGTTTTTTTGGTATAATTTGAGTTGCTTTCCAGGATGGTTGAGTCATTTCCTAGCTTCAGCAGCAGCATTTTAATGTGTTTCTTCCTACGATTCTTCCAGCGTTGATTGTTTCTATTTTTTGTTATCTTTACCAATTTTCTACGTATGAGGTGATACTGCAGAGTTCTTTTGATTTGTATTTCTCTTACTATTGGTGTTTTGGAGCAGGTTTTCATAAGGTAGTTAAGAGTTTGCAGTTCTTTTGAGAAGAGCTTTGACCACTTGCCCACTGGGAATAGATAGTGGTCCTGTATATTTTTATCAGTACCTGCTGTATCTTAGATTTCAGATCTTTATCAGTGCTGTTGAATGCCATTTTCTCCACTTCTCTTATCCTAAGTTGATTTTGTTATTGCAAAAGTTTTTCAGTTTCATAATCAAAATGATCTATTTTATGTTTTGTTGCCATCTCTTTATTTAGTCAAGATTTCTCCTCTTAGTCATTGCTCAAAGGTACCTGGTCTGGCTCTTTTCCATCTCCCTACTGCTTCCTCCTCCAGCTCCTTCTTCCCCCCCTTTCAATGGGCCAAAGAATAAAGTGCTGGGCCCAGAGTCAGGAAGACCTGAGTTCACATCTTGCCTCAGACACTTGCTATCTGTGTGACCCTGAGCAAATCACTTTAACCTATCTGCCTCAGTTTCCTCAAACAAAATAGACATCATAATGGCACTTATTTCCAAGGTTTGTAATGAGGATTAAACGAGATAATACTTGTAAAGTGCCACAGTGCCTGGCACCTACTACCTGCTTGTTCCTTTTTCTTTCTGTTCTTTCTCTCCCTCTCTTTTCATATCCAGGTCATGTATTCATTTTCAGCTTACTATGGCATATAGCATAAGATGTTGGTCTAATCCTAATTTCTACCAGTCTGCTCAAGTTTTCCACTAGTTCTTGTCAGAAAAGAGGTTCTTCCCCAATTTATTTATGTTCTCAGATTTATTGAACACTGAGTCAGTTTAGTCATTTCTGATTCTTCTTAATTTAGTCTATTCCATTGATCTACTTTTTGGCCATAATGAGTTTAAGATGCCTTTTGTACATCCAGTTTGAGATATCTAAAAGGCAGCTGGAGATGTAAGATTCTCAATCAGCAAAGAGACTGGATTTGAGAATTATTGGCATAGGTCAAGTAATTAAATATATGGGAGCTGATGAGATCACCAGGTAAAATAGTATAGAGGGAGAAGAGATGAGGGCCCCGCACAGAACCCTGAGGAACACCTGCTGTTAGAGGGCATGTTCTGGAGGAAGATCTAGCAAAGGAGACAGAGAAGGAGCCATTGGAGAGATAGGAGAAAAACCTAGAAAGAATAGAGGAATTGGATGTCCCATAAACAGCTTAAACTCCAGTCCAAAACAGACCTTATTATCATTCTACTTCTTTCCACTTGTATACTGCCAGTTGACTTCAGATCCTCATTACCACTTACGTAGATTTTTGCAACCGCTGCCTTACTGGCTTCTGGACCTTAAGTCTCCTTCCACTCCAGTCCACCCTATACACTACTGTCAAAGTAATTTTCCTTAAGTGGATATCTGATCATCTGACACCTCTATTTGGCAAACTCTAGTGGCTTCCTTTTGCCTCTAGGAGAAAATACAAACTCCTCTGTTTAGCATTTAAAGCTCTACACAAAATTATTGGGCTTTTTTACTTTCCCTCTTGTACTCTGTGACCCAGTCAAACTGGCCTCCTATTTCAATGCCTTTGCAGTGACTGACTGTCTCCCATGCCTGGAATGTGCTCCCTCCACTCCACCTCAGAGCCCCCCTCTTTCTTTTAAGATGTCACTCGGGCACCTTCTTTGGCAGCAAACCTTTTCTGTTGCCCCCAAGTGCCAGTGCCTCTCCCTCAATTATCTTGTATGTATTTTTGTATATATTTGTATTCATTAGCTTGATATTTATGCCATATTTGTGGTTTCCCACATTATAGTATAAGTTCTCTGCAAGGAGAGATTTTTTTCATTCATTGTATTTAAATACCTGGTGCCCAGCATGCATCAGGTACACAGTTGTTATTTTACATCAATGGATTGATTGCCCCCAACACACTTGCCCTCTTCCAAACTTCCATTTCCATTTCCATAGGGGGTCCCACCTTCCTTGTAGACACCCACAAAGACAAAGAAATTGAGACAGTATCAATAAGTACAACCAGGAAAACAACACAGACAACTACTATACTGTAAATGGGAAGCCCAGCATACCAACACCAAGTGCTCCAGAATTGTCCCTGATTGATTGAGCACTATTTATTTCCTGGTTATGTAATAGTTAATCTGAACAATTAAAAAATTAATTGGTTATAGATGTAAGGTGTTAAAAGTCATAGCTGTATCTTTTTTTAAAAATTTGAAGTTGTCTTACTGACTTGAAAATCTACATTCTCAATATGAAATATATTTTTAAGATGTTATATATACAGCACTTTTAAAAATACATTCATTTTTCTTACCAGCTATTTCCCCGAAGATGTACATGGTTATATGTAATGAATAATTGCTTACTATCAATATCTGGTAAGTCTTTTATATTTTAAAGTGTTTCTCTATTAAAATATTAGAGAAATATTGTTATATTATTTCTTGTTTTTGAAGCTGTATTTTACATATACCTTTTTTTTCAGGTAAAGCATCTCAGCTTTATTCCCATAATTTACCAGGACTTTTTGATTATGCAAGACAAATGCAAAAGTTACCTGTTGCTATTCCAGCACATAAACTCCCTGACCGAATATTGCCCAGGTGAGTGTATACAAAGAGGTTATTTGTTTGGTTAGTCGTAGACATAATATGTTGTAGACCTTCTTAGAGTCATCTCTGCTCAAGGTGGCCCATTACTAAAGCATCAGACTTGTGCTCAAAAATTCCATGATTCTGATCAATAGAAACTTTTGTATTCTATTTTGCCTTTCCTCATTTCTCCCTACACCAACTTTGTCTCATTTTTTTAATCTTATTTTTTCTTTTCTATTTTTCTTGTCTTTCATACAAATCACTTTTCTTTGTTGTTTTTTCCCACTAAACTTTAAAAGTTTTACATCTTGTTTCAGTTCTGTTTTTTTTAATCAAAGAAAAATAAAGTACTTTGTTGACCAGTAATCTATGGAAATTTATCATTTTAATGTTTAATATTGATATTGTGTACAGTAGTAATTTTATTAATATACATAATCTTCCTGTCAACACAAAACACAACCCTTCTGCACCACAGTCCTCAGGATTTCATGTGGTCAAAAAATTCTTTACCCTATAGGCAGTTTGGTCATGAGCCTTTCCAAATTCAGTTCAGTTTAATAGTCATTTAATAGCCAAAATGTAAGGTGTGGGGTCAGGTGCTAGGAATGCAAAGAAAAATGAAAAAGACAATATCTTGTCTCAAGAAGCTTCCATTTTTTTAGAGACGGGGCACATAGATAAGCAAATACAAGGTATACCGCAGGAATGAGGGAAGCACCAACTATACTGGGGAGAGGGGAAAATTAGGGATTCTTGAAAGGAAGCTAGAATCTCCAAGAGGTGAAGTTGAAAAGAAAAATGTACCAGTAATGAGAGATCTCCTTTGCAAAGATACAAATGCAGATGAAATGTCATGCATGAGGGAACCATAAATAGGTAGGCATGATTTGAATGGAAGAGAAAATACTGTAGTAGTCAAAGAATCTAAAAAAGTTGATTTGATTCTGATTGTGTAGGGTTTAAAAAGTCAAATGGCTTCCTTTTTTCTTAGAAGTGAAGGGAGCCCCTAAAGTTTGTTGAGCAAGGGATTGACGTGGTAAAAATCGTGCTTTTAGAAATCTCCATCAAGCAGCCATATGAAGGTCAGACTGGAGAGGGAGAGATGTGAGGTAGGGGGATCAAGTTAGAGGCCAAGTGATCATCATGTGAGTGGAGAAGAGGAGGAAGGGGAGAGATGCTGCGGAAATTACATCAGCAGTCTTAGGAATTGCTTGGAAATAGGGATGTGGAAAAAAGAGGCATAGAGAATGATTCTGAGAATGCACACTTAGGCCACTGAAAATACAGTGGCATGTTCTTGGGAGAGATCAGAAGGTGGGGTTTAGGAGGAAGACAAACCTTTTGTGGCATATTGAGTTTTAAGCTGCCTTTGAGAAATCATGAGAGCAGCAAGAAGATAGAAACATTGTACATGTTTGTTTCCTGCAAACATCTCAAACTTCAAAACCTTAAAAGAATCATGTTCCGGATCCAAAGTAATTATCACCTAATCCATAAGAAGAATACAGAACCCCCAATAATAAAAATTACATAAATTAATGACAAGGAATTTTAATACTTAAAGCTCCCATTTATTGTCTCTGTGCCCAGTCTACTTACTGTGCATTCCCAGTCCAATTAGCCCAAGAAACTAAAAACCTTTTGACTCAGAGTCTGGATACAGGGATCCCCCATGTCAGTGACTATTTGAATCTTTCCATCCGAAAAACAATAGCAGGCACTAGTTCTGACCAACCATGTGACAGAAAGGAACACTATATAGGAAGGAATGGGAGCAATGAGTCTTAACAGAGAATAACAGAAGAAAACAAGTATCAGACCTAGGGAAAAGGGCACTGGAGGCCCAGCTGACACTCATATACTCTATTATGAGAATGTTAGGGCCACCCAGCAGGTTAGACTGGAGGGGTGGAGGGCCTGTGTAGCCGGAGAAGGGAGTGATATCTAAGAGGGAGAAGAATCCAAGAGGCAAACAATGGGGAATATAAAATGGGGTTTGAAAGAGTAAAAACCTAATTTTCAAGCAGATAAACCAAGAGGAAATATGATAAAAAAGAATAATAAAACTTCAAGGACAGAAATTGAAGTATTTTGAATAGTTATATGTGAGAGAGGTAGATTGGCATAGTACGGGGGTTAGCGTTCTGTGGCCCAAGGGCCACCTCCTTTTGTGTAGATTTGACCCATAGACTGTAGTTTACCACCCTCACGAGTACCCCTGCTGTAGTAGACCAAGAGCTGATCTCAAAGCCAGGAAGATCTAGGTTCATGTCCCATCTGTGACACACATTGGATTCTGAGTAACCTAGTAACCTAGTAACCAATCAGTCAATGCTCTGGGCAATTTTTTATGAATGATAAATGTGAGAGAAATTATAGACTGCTATTGATCAAGGGGGATTCTTTACCTGGGAGTTCGCTATACCAATGAAATCTCTTAGATCTAGTCCCTCCCCCTAACCATTATAAAGGAAAATGAAACAATATCATTTGATGAAAGGGAGAATCCTGACCATTTCCCGTAACTCCAGAAATGTTCAAAATAAAAATTAAATAATTAAAATAAGAAATTCAGGATGAGTTCAAATTGGAAGTCAACAACCCTCAATAAAGAATTGTAAAGCAAAAAAATTAGAATAAGACAAACCGAATGTATAATATAAAATCTCTATAAAGAAACAAGCTCTAGGAAAGAGAAAAACAAATCTGGAATTATAAAATGCTGAAGTAGAGAAACTTTGGCAGAAGAGAAGGGAAAAGCATCAACATTAAAAATAGCACATAAATTCTACACAAACAATATGACTGATCTTGAAGATAGGGTGCAGACAGATAACCTGAGCATCATACATCTCTCAGAAAAATATGTGAGAGCAAAACTTTTTAAATCTGTATAGAATATTGCAAGGAATGGTATAAGGACAGTTTCAAATATTAGCAAAAAAGCATTCGTTGAGAGAATCTACAGGTCATATCCATTGGAAAACCCATAGTTAAAAGTAGAAAACTTTTAGCAATTAAAATTAATAATTTCAATTACCAAAAAAAAAAAATTTTGCAAGCAGTCAGGAGAAAAACTTTCAGATGTGAAGGAAAGGCAGATTTCAATAATAAAACAGGATTCATCCAGATTCATAAGGATGGAATAATATTGCAAAATGCAAAGAAATTCAAATTACAACCCAAAATTCATGCATTCTACAAATCTGAGCCTAAGCATCAAAGAAATAGAATCACTGTTCAATTAAGGAGAGGCATTTTAGGCATTCCTGGAAAAAATAGAAATGAGCAGATTATTCAACTTACAAATATCCCCAACAACAAAACTTAAGAAAGGTAACTGTGTGCAATTATTATTTAAAAAATAAAAAGAGTGAAATTATTTCCCTGATGTTTATGTTATTGTTTTTGACAGGGAGACAGAATAATGAGAGATCATTAAAGGATGAAAAGAGGAATTTTAAAAGGTAGAGGAAGGCAAGATAGAAGAGTTGAATCAGTGTTCCATGGACTAAATCTACCTTTACTCCCTATAATTGAATAGATATGTTTTGTGTAAAAAAAAATAACAGAATGGAAAATTAGATGAATGAGGGAGGGAGGTAAGAAACGCGAGCAAATGGTATAAAAAGGATGAGATAGTAATTTATTTAGTCTATCAACAACAACCACAAAAAGCAGCATAACTTAGTGGAGATGGAAAGCTGACCTGGAAAACAGGAAGACCTCAGTTCAGATTCCACCCCTAACAAACATTTGGCTTTGTGACCCCAGGCAGATCACTTAATCTTATCAATAAGAAGAATATTATGTATAGGAGAAAAGAATGAAATCAGTAGAAAGAATTGAATAGGATTGGGGTAGGAGAAGTAGGAGGGGCATTCTTTCCCCTTAAAGGTGCTATTAAAGAAATATTACCATCTAAGAGGTAAGTGTCTGATGATTTTTTTTCTGGATAGCATCCCAGTCCAAAAGGTAAACCATATTACTTCTCAATGGCAGCTAGCACCTGGAGTGGTAGAAAGACTGCAAAGAACCAAATGTAAGATAATTTGAACTTAAGAATAGGAAATAACCTTTGTAAGGGCAAAGAACTAGACTAGGCATTTTTCAGAGGAAACACTGAATGAATCCTATCATACAGCACTGCATTCATCCTACATTGCTAACCTCATCTATTGGTATTTTTTATATTGAGGAAAATGATAATGTGAGAATTTATCATCATTCCTGGGACGGACCTAAAAGCAGTCTTCAGAGGGAAAATTATGAGAGCAAATAAAAGTAAACAGTAATTTTAAATTAGCTTATTAGATAACACACTTCTTAACTTTCTATCAATAAGCATTTCTCAAATGCTAGGTGGCAGGTACTGTTGTACTGGGTTCTGGGGATACCCAGATAAAATCAAAATTGTCCTTTCCCTAAAAGCTTACATTCTAACATGGGAGACTATGTGCATGCATATATGTGTGTACATAATGCATACAGAAGTGAAAGAGGAAAAGGGAAGGGAGCAAGTGTTGATTGCATCCTACTAAGTGCCAAGCCTGGTGCTGAGTGCTTTACCAATCTCATCTCATTTGATCTTCACAGCAGCCTTTTAGAGTAGGTCTAATGTTATCCCCATTTTGTCCTGAGGAAACTAAGACAAATGGGTTGAGTGATATAAGGGGACCTGGGCAGGGGCACCAAGAAAGCCCTCATACCTAAAGGACACCAGGAAAGGCTTCACTTGGGAGCTGGAGGTTGAACTGAGTCTGAAAGGAAAAGTGGAGGTTTGGGGGGACAGAAATGAGAAGGGAGCGCCCAAGGCCGTCCATGCAGAGCAGGGGAAGAAGGAGGAAGGGAGGCATGTAGTAGGGAAGGGGAAACAACCATCATGCATGAACAACAGCAAGAAAAGCAGTTTAGCTGGGTCCTGGAGGATACCAGCCACATGGTAAAGTCCTTGCTGTGTTGCCACCACCCCCATGATTCCCCCCAGAAAGAGGAGCCCTTGGAGTTAATGGAGTAGGGGGACAACATGATCAAACCTACAGCTTAGAATAACCACTTGGAAAGCCATGTGGAGGACAGATTGTATCAGCCATTTTTGTTTATCTTTTAGGAAATTTGCTGTATCTGCAAAAATTCCTGAAACCAAGTGGTGTCAGAAATGTTGTGTTGGTAAGTACTAAAGCTGACGAGAACATATAATGAGATTCATTTTTCATCCTATGCTAAAGGAATTTTAAAAAGAGTTTGTAGAGGCAGCCCTTGTTATTGGACAGCTCACTGTCTGAAAGAGTTTGGTTGTCCCTCTCAGGACAAAAATGGTTTCCTAGCTGCCTGTCCTACCTTTTGGGCAATTTGATTCAATAAATCTTTTTTAAACATAACTCTGTGTAAAGTGCTAAGCTAGGCTCTGAGTATACCAAGAGAAAATGAAACAGCCCTCAGGAAGCTTACATTCTATTGATGGGAAAGCGAATACATATAGGTCAGTTCTATACAAAGTAAATGTGCAGGGTGATTTCTGAGGCAATAGAAAGATGGACTTTTTGGTTAAGAATGGTATTTGATCCATATCTTTCAGGAAGCTAGGGATTTTGAAGGGTGGAGATGCAATGTTTGGTGCCAGCAACACCAAGCAGTCCAGTTGAGGTTGAAGATAGAATACAAAAAAGACTGATTTGAAATCATTCTGGGAAGGATATGGGAGCCACATTGTGAAGCCCTTTAAGTGACATGCAAAGGTATTTTTTAATTTATCATAGAGTGAATAAGGAGCCACTGAAACTCCCTTAGCAAAAATGTAACACAGTCAGACTTGAGCTTCCATTTGACAAGAGCAAGAATGGGAGATGTGAAAAGTACCAAGATCGATTCCCCTCTTCTCATAGTCCAGGAGAGAAGTGAAGAGGTCCTGAACTAGGATCATGGCAGTATGAGAAAAGGAAGAGGACAGACATTAGATTTTTTGGAGATAGAATCAAAACTTGACAATGGATTCAATATAGGAGATAAGGGAGAATGAAAAGTCAGGGGTGACTCTGAGGTTGCAGGCCTAGGTGAGTGGAAGGATAGGGGCAGCCCTTCACAGAAATCAAGAAGTTAGGAAGCGGGAGGGCTCCTGAGGCAAATATAACCATCAATTTGGACATACTGAATTTAAGATTCCTTTTGGACATCGAAGGTAGAGATGTCCAATAGGCTTTGGGCAGGTGGTATAGGATTAGAACTTAGCAGGAAGATGGAAGGATAAAGAACATTTCAGTTCCATTCATGTAGATAGGATAAGCCTATAGAAGGCTTACCAGGTAGAAGGTGTAGAGAGAGAAAAAAGAAGAGAGTCCTGTCCGCAGGCCAGAGGCACATTTACTGTTCTCCCATACAGGGGAAGAAATGGTAAGACAGCTGGAAAGAAAACCAGGAGAAAGCACTATTATGAAAACCTGGGGAGGAGATGAGCATATCATGAGGAAGAGGCTGTCACCAGAATCAACAGAAAGGGTATAAAGATGTAAGGCTAAGAAATTTCAGTTTTAAAATAACGGTTTTAAATGAACTAAAAAGAACAGTTTGTATTTTAACCTAAAGGCCCTGGGAAGTTATTGAGGCTTCTGAGAAGGGGAGGGACATGGTCAGACCTGTGTTTTAGGAATATCATTAGCAGCTGTGTATAATGGAAAAACTGAGGACAGGAACACCAACCAAGAGACTGTTACAGTCGTCCAGGGAAAAGATGATGAGGACTTATGATGGTGGTTCTCTGGATGGAAAAAAGGGGATGCATGCAAAAATTGTGGTATTAGAACTGACACAATTTGATAACTGATTAGATATTGAAAGTGAAGAGGACTTCCGGGATTGTCAGAAATCGGAAAGTTAGGAAGAGGCTTGGTGTAGGGCTTGGGCAAAGATAATTCCATTTTGGACATATCCAACAAGCAGTTTGTCTCAGGAGGTTGAGAGCTGAATTGGTAGATTTGGCATCTCAGTGGAGATAATTGAACCCAGCAACTGCTGCTCACCAAGAGGAAGGATGTGGAAAGAAAAGAGAAAAGCATTCAGGACTGAGACCTGGTGCATATCAGTTGTTAGGATGCTGGACATAGACGATAATTTGGCAAAGGATAGAGAAAAGGAGCAGTCGGGCAGATAATCAGGAGAGAGCAATGTCGTGAAGGTGTATTTAGGAAAGTGGCCAACAGTGTCAAACATGGAAAGATCAGAAAGGGTTAGGACTGAGAAAAGACCATTCAATTTAGCAATTGGGATTAATGGTAACCTAGGAGAGAATGTTTTTTCAGTTGAGTGATAAGGTCAGAAGCTGAGCTACAAGAGGTTGTGGAGTAGGAGGGCAGTGACGTGTGTAGACAATGTCTTTGGGGAGGATGGATTGCTGTAAAAGGGAGGAGAGATGTAAGATTATGACTTGCGGGGGAGACCTGTGCCTGTTTATACACATCAGGGAAGGGGCCAGGGAACAAATAGAAATTGAACATTGGAAACAAAGAAGGGCTAATTGAAGAGATCAGTCTGGGAAAAGACTGAGTCAAGCGCGTAAGTTAGAGCATTTGTCCTCCAAGAGCAGAGCAAAAGAGAGAACATGAGGGATGCTGGGGAGGGGATTTTTATCTGTATATGATAAATGGCTTCAGTTTTCTCATTAAAGGAACGCTTTGTAACACAGAATTTTCCATGATTAGAAAAAGGTATTTGTGTATGAAACATGAGGTTGAACTAGATAACTTTGAAATCCCCTTCTAACTAACATGAGAGGATAATGGGAGAGAACATCCAGCGTTGTTGTTTAGTCATGTCTGATACTTTATTACCCCGTGGACCCTTCTATTCTCCAGTCTCTTGAAGTCTGTCCAAGTTCATGTTCATTTCCATGATATTATGTATCTATCTCTCTCATCTCCTTTTTCTTTTCCCAACATCAGGGTCCTTTCCAATAAGTCCCATCTTCTCATGTGACCAAAGTATTTAAGTTTCAGCTTCAGTATTTCATTTTCAGTGAAGAGTCTGAATTAATTTCTTTAAATATTGACTGATTTGACCTCCTTGCTGTCTCAAAAGTCTTCTCCCAGCACCACAATTCAAATGAAGCATCAATTCTGCAGCATTCAGCTTTCCTTGTAGTCCAGCTCTCACAACCATACATTTCTAACGGAAAAAACCATAGCTTCGACTATGCTGTCCTTTGTCAGCAAGGTAACATCTCTGCTTTTTAGTATGCTGTCCACATTTGCCAAAGCTTTCCTTTGTGTCTTTTAAGTGCAAGTGTCTTTTAATTGCATGGCTGCAGTTGCTGTCTTCAATGATCTTTGAGCCCAAAAAATATAAAATCTAACACTGCTTCCTTTCTTCATGCTCTGTTTGCAAGGAAGTAACGGGATCAGTTGCCAAGATCTTCGTATTTTTGGTGTTAAGCTTCAAGCCAGCTTTTACCCTCTTCTCTTTCATCCTCATCAAGAGGCTTCTTAATTCCTCTTTACTTTCTGCCATTAGAGTGGTGTCATCTGCATATCTGAGATTGTTTATATTTCTCCCAGCAACCTTAAGTCTGACTTTGGATTCACTCAGCCTGGCATTTCATGCGATATACTCTATAGACATACTCTACAAGTTAAATAAGATGACAACATACAGTCTTGTCATACTCCTTTCTCAATCCTAAACCAATCAGTTGTTTCATGTTCAATTCTGACTATTGCTTCTTGACCTGCATGCAGGTTCCTCAGGAGACAAGATGATCTGGTATTCCCATCTCTTTGAGCATTTGCCACATTTTGTTGTGATTCACTCGGAGGCTTATCCTTTGCTTTCTCTGTGATCCAGCAAATGTTAGCTGTTTGTTCTCTAGTTCCTCCACCCCTTCAAAAACCAGCCTGTTCTTCTGATAATTTTCCATTAATATATTGCTGAAGCCTCGCTTGCAGAATGCTAAGCATAACCTTGCTCCATGTGAAATGAGTGCCGTTCTTCAGCAATATGAATATTCTTTGGCATTGCCCTTCTTTACGATTGAGAAATAAGCTGCTTTTTTTCCCCAATATTGTGGCTACTGCTGTGTTTTCCAAATTTGTTGGCATACTGAGTGCAGCACTTTAACAGCATCATTTTTTATGGTTTTAAATAGCTCAGCTGGAATTCCATTTCCTTCATTAGCCTTTTTGTTACCAGTGCTTCCTAAAGACCATTTGACTTAATTCTCTACATCAGTGACTATATACCGTTATGGTTATTGCTGATGTTAAAATCTTTCTTACATAGTTTTTTGTGTGTTTTCTGTCTCTTATCATGCTCATTTTTGCGCCAAACATTCCCCTGGTTTTTTAAATTTTCATGAGATCTGTCTTTTCCATGCTGTTGTTTTCTTCCATTTCTTTGCATTGCTCACTTTAGAAAACCTTCCTATCTTGCCCTTCTTCCTTTACCTTTTGCTTTCTTACTCTTCATTTCTTTGGAATGCTTTTTGTTGCTGCCTCCTGTACAGTATTGCAAACCTCTGTCCATAGTTCCTCAGGCTCTCTTATCTACCAGATCTAATTCCTTAAATATGTTCATAACCTCCACTTCTTGTTCATAATGGTAAATTTGGAGTATCCACCTCAAATGTCCACATGGACTATCTGTGCCCAATCTGTGATAGAGCATTTCGAGTTCATATTGGTCTGATCAGCCACAGTTGGACACACTGAAACTTAACTTTATCATGGTGATGTCATCTTGGTCTTCTTCCAGAATGAAGGACAACAATCAGCTATTTAGGTCTTACCTATGTGGTCTGATGGTTTTCCCTACTTCCTTCAATTTGAATCTGAATTTTACAATAAGAAGCTCATGATCTGATCCATAGTCAGCTCCAGGCCTTATTTTAATGAACTATATAGAACTATATCCATCTTTGACTGCAAAGCATATTATCAATCTGATTTCTGTATTGACCAAGTGTAGTGGTCCCCTGTTGAGTTGTTGAAAAAGAGTGAGATATCTTGACAAAGCTCTATTAGTCTCTTCCTTGCTTCATTTTGTGCTCAAAGGCCAAACTTGCCTATTATTGCAGTTCTCTTTTGATTCCTACTGTAACATTCCAAACCTGTAAGAGGAATGTGACATCTTTTTTGGTGTTATTTCTAGAAGGTAGTTAAGGTCTTTATAGAACGTATTGATGCCTCTTCAGCACCAGTGGTTGGAGCATAGATTTGTATTACTGTGATGTTGAATGGTTTGCCTTGAATTCGGACAGATACCATTCAGTCATTTTTGAGTCCAATACTGCTTTTCTCACACTTTTGACTATGAGGACTACTCCATTTCTTTTAAGGGATTCTTGCCTACAAGAGTATATGTAATGATCATGTGAATTAAATTCACCCATTCCTATCCATTTAAGTACACTGACACCCAAGATGCTGATGTTTAGTCAGATGCATCAGCAGCCAAGCTTCCTTTCATCTCTGGGACGGACACTTCGTTGGCATTGGAGCTCCTTGTAGTTCTCATCTGCTCCTGTCCAGTAGCATGTTGGACACCTTCTGACCTGAGGGGCTCATCTTCATTGTCATTGCTGTTTATCATTTCAGTACTGTCCATGGGGTTTTCCTTAACAGAGATTCTGGAGTGGTTTTCTATTTCGTTCTCCATTGGATCATCTTTTGTCAGAACTCTCCACTATTACCTCTCTGTCTTAGGTCACCCTGCACAGCATAGTTGTAGTTTCCTTGAGATACACAAGACCCTCTGCCATGACAAAACAATGATCCAGGGAAGTAATATCCATTATTATTCAGTGGAAAACATGAAACTGAATCTTGGAAAAGAAGTCAGACTTAGAACTTGATTTGTAAGTCTTCAGGTCATGACTTCATTTGTGAAAGTATATAAGATCTCAGAGGAGGAATATGTAACAAAGTTGAACAAGAAAAAACAAAGTTGTCTTCCATGTGGGGAAAGTCAACAGATTATTCCCCCTATAGCTGAATTTTCAGGGTGGTCCTTTCTGCTTGGTTATGTATACTTGAAATTCTTGCCAAATTAATAATAAGTAAATTAAGTAACTTAATTTTTCTTTTAAGCCTTGAGTTAAGGTAATTTATAATGAACTTTAAAATTATTTAGCTCCATTTATAAACGTAATAACAGAAAATATGTATAATTTTTGTCTTGACAGTGAGAAATCCTTACACAGGCCATAAATACCTTTGTGGAGCACTTCAGTCTAGCATTGTTCTATTAGAATGGGTTGAACCAATGCAGAAGTTTATGTTAATTAAGGTAAGCATAAAAGGCTAGCCTGTATAATTCTTAGGGCAAAAAGACTAATGTTCCAGTTCTTTTTAAGTTTTATATCATAAAGTCCACAAAATATTTCTTCCTAGTTGACTTATGTTACTTGATTATGTAAAATTGTATGACAGATTGATGAAAACCATTCCATTTTCAGATATCCAGTTGTCCTAATGAAGAATATTCTTGGGCTAGAGGAATTTTGTGTGAAAGTTTGAAAAGGAGATGGAAAAATTAAAAATGAATTGTATTCACAGCTATTGATGAAGTGTGGGAACAAAGCTAGAAAACCAAGCTGGTTTCTATGTGACTAAAGCCATCAAAATAGAGTCCTTTGCAGATTTGTCCCTTGCCCAAGATAATAAAAGATGACTCAGGGTAAAATACTCAGATCATCTTGTCAAAGAATGTTCTTTTGCCATGGGGCAATCAACAAATTGTCCTAAAAAATTAAGTTCAGAGTTTCAGAAGTCTTTTGAGTAATGAATACTCTTTAATACATTTTGTACTACCCTAGCATGCTTATTTAAAACTTGAACTACAAATATTCAGAGTGTTAAAGATATAAATTGTTCATGTGATGCCAAATGAAATTTCTAAAACATACTATCATAATTTGATAATTATTTCTTTGTTGCTTGGTATCTTGGTAGAAATTACTTCAGATAGATTTGGATTGGATTCTTTGTAACAGTTTCAGGTGGTCTTACGATATTTAAAATATTACTGTTGTTCACTTGTGTCTTAACTCTTTATCCCATGGACCATAGCATATCAGTACTGTTCATGGGGTTTTCTTGGCAAAGAGACTGGAGTGGTTTGCCTTTTCATCCTCCAATGGATAAAGGCAAACAGAGATTAAGTGGCATTCCCAGAGTAACACAGCTAGTAAATTTGTAAGTCTGAATTTAAACTCAGGTCTTCCTTACTCTAGGCCCAGCACCCTATCCACTGAGCCATCTAACTATCTCTATTTAAAATGTTATCTCCCCTTATTTTCAAGCTTGTACATGCTTGAGATTTTTATTTCTGATTTTCATGTAACAGTTTATTAGCCTTGATATGAACTGTGGAATTAGAGGAAAAGCAGTTTCAGTAATTTTAGATCTATTATTGTGATAAAACTTCTCCTTTATAATGAAATCTAAGTTTCTAAAAGTCATATGTTATACAAAGAAGAATCTAAATTCATATGTTATACAAAGCTCTTTACATTCATAGTCATATATGAGAAAAATATCTCATAGGACAGCTTCAGTGTCTCCTTTCACAGCTGAAAGTAAACAGGCTCTTCCCTCGGCCATATTTTAAATCCTAGGAAGGCTAGCTTGTATTTGTATAGTACTTTATAATTTTCAAGGCACTTGAACATACATCAGCTCTTTTTTCTCACCACAACTACTTTATATAGACTGGGCATGTGTTATTGTCTCCATTTTACAGATAAACGGAGACCTGAAAAGAATAAGTAACTTGCCTGGGGTTATTCAGCTAGTAAAATAATGCCAAAATCCAGATGTTCTCACTCCTTAGTCTAGTGTTCCTTCCAGCATGACATGGTGTCTTTCTTCCTTTGCTCTACTGACATCATGTTCATTTCAGTCACGTTTGAATATGGCACTGCTGGAAAAGTGACAGAGTAGGCTTGGGCTGAGCCTCCACCTTCTCTCTTCAAGAACATTTGAGCAGATAGCTCTGGAAATACCATTTTATCTTAATTTTATTTCAGTAACAAAGTTTCTTGTTTGTGACTTATAAAAATAATATTTACTTTCTGGTATATAAAACTATGATGATTCTTTATTTTAACAGTATTTTTGTTTGTTTCTCTAGCACATAGATTTTCCTATACCATGTCCACTTAGAATGTTTGAAATGCTGGTAGTACCCGAACAGGAATACCCTTTAGTTTGTGTTGGTGTTAGTAGAGGGAGAGATTTCAACCAAGTGGTTCGGTTTGAGACTGTCAATCCAAATTCTACCTCTTCATGGTTTACAGAATCAGGTTTGTGCACTTATTTTTTATTGACTTCCTTCTTTCTGATAGATTTGCAAAATATACATCTGTTAACACATTATTTTAGTCAAATTTGGCATAAAAAATGTGTATGTAAATTAAAGCTAAATTGTAGAGTGTTATTTACTATTCAAAAGTTTTTGTTTTTATACTTGCACAAGAGATTCACAGTACAATACTTTTAAAGACCTTCTGATGAATTCAGAATGATTAGATTTAATGAATTTTATCTTCATTCCTGTGCCATTTATGTGAATACCTCTTACACAAAACGAGGAATACCTATAGTATAATCAGTAAGAAAAATGATGTTTTAAAAGGAATCCCACAGTTTAATGTAACACATCTTAATTTTATCATCTTCCAAGTATATACATAACATTTTAATGCCATGTTCATTCTTTGCTGGGAATATTTTCTGTTTTTCCTTTTAAGATATTCATACTCTTAAAATTTGAGTGGTATTTGTTGATTTTAATATAATTCTATGAAAGATGACTGATATCTGAAAGAATTCCTTTAATAATACTGAATTTTATCAACAATGACTCAAACTTTTAAGATAATCAATATAATGAACCATTTACATGGGCCTTTACCTGGAGAGTCCCATTTGACTTGCCATCCTCATTATCCTTCTGTCTAAAGAACTTTAATTTTCTTAATGCTACCTTATATTCTAAGATCTCTAAGTGTATTAGACAAAAGGACTGTTAATTTTTTTTGTGTATCTTAAGTCTTCAACTAATTAACAGATTAATAAAATTAATGAATTAATAAAACTGTTTTTAAGTGTAATTTATTATTTGAAGTGTACCTTGTAATTGAAACTAGACTATGTGTAGGATTCTTTAGAGAAATTATTTTATGGAAGGGAAATATTTATTTGTAACAAATCTATAAATTATGAGTAAATGAATTCTTAGGAAGTACTTTGGACTGTTTTAAAACAGGGTGTTTTTATCTAGCTTTAACATTTTCCTAATACATCCTTGATGTGATTAATTTCTTAGAATTCTTTAAAGATTAAAGATGGTAAACTTTATCTCAGCTCATGCCCAAATGTTTGCCAGTTTGGAATTAATGAAGTTTTAATTAATTAAACTTTAATTTTACTTCCTAAAGTAATGAAACCTTCATGTTGTTGCTGAACTTAGTAATAGTTGCTTAGTACATTGTGGGTGGCAAGAATTTGAATATAAATCAGTCATTTGGACTAAAATCTCTTACACTTTAAAAAATAATTCCCTATTCTATTTTAAAATATACTTTCATTGCAAATGAATAGCTCATTTAATTTCTGCAATTATTTATTATTATTTATTATTAATTATTTCCCTTAGTTCAACTTTTTTGCTTTTCTAAATTGGTTCCTTTGTGAATTAAGGGAATAGAACTTTAGAGCCCAGCCATTTTACAAATTCATTTTACAAATGAAAAAAATCAAGGCCCAGAGAGGGTAAGGTGTCTTGCCTCAGGTCATACAACTAGTAAAAGGCCCAAATGGAATTTAAACCTAAGTCCTCCGATCCCTCAGTCTTCCCATTGTACCACACTATCTCTATTCTAAAATGTGAATTTTGTGAATTTTGATTGTATACTGCATACTATATGCAAGAAGACATTGAGATCGTTATGCTGTAGAGGATTCAAAGAAACTTTCCCTACCTGAAAGAATTCAAGTAGGAATATAAGACAAACATTCAAGTTAAATATGATAAAGCATAATGTAGGAAGGGCCATATGAGAAGGTTGGATTTGGAAAGAAATTACTTCCAATTAGAAGAAACAAGAAAAACTTCAGGAAAAAAGGATGTCATTGAGATGGACCTTGAGGTGGAAAAGTCAGGAAAAAGAAGAAAAATAAAGGACTGAAGCAGGAAAGCAACGCAGGTAACAAAGAGTTACTCAGTTTCCTCATAGTTATAGTCTGTAAAAGGGAATGAGAAGTAGGGGTGTACCCTGAGGAAAACCATCATCAACAAAGGAGTCAGAAAGGGAACAATAGAAAATTATTAGGGGAAAAGATTGAAACTACCAAAGATCTCAGTAGGAAGAAAGCTCAGTTACAAACCTTGAGCACACATATTAAAAACCAACATGGAATATTTTAATGACAAGAGGATCCTTTTGGTGATCCTACAGATCATCTAAAACAGTGCAGATATTTGGAGCCAATCAGCAGTCTCTTTGATTGTTTCTCTGATGAAAGAGAGAATAGAAACTCTTTTTAATGAGCAGGTATTTTGAAATCAGATGAGTAAGTAATTTCTGAAAATTCCAAAACGTTTATCTGAAAAACTAATATTGACATACTTGTTGAGTACAGAGTGCTATGAGAAATTTGAGGAGGAACATATCACTTTCATTGACATGACAGGTTTGGGGACAGAGAGTGGCAGGCAGAATCAAGGAAAGCTTCATTCACAAAATAGGCTCTGAATTGTCTGTCTTTGTCCTGAACTAAGAAAATAAGGAAAGAAGGAATTTTCAAAAGATGATGATGAAGATTTTTGTTCCAGCAATGGAAATAAGAAAGCTGGATGAGAACATGAAGCGGGGTACTCTACAGGGGGAATGTGAAACTAGAACATAGAATGTATTGAAAAATAGTGGGAGGTAAAACTGGAAAGAGAGAATGAAGCTAGATTATTGAGACCTTAAATGCCAAATTAAGGAGCTTGTACTTTATTTGATTTGCATGAGGGAATCACTGAAGGATTTTGAGTAAAGGAATGACATGATCGGAGTAGTACATTAAGATTATGCCTCCATGTACACCAAAATATTTGTAGCAGCACTTTTTGTTGCAGCAAATAACCTGAAATAACTCATGAATTGAGAATTGGTTAGACATATTGTGATGCATAGATGTAGTGTAGATGGATATGATGAGTATAGAGAAGTATGGGAAGACCTCCGTGAACTGATACAAAACAAAATTAACAGGCCCAAGAAAACTGAACACAATGACATTAACTAGTAACATCTACTACAAAAATTAATATTACAAATTTAATAAGAAATGAATGCTTCAAAATTACAAAGCACAACCTTGGCTACAAAAGAGATAGGAGAACACACCTCTCCCCACTTCTTTGCAGAGATGAGAGGATCCATGAGTGTGGAGTATTCCATATAATGTCAAAATTTTTCATTGTATCCATCAGGTTTGCTGATAATTTTCCTTTTTTCCCTTTTAAAGAATCTGTGGGAGGAAAGGAGGTGCAGAGACAGAGGAGCAAATTTTGTAGCAAGAAAAGATACCAGTGCATATTCATTTTTAAAAAGATGACTCAGTTGGTAATCTGAAGGACTGATTAGTTGTTAAAGAGACTTTCCTAATAGCCTGAGTCAGAAGGAATGAGGACGCAAATTAGGGTAGTGGAATAGAAAGGAAATGATTGTGAGATACACTGTGGAGACAGAATTGAGAGGACCTGGAAAGTTATTGGATGTAGATGGTGAGGGAGAGGGAAGAATCAAAACTTGGATAACTGGGAAGATGCTGATGTCAACTAAGCAAGGTAATCTTTTTAAAAGCTAGCAGACAGGGCTGGACTTACATTCAGGAAGACCTGAGTTAAAAGGAAAGATAAGTTGTATATAATTGATAAGTTTAGTTTTAGAATCAGTGAAACATCAAACCAAAATATCTGCATTTCTTGGAAATGCAGAACTGGAGTTCTAGGATAGAGTAGGAGGGATGACATATAGACATCTGCATAGAGATGATCATCGAAACCACGTGCCATCAGGAGAGATGACAGAAAAGACAACAAAAGGCTGCCTTTGAAACCTTTGTTTAAGAAGTGGAAAGAGGGCAGTAGTTCTCAGAAAGATAGTGGAAAACTTCTAATAGATCTGTGATAGTGGCGCACAAGCCAGGGGAGGAAGGAGACAGCATCCATAAAGGAGAAAGGAACACAGAAAAGAGGGCAGTGTGGATATTGTAGTAAGTTGTATAAAGACTTTTTTATTTTAAAACCTTTATGTAATAGAGTCACAGTTCCATGGCAGTCCTCTTTCTATTGTCCTTCATGTGGTAGAATGTTCACGTTTGCTGGTATTTGTTAAATTTGTAATAGAAAAAGAAACAAAAATAGAAGACAAGGGAGAATAGAGCATCAAGAAGGTTGAAAATGATCAACTCTTGTGTCAAGGGTTCTAGAGAGGTCAGAAAACAATGAGGATTGAAACCAGGCCACTGAACTTGATAAGACATCGGTGACTAGGAGAGAATAGCATGGGTAGACTGGACTGTGGAGAAGAAAACTCATTTGTTCCTCACATCAGCATATTTGTCACTTTCCAAAAATCAAAGTAGTAAGTTATAGCCATAATCTAGAAATTGAATTCTCTGACACTCAGTTTCATATTGGACCATTTAACCATAATACATATTTCAAGTATGCAATTTAAAAACTATATTCGTATAAATAAGAACACATCTCTGAAATACTTTGTTTTCAAAAACGAGTAAATATTTGCAATAAAAATTAATCTAATTGTCTGTTAATCTAATCTTTTATTGTAGACACACCGCAGACAAGTGTTATACATGTAACCCAACTCGAGAGAGATACCATTCTTGTATGTTTGGATTGTAAGTGGTTTTTTTTGCTTTGTTTTTAAGTGATTGGTTTTAAACTTTGTATTTTAATAATACTACTTATTTATCTTAATATGAGGCAATTTCTTTTTTCTCTAGGTTGTATTAAGATAGTAAATCTACAAGGCAGATTAAAATCTAGCAGAAAATTATCATCAGAACTCACATTTGATTTCCAGATTGAATCAATAGGTAAGCCAGAGTTTTTTCATGCTATAATTTATAATAGAAAAAATTTCAAATATGTTCGAGTAACCACTGCCAAACATCCAAGCATAATAGATAGGGTACTTACCCTTACTTCAGAAAGATGTGAAGTTAAGTCCTGTCTTGAACCCACACTTGTTGTGTGAGCTTGGGCAAGTGACTTGAGAGTTTCAGACCAGTCTGCATCAATGGAGAAAGTTTCCATAACTTGAGTTCCCCATACCACTGAAAGCATGGCTCTGTGCTCACTCTTCCTTCTACAGCTAAAAAAAAAAAATCTCTCTCTTTCCTTATCAATATTTCATAGTAATTGTTAGATGTAGCTAAGGGTTTAGAGAACAAACTTATTAAAACAAGATGTAGAAGACGTCAGTACAGAACTCTTTATATAACTAGCCAAATTCATAGATTTTATGGAATTTGATTATGTCATGTTAAAATATATCCTGAAATTTTTTCCTAATAACTACATAGAAATAGGATTTTTGTAAGATAAAGTGTGGATTGTACGTACACTGGCTGAGGAGAGAAAGAACCTAGGTTCTCTTCCCACCTCTGACACTATTCAGCCTTCTCATCTGTAAATGACGAGGATGAGCTCTGTGGCCTACTTTGATGATCCTTTGGTGAATGATCCTAAATTTGGGATTTCTTAATGTATTTTGTGAATTAGAGTTCGCTAAACTTCGATATCCTACTTTTGTACAGTATTTTATCACGAAAATGACTACAGCTTAAATATCTAATCACTTTTTCATGCAGACTTAACCACTAACGAAGGAATATTTACTTAAAAATCCCTTTTTTATAACATAAACATTAAAATGTTGCTCTCCCTTTCCTCTAAACTGTAACATTTGTGGTGTACACCAGAGATGTCGAACTTTCCTGACTGGTCTCAGTCCAAACCAGATTAAAATGTAATCGGGAAATGTTTAACAAAAATAAAAATACAATGCAACATAAATAATGTTAATTTGAGGTTTTCTTAGTCAATATGACCCTGCAGGGATCCATTTCTATTTGAGTTTGATATCATTGGTCTGTATCATCCTGTAGCATGGATTCTGTCTATAGCTTATGAACCTTGGGGAGCCACATATGTATATCAAACTTTGTCATTTTTGTCAGTATAGATTTTCTCAATTGGTGGACACTTAATACCATGGAAGTCTACAAATTTTTTACCTTAAAAAAAGGGAGTCCTTATAATAAAAAGATTGAGAGTCACTGGTCTACACCATACAGTTCCTACTTGATTCTATATTTGGTTACAGTTTCCTATTCTTAGTCATTTAACAAGCATTTATTAAGTCCCTTCTATGTGCAAATAGTGTGTTAGGTGCTGAGGATACAAATTTAAACCAAGTAGCTCTTGCCTTCAGGTGTTCACTGTGTGCTACAGGGATGTAATACGTGAGAGTTGTCCCTCAGAGCAGAGGATTGGGAAAGCCATTGGGTAGTAGAAGATACCTGAACTGAACACAACAAACAGTGTGAATGAATGAACCACAAAAATGAAGCTACAGTCTATGTGATTATAATGATCAGGCTTATCTCTGAAGGACAGTGCTCATCTCCTTTCTTTACAGAAGTGGGAGATCATGAGAATGAAACATGGCATAGTTTTGCTGAACTTCTTTGTTATGGCTCTTGGGAGAGGAGAATATTTTAAAATAAAATGCTAGAAAGATGTTAAAAACAAAAGGTGGAAAATAATGTTGTCAAAGAAAGAAAACTAGCCTTCAAATCAGTTTGCTTTGGTGTAGTCTCAACTCTGCTTCTCGCTGTGTGATCACAGACTAATCACTTCATCTCTCCAATGCCATTTTCTTCATATGTTTATTAAAAAAAATATATGTGGCTTGGGGTTGGAAGGAGAAGGGTTGGACTAGGTCAGTGGTAGGCCACGAATGTGTGCATAATGATCCCTTTGGGCTGCATATTGATTCATTTTTTAAATGTGATTTTTTCATTGTATTTCTATTTATTTTGTTAAATATTTCCCAATTACATTTTAATCTGCCTTTGGTTGCACTCTGTTGTGGGCCATATGCTGCCCAGAGTTTGAAGCTTCTAGAGTATATGACTTCTAAGATACCTCTCAGTTTAAGAATCTGAATCTGTTTAGCTAGCATGACATAATTGACATCTGTAGAGCTTCATCGTACTCATTACGTAGCTCTATAAAATAGAATTGATTTTGAATGTGTCACAGCTGAAAGCTCTGAATTAAGTACCTATTTTTCAATAATCAGTAAATTATCCCTGCTTCTGATTTCAGCATAATGCTTTCATTCAGATTATTAGCAAAGCAAGGTACCATTAATTCTTGTTCCCAAAATTAGTGATTTCAGCTTTTCTTTGTTTCTGGTGGGTTTTAAAAAATACTACTCTATGTGCTAACAGCCTTGTGAAAGAAAACTTCAGAATGAGGACAGGAAGGATTCAATTAATTTGCAACTTTAATTTAATGATTACATATTTACCGCATCCTATGTGCCTAACACTTTGGAGAATATAAAATCTGTATATTGATTCTAACCGGTTGTTTTATAAATCTTGTCTTCTTCCAAAAGTATCCAAATCTCAAAGATATAGATGATACGCGCGCACACACACACACACACACACACACACACAAATACAGAGGCATACTTGAATTATTAAAGATATCTGTGTCTTTAGTATAATAATATTTTGACATTCTTTTTTTCTTAAACTCAAGATGTTGATTTGAAGTTATTGAAAACTTATTCTGAATATAACTCTTAGTACTATGTATATATTGGATTTTCCACTTGATGTTATATGTACAATGGGGAACCAGAATTCTCCCCATTATCTTAGAAAAAGTTCAGATTCTTCGTCTTAATGTTCAGTGTTCAAGCCTCATCTTACCTTACAGTGTTCCCTAACTCTTTAAAGTTGTGCATTACAATGCAACAGGTGACAATGCCACATCAACAACAAACTCTTTAAAACTGAGTTGGCCCAGGGGCAACCTTCATTCTTCCCTTCCACACAGACAAATGAGAAGAGCCTTTTTATTCCTAAATCTCTTATCTGAAATGATAATCTTTCTGTGTTGTACACAGTGATCTCTCCCCTCCTAACTTCCCATTGCTCATACACAGATGTCTGTGTCATGTGCTCCAGCAAGTTATTATATTCTTTCCTGTATGATCCTTTAATTTTAGTATAAATCATCTTATCTACCAAGAAACTACAATTTTTAACAACTCTGCCACTATTCAGGAAGAATAACAAATAATGAACTTATAATTCTCATGGTCATCGTACTATGAAAAATTCTCCCCTCAAATAGAAATATTCCATTTTGTTTTGTAGTATGGAATAGAACTTGTTAGATTTATTAGAGAATGAGAGAATGTCATATTGGAATGGACCTAATCACCTGATCCAACTCATATCTGATTAGAAATCCCCTTTCAAAATTCATTTTTAATATATAAAATGTATCTTTTCAAAGTACCATCTCTCATTTTATCCTGCTTAGATTTTAAATGGAGCAAAGCTGTAATGATAAAAAAAATTATTAGAACTGCTACATCCAATAAACTTGTTTCATATGTTTTTACCACTGCAGATTTTTTTCTTCATCATTTTGTTTCTAGAAACATCCATAGGTCTTTTTAATATTAGGAGACAGTAAAGGACAAACACCTCATACATAGGCCGATTCTGGGAAGTAGTACTAAAAATTAATTTGTATTTATTCTTGCTTTTCTTTGGCTATCTTACATCAGAAAAAACAAAGGTAACTTTGAGAAGCTGCATGTGAATTTCATTCTTTGCACACTCTGCTCTTCTCCCAGCTCCCTTCCCCATGAATAACTATGAGAAAGAGATGTAAGGGTATATAACCTTTTTTTTTTTTTTTTTACATATGTAAGTGGTTTTTTTCCCCTCCTGTTACTCAGTTATACCAGTTAGTGGCAGATTAAAACGCTACAAATAAAGACAGGAAAGGAAATGGAAATGTGTTTATCAGTTGAACTTTTGTACAGTTTACAGTAACTGAACTGTTCTTGTCTACCAGTTTGCTTACAAGACAGCGTGCTGGCTTTCTGGAAACATGGAATGCAAGGAAGAAGTTTTAGATCAAATGAGGTGAGTGATGTTAAATAGGAGACTGTCATAAAAGGTTATCAAACCTAAAGTAATACTCTCTAATTATTTTGGGGAGGGAAAGCCTAAATTGTGAAAGTTAGCAGTTGGCATGCTGATTTTATAAACATTTCATGTATTTAAGGAAGCATATATGATTGTATTTGCAAGGGTAAAAAAGAGATAACATTCAATTAAGCAAATATTTATTAAGATCTTATGTTCATGGCACTTTGTCAAGAACTAGAGATATAAAGATAGAAAATGAAATAGTCTTTGCCTTCAAGAAATTTACATTGCACTGGTGAGTGAGGATACAAACAAGACATGTCAAGTGACTTCTCTCAGGAGACCACTGCTTGACACATCTGGAGTGATTGGTGCACAACGGCATCTGAACCGTGCTTTGAAGGAAAGAAGCAGGGCATTGTCGCAGGCTCAGATGAGGAAAGAAGACAGTTAAGGTTTCAGAGCCAGGACAAGGCCTTAAATAATAGCAAAAGGAACTGCTCTGCCTGTAAGGAAGGCAGTTACCACCTGGGCTTTGGGTACACCCTGCCCATGGACATGCATACCTACGTATCTGCAAAAGCAGAGTCAGATGTTTATTTTTGTTTTATTTAAGCAAAAGGAGCTAACTAAAAGGTATTTACTGTCTTCTTTTTTGGCTGAAACCTTTTAATGTGACCTCACTGGCTTTGTGATAGCCAGTTGTGTGTGTATCCCATTAAAAGCATCTGCATCTTGAGTCTGATCTCCATAAATCATGCCTTTGACCAGTACCTCAAAACAGTTGAAGTACATGACCTACCAATTGTGAGTTGGTAGTATCATCCTTATTTATAGATTTATTTTTGGCATTTCTGGATGAGACACCCCCCCCCCCAAAAAAAGGTGCCTTTCCCATTCTTCTGGTAACTAGAACAGAAATGCTGTTTGTTGATTCCATGTATCCTGTTGCCTTCTGAGACCTTAAAGGATGGAGGGTACCTTCCTATCTTTCTCATTCAGTCACCTGCTCAGTTCTTACTCACACCCACCATAAGATATTTTTTTTAAATCTCTTCCTCCCTTCTCCCACCTTAACTTACAACAATCTCTCCAGTGTTCCTCCTCATCCATCCCAACATGGCATTCAACCTTCTACCATGATCATCCCGCTTACTAGCTACATATCACTGTCAGCATATTTACCTATTCCCATGTGGACCTAGATTTATTTGAATTTGTTCTCCAGCCCCAAAAGTTTTCCCCTCCCTTTTCCCCTGCTAGCTTCAACTATTTCCCAGATTCCAACCAGTGGAGTTGGTCATTTGGAGTGAGTAGAGGACCGAGGATTTTACAAGAGGAAAATAGCTGTAATAATAATATCTGTAATCCTTTTAGCTCACTTTGTTCCTTCTGAATATTTGTGTTCACAAGTAGGATAAACTTAAACTTTAAGATTACACAATTTTTATCAACCCAGCAAATTTAAAGGACAACCTGTTTCAATGTCCAAGTTATATCATATTGTTGTTGGGGTTGGTTTTTTTTTTCATTCTTTGGCATCCATTTTGTTAAGATTATTGACCATAATAGGTTACCTATCCCATAGAGCACTGATCTTAAGAACTATGGTAGAAAACATGTCATTAAAAATGGTTTTTAAAAGATAGTGGTTATGGAACTATAAATTTTTCAAGAAACATTCTCTTCTTTTACTGTTTCTTAGTTATAGCATATATTTAACTTCACATTGGTCTGCCACCTAAGTTGAGTTTTGGGGTATTATACCTAACAAATTTTTTTTAATCAATATATTTTGCTTTCTTTTATCTACAAATATATTCAACATTGGGCATTTTAAAAGTGACTCTCTTAAGATCTACTACTGTTCAATAAATAGATAACTTTCCATATTCCAGTATTATAAAACTAATTCATATATTGCCTTTGGAAAATAATGATCTCAGACTTTTCCTTGAAATAAAGACTTAATATCAGTTTAATACCAAGATCCTACTCATGTTGTATGGCCGTAAGTCACAGAATGTTATTGTCTCTAAAAGAATCAAAAGTTGAGTATTACTAAAAATTATAGTGGAAAGTGCATGGTAAGTATGAGCAGGTTTGAACTCATAATAAGAAATATGAAAAAGAACCAGAGAAGAGAATAATATTGAAGAAATGTGTGATTGAAAAAGTTGATTTGGTCATGTAATGAGAGCAAGGGATAACCAATGGAGAGCCATATGCTACCTCCGTTACATCAAGGGAAAAGCAAACAAAACCCCAGAATGCCAGGGTAAGCCCCCTTGGGCAAACTGATCTACATTACCAAAGACTGCGTAGCCGGGTTTTGGTCACAGCATTTGGGGAACATACACATCAGTAAAATCACAAATCCAGTTGAGTAGGAAGAACTCAGGTCTTCAGGTCAGAAGACCCAGTGTCAATATCTGACAAGATTTTTGACCCAGGATGAGTTCAGTTCAGTAATCATTCAGTAACTTCAGCATACTCATCTGTAAAATGAGAATAATATACTCACTTCACAGAGTTGTAACGTAAGCTCTTTGTTAACCTTACAAGTAGTAACAATAACAGATAGACCCTATTCTTCCCAACCTAACACTTACTTGTGCTGATTTAGTAAATCTGACAGTCAACCAGGGACACTGCTAATACTTAGGAATAATATTTTCCTTATATGTTATAAATGAAGTGATTACTCTGAATTTTATAACTTTAATTTTGAAAACCATTCTCTATTTTAATTGTACAGATAACACAAGAAATTTCAGATAGTACAAGGATTTTCAGGCTTCTTGGATCTGACAGGTATGAAAATTAATGTGTGCTTTTCTTTCCCTCTGAAATAAAAATCTTTAAATAATATGCTAATCAAGAACTTGCTAAGCTTTGTATCTTTCACACTCTACAAGTTAACAGTCAGCTCTTAGGAAACGAGATGGAAATGTTCATCTTCTTAAACGAAATAAAGATTAACCCAACACACACACACACACACACACACACACACACACACACACACACACACGAAAATGTCATTTGCTAAAACTAAAATGCTAAGACTAAAGCTGCCAGTTTGCTTCCTAGAAAAGGAACTGTTTTTAGTAAGTGGTTTCAGAGTAGTCTCTGTTCACAACATCAGCAAATGATAGTTATGTGGTAAAAGAAAGAGCCTTCTCACTAACATCAGCTTTCAAAAATAACTTTCTGTTTTGTTTTCATTACTTTATAGGGTCGTGGTTTTGGAAAGTAGGCCAACTGATAATCCTACAGCCAATAGCAATTTGTACATCCTGGCGGGTCATGAGAACAGTTACTGAGAAATGTTGTGCATCACACTTAACCTGTCTAGAAAGAGAACACTACTGCTGCAACGTTAATGGATGCTTGAAGCTATACACAAGCTACAGCCACCTAGCTTCAGTGACTTTGTAATTTATTGTGGCGTGAGACAAAGAGAAGGAGAAACGTTGTTTGCGTGGTGTGGACATATTTAGCATATGTACCACACCAGTGCTTCCTTCACGATTATGTAATCTTTGTACATAGAGGCAGTATTTTTCAGTGAAACTTGATAGTACTGATGACATACACTAAGAATCGATGTAGATAATGGTCCTTTTATGATGTACAAGTGTCTTATCTGTACAGATGTAAAGGTTGATGCAAAAATGCAATTAGGGGTACTATTTGAAGAACTCCCCTTTGGGTGTGATTATATTATAAAATAGGATCCTGGCAATGAACACATCTAACAACACTATTGTATTTTTATGATGTAATTTAGTAATACAGCTATAAATCTTGTAACTTTTGAAATTGTAACCAAGGCTGAAATCATTTTATAATCTTGTTTTTATTTTAATGCAAGTACACTGGTGTTTATATTTGCACAAAGTATTGATATGTGATGTATTGAGTCACAAAAGTAAGCTGTGACATTGTCAATATGCATTGGGCTTCAAAATACCTTTTAAAAATTTATTTGGTTGTTTTCTTTGTGAAACAAACCAATTAACCACCTGTCGTAGTAACTGGTCTTTTTTATATTTAAGCAAAATTCTTTAAGATTGCTTCTCTGCTTAAAAAAAATCTCTTCCGGAATGAGTTTGAATCACAGAATTAACGGTACCATGATATAACACTGAAATCATTGTTTTAATTATAGTATACACAGTGATAAAATTAGCATTATTGAAAAGAGTCCACACTAAACATTTCACATAATCACACTGAAGAACTATAACATTCCATAGAGTGAAGTGGTTCAAATTTCCTGTTGTATTTTTACTTCTTTTGGCCTTATGATCATTTTCATATTTGTTTTGATTTAGTGTTAACACATGGCCAAAATAATTTAGTTACTACCTCATACAGACAAATAATGGTTACTACACATCACAGGAATTTAGTTTTGGTCAAAGTTATCTTTGATTGCTATTTTCCAATGAAATATGTATATACCAAGTTTTAGTAAAATGCACACTTTGACTCTTTTTTTGTATATGTTCTTTATATTTTAATGTGAGTATATACACTAAGATCAAACTAAATTGTGATTTATGGTCTTCATTAATGTGATTGGTAATGCTTTTGAATATGTTCCTTATTGTACATATTGTAAAATAAAAATGTTTTTTAACATGCTGTTGTAAAGTAACTTGTCATCAGCATTAATTACTATAAAACACCATCGACAAATAAATGTTCATTAAATGCCTACCATGTGTTAGCCACTATTCTAGGCATTGAGATGATAAAAACAAAAGTGGGCCATAACCTGTCCCCAAAGAGCTTATGGTGTAATGGCAGGGAGACAACATATAAATATGGAGTCATATGGAAGATACAGATATTGTACCTTCTATAAAAAATACAGAGTGATCCCGGGGTGGGGGGGAGGGGGGCCATGACTGACAGATGAGGAGACCAGGAAAGGTTCCATATAAGAGATGGGACATGAACTAACTTTTGAAAAAGGTAGGAATTCAACCACTATTTTTAAAAAAACAGGAGGTGGAATGTCCTGTAGTAGGATAAGAATTAAGATGACTGGTTTGGGTGGACCAGAGACTGCCTGAAAGAGGAGTAATGTACAGTGAGACTGGGAAAGGGCCAGCTTATGGCTGACTTTGAAAGGCAGAGTTTATATTCCATCTTCAAAGGAAAAAGAAGCCATGAGTTTAAGTAGAGAAGTGACATATGTGGTTAAGACTGAGCTGTAGGAAAAACATTTTGGCAGCTGTGTGGAGAATATATTGAATTAGGGAGAGAGCTGAGGCAGGGATATCAGGAGACTGGGTACAAAAGTTCAAGTAATGGGATAGGGGCTTAAGCTGTGGTGGTGGCCAGGTGAGTAGAAAGAAGACCTGTGAGAAATGAAGAAACGATATTAGTAGCTAACATATGGGAGAAGACTGAGAAGCCTGGGATTACATCAGGTGGGATTACATCAATATCTGTAAAGATCATGGGCCCCACAATAGAAAAGGGAAAGTTGAGAAGAGGATTAGGGAAAAAATAATGTGTTCTATTTTGGATGTTAAATTTGAGGTATTTATAGGAAATCCTGTTTGAAATGTGGTAATACGGAACTGAAGCCCAGGAGAGAAAGTAGGGCTGGCTGATACTGTAGTCAGCAGCATAGAAATGTTGATTAAACCCTTGTGAGCTGACCAAGTCACCAACAGAGTGTGTAGAAAAGGATACAAGAGCCTGAAAAGAATAGTCACAAGCAAAAGAAGAGCCAAGGAACCAAGGGCAGGCAGCATTAGAACAAAGCCAAAGCTTTGAGGTTTGGTTTGGTTTGGTTTCTTTCTCAAATGGTGGAGAAGGGGGAGGGAGAGAATTTGGAATTAAGCACTTATTAAGTATCTATAGTGTCCCAGCCACTGTGCCAAAGCACTGGAGAAAAGTGAGAATTGATGTCCTGGGGATCTTATGTTTCATCAAGGGGGGAAAAAAACATGTAGACATATAGGTGTATGTGCAAAATAAATAAGACGGAAAGGGAGTAATCAACAGCCAGGGTCAGAAAAGGCTTCCTATAAAAGTCACATGGGCTGTTAGGGCCGGATCTGAGAGTCATCTGCATAGAGATGTTCATGGAAACCTCTGGTGTTGATGAGATCACCAAGTGAAATTGTATAGGAGAAGAGGGTCTAGGACAGAGCCAGGGGTCAGGGCATCCACAGTTAGACCATGGATGAAGATCCATCAAGGGAGATAGAGAAGGAGTGGTCAAATAGGAGGAAAACCAAGAAAAAGAAGTGTCACAAAAATTTAGCAAGAAGAGGGAAGTAATGTAAGCTTGGAAAAGTAGGTTGAGGCCAAGTTGTAAAGAGCTTTAAATTCCAAACAGATTAATTTCTATTTGATTTTAAAAGTATAGGCCATTGGTAGGAGAGGTGACTATGGCAGCTATATGAGGGAGGGCAGAGGGAGTTGGAGTAGAAGAGACAACAAATAGCTACCAATTAGGGCATTGTAATTGTCCATGCAAGAAGTGATGTGAGCCTGAACTGATCATGTGAGTTTAGAGGAGATCCATGTGAGAGTTGTAGAGATAGAATTTAGATTTGGCAACTGATTAAGTAATTAATGATAACTAACAGATTATGGGCCAGTACTGTGCTAAGCACTTTACAGCTATTATCGTTTGATCCTCGCAACAACCCTGGAAAGTAAGTACTATTATTATCCTCACTTTACATTTAGGAAAACTGAAGCAAACAGAGGATGAATCACACAGCTAATTAAGTATCTGGTGCGGATTCAAACACTGGACTTCCCAGCTCCAGGTGTAGCATTCTGTTGTGTCCCCTAGCTGCCTTAGATATGTGGGATGACTGAACATGAGAATTCAAGAGTGATGCTAAGACTGACAAACTGGGTGACAGGAAAGATAGTCATGCCCCCAGCAATAAATAGGAAGCATTATAAGAGGCGGGAGTTTAGGGGAAAGGTAATGAGTTCTTAGATATATTGATCTTGAGGATATCCAGTTGGAAATGTCAAGACTGGAGCTCAAGAGACTCAAGCTGGATGTATCAGTCTAGAGGCATTTGCATAGAAATACTTGAACCCAGGGAAGTTGATGTCACCAAGTGAAAAAACAAGTGAAAAAGCAACGAGATTCCAGGTCAGAGCCTTATGGGTCAAGTCACCATCATGTAGCATAATATGGATGATGATCCAGCAAAGAGGACTGAAAAAGTGTTAGAAGATGCAAGAAAGCAGGCATAAAAGCCTAAGAAGGAGAAGGTATCTTAGAGGAGAGGGTGATATCAACATTGTAAAATATTAAAAGAGGGATGATTGAGAGATGACCATTAGACCTGGCAATTAAGAAATCATTTGTCCAAAACATATATATAACAGCACTTTCTGATAGCTAACGTTTGGGTACAAAGCAGATGTTTATTGATTGGAGAATGGCTAAACAAACCACGGAACATTGAATGTGGAATATAATGAATGCAGTGAAATATTGTGCTGTAAGAAATTGTGATGCAGAAGTGCATGAAAAGACCTACATGAAATGAAGCAGCTTGAACTAAGCACAACCAAGAAAACAATCTATACAGTAACTTCAGTAATGTAAATGGAAAGAACATCTCCCCCCCAAAAGTAAAAATAAATGTAACAAAATTATACAAAGTGGACACAAAAATGAAGAGATGTGAGAGTACACTCCAATCCACCCTTTCGTGGTTGTAGATATCCAGGTGTTACACACTGCACATGTTTTTCAGACTTCTCTAATGTGCTAAGGGGGTTTCCTTTCCAAAAAAAGACCATTTGTCCTATAGGATAGCTCCTGGGATGGAGAGGGACATACCTATGAGGATTTAAGAAACAAAAGATACAGATAAGAAAAAATTTATTTAAAGAATAGGTAACTTTGAAGATAGAAGTTTAAATTAAGTGCTGAGGCTGAAAATGAAATTTCAGAGGGTTTAAGAGAGTAAAAGGAAAGAAAGTAAAGACAACAAACCTAGAGCTTTTTCATGTTTGGCTGAGAAAGGGAAAAGAAATATGAGGACAGCTCTAGCAGGTGCATGGAGTGCTGAACTTGGACTAAGGAAGACCTGAGTTCAAATCCTTCTACAGACACTTAGCAACTGTATAACCATGGGAAAATCAGTCAGTTTCCTGTGTTTCATGTAAATGGGAATAATAGTGTCTGTCACCTCACTGGGTTGTGAGAACAAAGTGAGGTGACATGCAAAATGTTTTTAAACCTTGAAGTACTATATAAATCTTAGCTCTTAGAATTTAGTGAAGGTTTGTTAAGGGTAGAGAAGATGGGTATTTTTATAGGCAGCAGGGAAGATATCAATAGGTTGGGACAGATTGAAGATTGGAGGGAGGAAAGTCATAGTGGAGACAATCTGCTAAAGAACATGCAGAACGATGGGACTGAGGATACATTGAGGGGTTCCTTGATAAGGAGAAAAACCACTTCAACATCATCAGATTGGAATAAAAGGAAATAAGGGACGGAGTCAGGAAGTTGTGAGGTAAAAGAAAAGAAAAAAAGGCAAATTGTCTCTTCTCACAAGTATGAGCCTAGATTCTAAGTGAAGGGGGTGCTATCAGCATATTAAGAGAAGAAAACATCTGCTCTGATGACTGGGCAAGAGAATAGGAAAATGTCAAAAGACTGCCTTGTTGTAATGAGGGCCCAGTTGATTTTAAATAACATAGATTTATCCAAATAGACCCAGTCAACATGGTTGGATGATCAGCTCTGTTCAGCAGGAGGGGAGTTGAAGGAAGATGGCAGGAAGAATCCGGGGTTGGGGTTTGCAAGACATGGACAACGAAGGAAAAGATTCAAGAGCAAAGAGTGCTATAGAGTTGAACTGCATAGAAATGAAAATTGAAGCCTTGGAAGCTTATGAGATCACTAAGAGAGAAAAAGGCCTGGGACAGGATTGCAATACACCCACAGTTAAAGGGGCTATTAAATTCAGCAAATGAAACAGAGCAGACAGATAAGACAGCCCTATGTACCATGCTTCCTCTCTCCACATCCCCCCCACCCAAAATTTCTTTAGTCTTTTCAATGAACAAAAATATTCTGGCTTCCTCCCACTTTGTGCCCTCCCTCATTGAAACCAGAAAAGAAAAACAAAGCCCTTGTAACAAGTATGTAGGGTAAAGCAAAACAAATTCCCACACTGGTCACATTTGAAAAATATGTTTTTCAACCTCCTGGGTCCATGACCTCTCTATCAGGAGATGAGAGGCACACTTCATCATCAGTCCTCTGAAATCATGATTAGTCATTGAATTGACCAGAGTTCTTAAGTCTTGCAAAGTTTTTCAAAACAAGGCAGTACTGGCTGACTTTCAGAGTTCTTTTTCCATTGTGTCTGACTCTTCATGACTCCATTTGCGATTTTCTTGGGAGAGACACTGGAGTAGGTTTTCTGTCTCCTTCTTCAGCTCATTTTACATGAGGCAAACAGGATTAAGTAATATTTTTTATAATTACTTTGTTTTCAGTGTTCTATAATCACCTCCATATATCTTAGATTTTTTTCCCTCCCCTCCTCCTCTTTCCCCCCTCCCTCCCCATTCCTTCCCTGAGACAGCTTGCAGTCTTATGTAGGTTCTACACATACATTCCTATTAAATACAATTTCACCATAGAAAAATAGAATTAAAATGACTGGGAGAAACACAAAAGAAAATGGTCTGCTTCATTCTGCGATCCAATTCCATAGTTCTTTCTCTGGATGTGGAAAGCGTTTTGCCTCAAAAGTCCATTGGAAATTTTTTAGGTCCTTGCATTGCTATGAAGGACAAAATCTACTTGAAAAATTCCTCACACACTGTGGTTGTTGCTGTGTGCAAAATTCTCCTGGTTCTGCTTCTTTCATCCAGCATCAGTTCATAGAAGTCTTTCCAGGCCTCTCTGAAGTCTTCCTGTTCGTCATTTCTTATTACAATACAATAGGATTCCATTACATTCATATAACCACAACTTGTTCAGCCATTCCCCAATTGGTGGACATTCCTTTGATTTCCAGTTTTTGGCCACCACAAAGAGAGCTGCTATAAATATTTTTGTACATGTTGGGACCCTTTCCTATTTTTATGATCTCTTTGGGATACAGTCCTAGAAGTGACATTGCTGACTCAAAGGAAGATTAAGTAACTTGCCCAGGGTCACATATCTCAGAAGAGTCTGAAGCCAGATTTGAACTCATGAAAATGAGCCTTCATGATTGCAAGCCCAGTACTTATCCTCTGTACCACCTAGTAACCAATATGTTCTACTATATTCATATGCCATAACTGGTTCATCCATTTCCCAATTAATGAGTATCCCAATAGTTTTCAGTTCTTTGCCACAACAAAAGGAGCTACTATAAATATGTCTGTGCCTATAGTTCTTTATTTTGGAATCAAGTGGAATAGATGAATGAAAGGGTATGTACAGTTTAGTAACTTTAGGGGCAGAATTCCAAATTGCTTTACAGAATGATTATACCAATTCACAGTTGCACTAACAGTTTAGTAATGTGCATATTTTTCCACATCCTTCCAAAATTTGTCATTTTCCTTTTTCATCAGCTTTGCAGATCTGGTGTATGTGAGGTAATAGCAGAGTGACTTTCATTTGCATTTCATTATTAGTGATTTAGAACATTCCCTGCCTCATTCCAATGGCTATTGATAGCTTAGACTTCTTCCTTAGAAAACTACTTTTTCATATATATTGGAGAATAGGTCTTATTCTTATAAATTTGAAATCAGCTTCTTGTATTTAGTTGCATTGGTTTTGTTTGAGCAAAAACTTTGATATTTTATGTAATCAAAATGGTCAATTTTATATTCTGAGATCTTTTCTTTCCCTTTATTGAAAGGTAATTTCTTCCTTGCTTCTGTAATTCATATAATGTCATCTTTTATGTGGACTTGGAGCTCCATTTGGAGCTTATCTAGATATATACACTTCAAGATTTGTGTCTCAACCGAATTTCTGCCATACTGCTTTCCAGTTTTCACAACTATTCACATTTCTAATAGTTCTTACCTCAGTAGCTGGTACCTTTAAGTTTATCAGACACATGGCTACTGTGCCCACTTCTTCCTGATTGTTGTATACCCAATCTTTTCTCTGTCTCAACACACTTCTGTTCTAATATGATATTTCCATGCAATATGGTTGTTTTGAAAAAAATGGTTTTCCTTTCCTGTTTTATTTTATTTTGGACAAAATAAAATCAGTTAAGTATCATTTATTAAGCTTCGCCTGTGTGCAAGGCACTACTGGCTGACTTCGCTGATCCCTTTTTTATGCCTTGGTCCCCCAGTCTCATGGTAAATTGATAATTGATTTGCCATTAGCCTCTGAGCTACATAGAAAAAAATAGTATCTAAAAGTAATTTTTATAATTTATGTGGATATAACATAGCCTTAGAAAAATTTTTCAATTAGGCAGAAATAAAATAATAAGTTTTATTGTTATGCTATTGACCAAACTAGTCAGTAGTTAATCTAGACTTTAAAAAAACGAATAATTTATTCAACATTTTAACATCTTTCCTTCACCAAGCATTAATTACATCATTCTGTAAGTGCTGTAGGCACTGTGGGTAATACAGAAGCTGAATAAGCTCCACCCTCAAGTGGCACATAACCTAGTTGGGAAAATTAATTGTTCCCTGTAGGTCAATTTTCAGATTACAGGCAAATTAAAGACAGTAAAAGCAGATACACTGCCTAAGTGTTAAGAAATGCAAAGCAAGGAAATGATATTTATCATCATGAAAATTTAAATCATCTGTAAAATTAGTTCATCTGGTTAAGAACATGGTGCCAAGGACCTCTATGTTTACTCATTTGCATGGCCACAGGCCATGACCAACAATATACATCTTGTAAATGTGTCATTGATCGAAATTTGGCAACCCCTCAAGGAATGGAAAGTCTGAGATTGCTGATGGTGAGTCAGTAATGCCATCATACAGAGTCTTGGAGCACCCACAATTTTCTGAGACTTTACAATGCAGAACAATCATTACAACCCTTTAGAATGTTCTTATCTTTTCCCTTTAATCTAGATCTCTGTCTCCACTGAGGAGATCCTCTCAACTCTGGATGCACATAGGATGACCAGGTTCCATTGTAAGACAGCCAGATTACTTAAAAGAAGGATCATGCTCTTTTTCTCTAACTCTTTGGCACTTGACAATTCCACCCAGGAAGCCCAAGAAAAAAATAACTTAATGTTTAGGTTTTAGAGTATGTGTAGGGTCTTCTCAAGGTTGGAAGAGAGAACAGAACAATATTCAATGTATATTGTAGATCAGGTATAGGACAGCTATTTATTTCCTCTACAGGAAAAAAAAAAATAAAACATGACCCACAAACATATATTGACTGAAAAATTTAAACAGTAATAGCATTACTACTATTATACTCCCAGGAGGTTGATACTTAAAACATTAAGACATTATTAAATTTGCAATACTGCTTTATAGATATTTCCATTTCACCTTGTCTCTGCACTGTCCTATATAATTTCCTCCAGATCCATGTCTTCTAGCAACCTAGGCCAGGGGCTGGGCTCATCCTCCAGATGCTGGTCATCTCTCAGAAGCACTGAAATGGATGTAGATAGAACACTGCCTGCAGTACAGCCAGAACCAACTGTGGACCAGAATGACCCAACCTTTCAGACTCACAAGACTGCCTCCAAGCCTAAATATATCCATCTTGGGATCACTAGAAGGTCACCTAGACTCAGACAAAGAATCACAAAGCAGAGGGGGCAGACAAGGTTCTGGGATCAAGGCTCAGGTTCATCCAGTCAAGAAATGAGCTTTTGTTGCCATGTGTTAGCAGCTACCATGCTGCGGGGATGGGAGGAGTTCATCATTCCCACCCCCTCCCATTAGTCCAGAAAGATTAGACAGTTCTGATATCATCTACTCAGGGCAGAACAGAGGACAGACCACTGACATTAAAAGATCCATTGAGCCAATGGCTCTTCCTGCTCAGTTGGCAATAAGGAGATTGTTTCTTCATCTCAGAGTGCCAGATTTTCAGTGTGAGATGCATATTTTCCTGTAGGTATGCCATATGCACACAGCAGTTTGCATGTTTTTCCTCTATTAGAATGTGAAATCCTTGCAGGCTAGGATCATGTTTTTGCCATTCTTTGCATCTTTTGTTCTTAGCACAGTGCCTAGCACATACTTAAAGCTTAATAAATGTTTATTGATTGAGTCTTCAGAAGTTTCAGTGGAACTCTGGACACTTCAAGGGGAGAGTCTTAGAGGTCTCACACTCCAATTCCTGATACACGAACATAACACCTGATATTAAAAAAGGATCTATCACTTTAAGAAATCCAAAAAGTTTTTTTAATAGGAAAAAGCAAACATAAGCACAATCCATCACCTTGACATACTAAATATAAATACTGCTAGATATATTGAGTATGTTTCAAAGCACGCACGTATCTTTTAATAGAAATTCTAGCACTGAATTATCATATCTCTGCAGATGACTCTCATCTTTGTCTAGCTCTAACCTTTTCCCCAATTTAATAGTCATAATCTCCAACTGTTTATTAAACACCTCAAAAAAATGGATATTCTATTGACATCTTAAAATCAACAAGTCCAAAACGGAATCTGTTGTCTTCCCTGCACCCCGCCCCCCCAAGCCCTTTTTACTTCCTAAAACTTCTGTATTATTGTCAAGGGTACCACCATCCTCCCAGGTACCTAGGCTTAAAATCTGGACGACATCCTTGACTCCTCAGTCTCTCTCACTTCTTCCTCTCTAATCAGACCCTGCTGTTTCTACCTTAATAAGGTCTCCCTTCTCTCCTTTGACACTGCCAGAACCCTGGTGTGGGCAGGCCCTCAGCACCTCTTGCACAGGATATTGCAGTAGCCTGCCAATTAGTCTCCCTTTCTCAATTCCCTCCTATTTCTGGTCCATCTTTACTTGATGTCAAATTGGTCTTCCTAAAGGGCAAGTCTGATTCCATCCTCCCCACTCCTACTCCCACTCAAATTACAGTAGCTCCCTATTGCCTCCAGGATCAAATACACAATTCCAGTGTTCTCATACCTTACCTCATCAAATTCTGAAATCCAGTGACACTGGCCTTCATTCACTTCTTCATACATGACACCATCTCCCAACTCAAAGCATTTTCACTAACTCTCCACTCCCCCCCTCCACTTTTTCCCTCCTCATCACTTCCCAGCTTCCTGGTCTCATCTTTTGCAAGAAGGCTTTCCCAGTCCTCTTCAATCTTAGTGCCTTTCCTCTAAAACCATTCTCCATTTTCAGTCTGTGCGTCTTTTTTGTTCATCATTGCGTGTTGTTTTCCTCCATTACACTGTGAGATCCTTAAGAGCAAGGATTAGGTTTTTGTCTTTCCTTATATCCCGGGCACGTAGTAGGGAGTAAATAAATGGTGTTGTCTTGATTGTAATTTACCATGCCTTTTCTTCTTCCAGATGGCAAGCTGGCTCAAGCATATTCCCTGCTCAAAATCCGTTTGACTACCAAGATATTGCAAAAAATTCAATTAATAATAGGCAACCATTGCAAAAAAATTACATTTCCATGGACAAAGGAGTGGGGAGGGGCTAACTGAACACTGGTGTGTGCATGTAATGGGTTCCACCTAATTTGCTGTTAATTCTCAGTGAACCTTTTAAGAATCAAAGTAAAACTATTGAGGAAATACCCCCCCAAGCTACAGTTTGACCTAAAAGTTTGAATTGCTCAATATTGAAATACATAAAACAACATGGCATAATGGATTAAAAGGGGTCCCCCTTGTAGTCAGGATAGACACAAGCTGCCTGTGTGCCAGGGAGTCATAAACCTTTTCAGTGCCTTGGACAGCTCTGAAATACTAAGTTCCAGATTAAATATCCAGTTGCATCAGTGGAGGAAGTTTGCACACGGGGAGTTCCCTGTCCTGACTACCACCCCCTTCCAAAAAAAAATATTTTAAAAGGTGACGCTAGTAAGCTGACTACATCTAATAGGCTTGTCTCAAAGCAACTGCGCTTATAGATGAAGCACTCTTGAGCCCTTATGGTTATTATTAGCCTCGGCCTCTAGGCCGGGGCTGTGCCCTGGGAGCGACCCCCGAGGGACGTGGGGTAGGGGGGAGGAAGAGAAGGAGAGGGGAGAAGCCAAGTCGGGGAGGAGCCCGGCCAGCTGGGCAGACGCACAGCCCGGCCGGACTCCCCTGGTAACCCGAACCCGGGGAGGAGGCGGCCCCGCCCCTCCCGAAGCGTCCCCGTTGTCCTGGAAACCATCGCAGCCCTTTCCCCGGAGCTGGTGTGAATGTTTCTCCCCCCCCTCCCCCAGGGCCAGTGCAAGGAGCTCCAGGTTAGGCACCAGAACTGAGCTGAGACTGGGGAGGGGGGAGAAACTTCAGGATTACGTCACAATCGCCCCGGCTCGCGCAGTAAGTGACCCTACGAACAGACCCCGGGACCAAGGCAGGGGCCCGCGCCGGTGGGGAGGCCGGGCATGACGTCAGCATGAGCTAGAGCGAGGAGGGGGAATGGCCGGGGTGGCTGAGAGCCCCGAGGGCCGAGGAGGCCGGGTTGTCCGTATTACGGGTTATCCCTTTGCAACAAGCTGCAGCTCTTACAGCGAAGCAGGGAAGAGGTTGGGGGGAGTGGGGGAGAAATTTGAACAGTCGTTTCCTTTCAGCAAATATTAAGCGTCTGCTATGTGCAAGGCACCGTCCCGGGCGCTGAGCATCATAGCGATAGAAATAACCCAGGGAAAAAAACAAAGCCTGGCCCAGTTACTGCCCAGCCTGGTAGTCCAGCTGGGATGAGAGATCTGCAGACGCTGGAGTTGCCATTCCTTCATGCCAGGGGATCCGGCAAATGCCAAAGAGACAGACGAGAGTCTTTCCCACGCAGGAAAAGCGTGAGAGAGAGAGAGAGAGAGAGAGAGAGAGAGAGAGAGAGAGAGAGAGAGAGAGAGAGAGAGAGAGAGAGAGAGAGAGAGAGAGAGAGATTGTGGTAGAAGGTGGTTGAGAGGATGAGAAGAGCAAATGATACTCGGTCTCCCTTTTGTTCCATGATTTTCCAGCAACAGGTGAGAGAAGGCTTGGGTGTGGCCTGAGGATGTGTAATAGGAACCTAGCCTGCTCTGGAGAAGCAGTCATGCTGCTACTGATCCTGTAGAGCTCCTAGGAAATACAGCTGTGTAAGAGGGACCACTAGGAAAAGGGCTTTTTCAAATGTATCAGTTTGTGTAAGGAATATGGTAATCTTGTTACAAGTGGATGCTCTAGCCCAGTTGTTGCCAAGGTAACACTATCTGTGCACAACACAGGACTGGAAAGTTCATAGGCTAGTAGATTTCAAGCTGAAATGGTCCTTGGAGGTTATTTCTAAAGTAACTCAATGTGAGACTGGCTAAAAGCAATACTCAGATGCAAAATCTTGAAGGCTGAAGGATTGTGGTGGAAGGACAGAAGTGGCTTCAACAAATTTCTTTGAGAAATGACAGTAATTGCATTTATTACCAACAAAATCTACAGTTCATCAGTATTTAAACTCTATGTCCAACTACCATCAACCAATAAACAAGCATTTATTAAGTGCGTACTATGTGTAAGGGCACTGTGCTAGGCTGTTGGGGGTAGAAAGAAAAAGTCCTTCTGTTAAGGAGTTTACATTGTATTGAAAGAATCAACTTATAAACATATATGAAAATACATAATAGGGATGAAATAATAGAATGTAAACAAGGTAATTTGGGGGTGAGGGAGCACTAACAACTACTGGGGTATCAAGAAGGGTTTCATGTGGGAGGAGGTGGGGCTTCAGCTGTCCTTAGAGTAGTGTTTTAGGAAGTTACCTCCAAAGGGCAGGGACTAATTTCATTCTGGGATCCCTAGTGCCTAGAAGAGGGCCTGTCACATGGCAGATACTTGATGAATGCTGGTTGATCTGTCGAGGGAAGAAAGCTAAGAGGAGGCAGAGGCCAAGAGGAAATACATTCCAGACACAGGGGATTATCACCTATGCAGAGGCATCAGTCTGGGCTGTCCTGAGTGAGGTACCAAGTATAGATCTGTTTAGTTGGAGCAAAGAGGTTGTGAAAAGCATGGATTCCCCCATGCCTGGAATTCTCTCCTGCATCTCTGCCTCTTGGTTTTGCAGGCATCTCTCAAGTCCCATCTAAAATGCCACTTTTTTCGAGAATAATGCTAGTGCCTTCCCTCTGTGGATTCCCTATAATTTACCCCTTAGAAATAGCTTGTTTATACATTATTGTTTGCATATTACCTCCCTCATTAGAGTGTGAACTCCTTGAGAGCAGAGATTAGCTTTTGCCTCATTTATTTCATTTTTTGGTGTCTTCAGAGGTTAGCATAATGCCGGGCACTTAATAAGATGTTGACTGGCTGATTAAAAAGAGTAATTATAATCAAGATAGAAAGGTAGGTTGAAGCCAGGTTGAGAAGGACTTAAACAGAAGAGTCTGGATTTGAGCCTATTGGACATAAGGATCCACTGGTACTTCTTGAACAGAGGAATGACATGGTCAGAACTGTGCTTCAGAAATATGTGTCACTTTGGCATCTTTGCAAAGGCTTGTTGTCTCTTATTATATTTTAAGCTCCTTAAGGGCAGGGACCATCTTATGCCTCTTTTTGTATCTCTAGGGCTTAGCATACCGCCTGACACAGAGTAGGCACTTAATAAATATTTATTAATTGACTGAGGGACAGCTAGGTGGTGCAGTGGATAGAGCACCAGTGCAGGAGTCAGGAGGACCTGAGTTCAAATCTCACCTCAGACACTTGACACTCATTAGCTATGTGACCTTGGGCAAGTCACTTAACCCCAATTGCCTCATCCTGGGTCATCTCCAGTCATCCTGGTGAATATCTGGTCACTGGATTCAGATGGCTCTGGAGGAGAATTGAGGCTGGTGACCTGCACAGCCCTCCCCCACTCAAAACAAAGTCAAGTGCAAGTCATGTCATTATTTCTCTGATGGCATGGTCTTCTTCGGCAATGAAGGATGAACACACACATTAATTGACTGACTAAGAAGAGATTGGAGAAGCAAGAAATTTGAGACAGACAGACCAGTTAATAAGGTGTGCTACTAGTCCCTGTGGGAGAAGACCAGGGTCTGAACTACAGTGATGTCTGAATGAGTAGAAAGAAGGAGATGGATGGAAGTCCATAGTAAATTAGTAGGCATTTCTTAACACATACACCCTCCCTGTTCTCAAGGAGTGTACATTCTAATGGGGGCCTAACATGTAAATATCTTGGTATGTACAAAATATATACAGATTATATGAAGACAATCTGAAAGCGGAAAGTATTAGCAGTTGGATTCTAAGTCTTGAAGGAAGCCAGGGAAACAAAGAGACATGAAGAGGGAGAAGAACATTCCAAGCATGGTAGACACCCAGTACAAAGGCATTGAGATGGGAGATGGAGCGTTGTGCTCTAGGGACTGGGTTAAGTTCGATGGGAAGTGGGGGGCAGGGAGGTTGAGAATAAGACATAAGAAGGCTGGTAGGAATGGTTCCGTTTATGAAGAGTTTTCAGTGACAGATGATTCTGGAGATAATAGGGAATCACTGAAACTTCTTGAGCAGAAGGATGATAAGGTCAATCCTATGCTTTAAAATAGTCAATAAGCATTTATTAAGCACCTACTATATGCCAGGTACCATGCTAAGCATTGGGGATACAAAAAGAGGCAAAAGACAGTCCCTGTCCTCCAGGAGTTCAGTTAAGTGGAGAATGAATTGGATGTTCCATAAGTAGGGACAGATGACAGAGAAAGTCCACTGGTTAGTACCATAATCCTATAGAGAAACAATGAGGGCCTGAACTAAGGTTGTGGCTGTATGAGTGGAGAGAAAGGAACATATATACAAGATATTTTGTCAAGGTACAAATGGCAAGACTTGGCAATGGATTGGATCTGTGGGATGAGTGGGCATGGGGATTGATTGGGAGAATGGTAGTGTCCTTGAGGGTGATGGGAAAGCTTTGAGGTGAGGAGGATTTGGAGGAAAAGATGAGTTCCATTTTGGGCATGTTGAGTTTAAAATGTTTGCATGATATCCAATTAGATATTTATGTCCAAGATGCATTTGGAAATCTGTGACTATAAGTCAGGAGAGATTAAGGCTGGAAATAATATATATGCATATATGTATATATACACACATATATATACATTGTATACATACATACATACATATATATATAATTTGCATAGAGGTAATCATTAAACCCATGGTACCTGATGAGGTCACCAAGTGAGATAATAAAAGAAGCTAAAGAGAAGAAAGAGAATGGACAGAACCTTGGGGACACCCACAAGTGGTAGATATGACATGGATGAAGAACCAAGGGACAGTCAAAGGAGGAGCAGTCATAGGTGGAAGGAGAACCAAGAGACTGAATATTCAGAAGCCAGATTTCAGAGATTTTAGAAGCAAGTAAGAAGAAATGGAGACAACTAGTATGGATGGCTTGAGTTCTCAAGGAATTTAACTGACAAGAGGAAGGGAATGATCAAGAAAGGCCTTTTAAGATTAGGGTAGACATGGACATATTGATGCAACTTTTCAGAAAAATTAATCATTTATTCTCACATCTACAAAATTTTGTGATATTGCAACTTGCTTTCCAGTGACAACTCCTGGTCTCTCTCCTCTGTCCCTACCCACTATACAACTGGACTAAAGAAAAACAAATGTATCCTTACCTGAGTATCCTTCAGATCACATACACACACAAATGTCCCATGAATACATTCTATAAGATAATATAACAAAATGGTCATTCAAAGAATGGTCTATGAATTCCTTGAGTGATTGAGAGCCTGAGAGCAAGGACAGAGATTTATCTCTATTTCTATTTATCTTTATTTGTCATAAGACTTCCCTATTTGATAAACTCTAGTGACTCTCTGTAGCCTTGAAGATCAAATATAAAATGTTCTGACTGGCATTCAAAGACCTTGGTAATTTAGCCCTCCTCCTAACTTTCCAGTCCTCTTACACCCTAATCCCAGCTGTGCCAGCGACTCCTGTCCTATAAGACACTCCATCTCTCCTCTCTGGGCATTTTGTCTGACTGTCCCCCATCCCTCTTCATTTCTGCCTGCTGGCTTCTCCGGCTTCCTTTGAGTCCCAGCTAAACGCTTGTCTTCTGCACACAACTTTTCCCAATCCCTCTTAATGGCAGAGCCTTCCCTCTTTGGATTATTTCCTGTTGATCCCGTGTGCAGCTTGTTTGTACATATTTGCTTGACTTGTATTCCCCATTGGAATGTGAGCTCCTTGAGACTGTGGGCTGTGTTTTGCCTCTTTCTGTCCAAAGTGCTTAGCATAGTGCCTGACACACAGTAAGTTCTTAATAAATGTTTACCAACTGACTTTGTATCCTCTCCCCCAATGCTTAGTAACTGATACGTCTTCTGCATGATTTGTCTTCTTTGAATTGCTTTAAGATGCTAGCTATACAAAAAGTGTTGTTTTTTTAAAAAATAGTATTTTCTTTCATCAAAAAACACAACTGTGAACTTTTAAAAAACGTAGCCACAATAGTGTACTTGATAAATAAATAGTGGATGAATGGATGAATAGGAGCTTAATGAAGGTCTGTTAAATTGATTAATTGGCCAGTCAAAAGTTTCATAAATTTTTTTTGATAGCGATCAAGACTGTGGATCTGAAGGGCCCCTTTCCCTTTATGAATTGGGCCATGTACAGAAAAGATTTGAGTATTACTGAAGTAAAACTTTGCTCACCTACATTTGAAATACCAGAAATAAGAAAAAATACTTTCAATTCACTGGTTTATCTGATTTTTAATCAATTACAAAATGTTTGGTAGACTAAGCAATAGCCGATCCTGCTTTTACTAGAGATTCGGGACTTCTTAAGTGATCTGGATTTTAACTTTCTTTAACGCCTGAATTGGTTACTTTCGTTATGTGTGTATGCATTCCTTTTTTCATGATTTGTGTTGTGACTTTTGGAAAGCATATAATTTAGTAACTGCAAATTTCACAGAATTGATATTAAAGGGCAAAAGAATTAAACTGCATATGGTCATTTGAGATACTATGCTTGTGAAAGTAGTTAACAATAATTAGGGAAAACTACCACCAATTCTCTCTCATTCTTTCTTAATTTTTTAAAAATTAGAGGTAAACACTTCGTCAATTGAAAGAATAACAACCAAATGTAATAGTTAATGGCTTAGATATATTTTTAGACTGGAGGTATAGTTTGGCCACGCAGATGTTCCTTCTCATTGTCCACTAGGCAGAAGTCTAGGACTTTACCTGTCTTCTTATTAAGTATTTTTAATCCTCTGTTTTGCTTTACTTGGTTCAAAAAAGAGAAACTTCTACCCAGGGAAGAGGAGAAGATGGATGCCATACACATCTCTCCCAAGACTTGTTTCTCCTCTCCTCCCCAACTTTCTTTTCCTCCTTCTTCTAGTTAATTTAATCCTATATTTAATGAGAGCCTCTTATTTAAAAGGCACTATTCTTACCATAAGGGTATATAAAGAAAATTAAGACAGGGTCCTTGCCTTCAAGGGGATTACATTTATTAGCAATGGAGGAGAAAAAAGTTGTTCATTTGTACCCCCTTGTCACCCTATTTGGGGTTTTCTCAGCAAAATACTCAAGTGGTTTGCCGTTTCCTTCTTCACCTTATTTTCAGATGAGGAAACTGAGGCAGACAGGATTAAGTCACTTGCCTAGGGTCACGCAGCTAGTAAATAAATGTCTGAGGCCTAATTTGAGCTCATGTCTTCCTGACTCCAAACCTGGCACTCTACGCATTGCCCACCAGCTGCCTGAGAGAAAAAGACATGGTTACAAATTTTTGTAAAGTCAAGGTTGAAAAGGAGAAGTATAAAATATTCACAGAAGAGAGAGATCAAGACTACTGTTGGGGAGGTAATGGTGGGAGACAGGATCAAGGAAGAAAAAGTACATTGGAAAAGGTATCTTACTATTTAAAAGTACCTTACTATATAGAAAAGGTACTATTTCAACTGAGAGTTGGAAAGTAGATAGAATAAAATTAAGAAGTTAAAGCCTTTTGTAGATAATACTGAACATTTAGAAGCTTTTGATTTTCTTTAATCTCAGTACTCAGAAATGATCAGCTATAAATGGATAATATAAACAAATAAGACTTGAAGATGAGAAGAGTAAGGCTCTTCCACAAGGGATTTTGAGATTAGTTTAAAGAATTGTATATAAATAATAATTCCTTTAATAATTAGAGTAGGTGCCATCAGATGAAGTATTCTTAAGCACCTAAAGAATTACATGAAAAAACTGAAAAGCCTTCAACAGACAGTTTTGAGACTTCATGGAGGTCCCCCCGCCCAGTTCAGAATTCATTTTAGCCCTTGCAACATCATAGAAATAAAATTCTGCCATACTATTTTTAAGGTACCCTTAGCAAGTATACTCAGCTAGGTAGTGCAATAGATAGAGCACAGGGCTTCGAGTCAGGAAGACCTGAGTTCAGATGTGATGTCAGACACTTACCAGCTATGTGATCCTGGGCAAGTCATTTAACTACTATTTGCCTCAGTTTCCTCTGCCACAGAATCTGAATAATAACAACAGCTATCTTCACTTGGTTGTTATGAGGATTAAATAAGACAAATATCTGTGGAAAGGATGAGTACGGTGACTGGCATTCAGTAGGCATGGAAGTGCTTATTCCCTTTTCTTCTATCTCAGATGAACCTCAGAGTGATTCACCTAATCCAGTTTAAGTCCAAAACCTAAGAAAATTCTAGAATATATTTTAAAATGTGATTTGCAGGTCCCCAATGATTATAAAGTACTCTCTACCCTTTTAAATATTTTATAACCATCCAGGAAACAGAGAAGCATAATGCCTTATTTTCTTCCAAATAATGACTTCCAAAGAATTACAGCCATCCCAAAGTAGAAAGGGCTGCCACCAGTTTCCATTGCTAGAAGTCTTTACACAAATATGAGTGCCGTATCTCAAGAAGCCTGTAGAAGGGATTCCCATTCTAACAGATAATGTAATTTGGCATGCCAGTGGATCTCCTTTGTAAGTGACAGGACAGCTAGTTTGAGAATATTCAGCAGTCTCTGGTTTCCTCATCCATATGTAAGGGGTTTGAATGAGGTGATCATCAAAGTCTCCCTGCTTTCTGGATTCCCTGACCGTGATTCACAACCCAAGATCAATGATATGTCTTGATCTTCATAATGCATTTGATTAAATCCTGATTGCTTATTGTACTTATAAAATTTTAAAAAATAAAACTGGAGAAAATATGGCTTGGGTCATACATTTCTTAGATGGGTACACACATAGCAAATCAGTGAATGTGCAAAGAAGAGACTAATGAGACAAATGACCATTTGCCAGAGAATAGTCTGAAACTTGAGTCTAGCCTAGAGATTAAGTCGAGTGAGATGGACATAGGAGATCCACTTCAATCTAGAACTGCCTTTGGATCCTTTCCCTGGATCATTCCCAGGCAAAAGGATCCTAGGAGGAATTTCAGTCCCAGCTTCAGTGGATCCACTTGGTCTGGGCCATTCTGGGCTCACCCTAGTTTGGTCTAACCTCCAGATCAGTCTTGAAATGGATTTCTTACTGTGGGTCTTCAAATTAGGGATGACCCAGGCCAGAGCCACAACCAGTATCAAGGTAAGTGGGAGAGAGAACACGATAGGGGCAATAATAATTAGCTGACATTTATATGTTGCTTACCATATGTCAAGAAGGGGATGCAGTGGTTGTGTATGACGTTTGATGTCAGGAAGACTCATCTTCATGAGTTCAAATCTGACCTCAGACACCTACTAGCTGTGTAATCCTGGACAAGTCACTTAACCCTGTTTACCTTACTTTCCACGTCAGTAAAATGAGCTGGAAAAGAAAATGGCCAACCACTTCATTGTCTTTGCCAAGAAAACCCCAAATAGGGTCACAAAGTTGGAACCACAACAAATATGTCAAGCACTGTGTTAAGCACTTTACCATTAAGACCTATTTTGATCCTCACAACAACCCTGAGAGGCAGGTGCTATTATTATCCCAATGAGGAAACTGAGACAAACAGTTTTAATAACTTGCTCAAGGTCATATAACCACCTTAAGTTTTGCAAGTTTCATTAAGTTTGCTAATATAGAAAAAAGAGTGGTCAGGATCCCCACCACTATGGAGAATAAGATTATAATTTGAAATGATTTCAACAGTTTGGAGACATAAAAACAGACAATGACATGAAGTTTTTAAGTCAACTAAATTTCAAGGCAGTTAGGAAAGATGGGGAAATAAATACAAAAAATAGGAGGAAAATTGAGCTTTATGTAAGACTGGCAGAAAAATATTTCCTTCATTTCACTAAAAGGAATTGGAAATATATTGCTGTGCTAAATTCTGTGAAGATACAGTTTAAGGCACCGTCCCTGCCAGCGAACGAGCCGTCTAGTGGGAGAAGCAGGACATGCAATGCAGGGGAAGGTAATAACCATTCCAAGTAATAAAGGTGGTAACACCAGCACTTGCAAAAAGCAACATTTCTTTCATGAAAAGAGCAATCGATTCCTGCCTGAGTACAGTTCCAGGGGAAAAAACCATTTGCTTTCCTGTTGAATTTTCATGATTTCAGTTGTCAGTAGGGGAAATCTGTGTAGCTGTGTGTTTTTCTTCTTGCTTTAGAAGCTAGAAATCCTATATTGCCCAAGGGTTTTAATTTGCTGAAATCTGGTGTCACAAAACACTTACTCTTCCAGGTCTTTCTAGTTGAACAATATTATAAATGTTTTCTTGTACTTTGCATTGTATTTAAATCTACAAGGAGGTTAGAAGTCCTTTCAGAAGTCAATAGAGCATGTGTGTATATTATTATACACACACATCCGTATGTTAAACTATATACACCCAGTTTAATTAAAAAAGAACATAAGGGATAAGTACTTTTAGGCACCAGATTTCAGCAAATCAAAACCCTCAGGCAATAATTTTCTAACTGCTAAGGCTAGAAGAAAAACATATAATTACATCTGTTTTCATTTTCTACCAACAGAAAACATATAAATTTATCAACAAAAAGTTTTCCTGAGATCTAAACTCAAGCAAGAATGGATTGTCCCCTCTATAAATATATGCACATATGTATTTACGTAACAATTCATATATATGTAAATATATAATATCTTATGTCCTAGAATCTAGTCTTACCTATCTGCCTAGACATTGTTCCTTGTATAAAATAATGTGTTTATAATATATGCTAAATATCCATATGCATAATTTAAATGCTATACAGGAAAGATAGATCTTGTATGGGCTGGCATGGTTAGGAAGTTACAGAAAACGACTGATTTCTGTATTTGATCCTTGGGAATGGGTAAAGTTCCAGGAGAAGGGATGAAGAGGGCATTCCATTGGGGAATGCAGATTGATAGAAAGCAAAGAATTTAAGAGTATGGCTTATTTGGGAGATAGTAGCCTGAATAGAGTAGAGAGGAAAAAAAGTTGGAAAGGTAAGTTGAAGTCATACTATATCTTCTTATCCTTCCCTCCCCTTCACACCTTCTGTGATGCAGCTACACTGACCTATGGGCTGTCTTTTACACACGGCATTTAACATCCTGGCTCCCTATATTTGTACTGGCTGACTTCCATGCCTGAAATGTTCTCCTTTCTCACCACCACCCCCCAATTCCTATTTTCCTTCAAGATACAGATCAAGATGCCCTTTTTCCAAGAGGTCTTGCCCAGTCGTCCCTCCTGTCTCCTCTTCCCCCACCGCTGAACTCTTCCCTCAATATTACCTCTCATTTATATCGTACATGTCTATGTCTACCTATGGGTTACATGTTTACCTGATTTAAATGTTTTATATTTCTCCTGTTTGAATGTGAGCTCCTTCAGGGCAGGAACCATGTTTGTGCTTTTGTATCCATAGTGACTAGTACATTATCTGTAATGTTGTTCAGTCATTCAGTCATGTCTGATACTTTGTGACCCCATGGACCATAGCATACCAGTCCCTATACAGTAAGCATTCAATAAATGCTTTTTGAGTGTCTGAATATGGGGGGACCATCAGACTGAATATGGATTGTAATTAATGGAGGGTCACTGAACTTTTTGAGAAGGGGAGAAATGAACATGATGAAAGTAATGTTTCAGTGCAACATAATCCTAGCACCTCTGTCCCAGCATCCGTCAGAGTCAGTAGTCATCTGTAGGCAGGTCTGTGACCTCTTCAGTTGTGTGGGCACAGAGCAGGGAGTATGAAACAGGACAGAAGCCAAATCTCTTTGTGCTCCAAGATCAGAACTTGACAAGCCTTTTTGCTTTTCTTGGTGAAGGTCCAATCTTCAGGACTCTGTGGTTCTGTCTTTGCCCAGACTTAGGGGTAGTTGATTCAAGAATCATCTGCCACAAATGCTCCCAACCTTCATGTGCAAGCCTAGCCCCAGTGGGTCCTGTTGATTTCCATAAACTAGCATAACTATCTGGCAGATTATTGCAGAATGATTGGAGAAAATGAGAAACTGGATAGAGTAAGACCAAGCTGGATGCTATTGCTGTTGTCCAGGCAGAAAGTGATGTGGGCATCAACTAGGAGGGCAGCAGTGAGAGCAGAAGGGAAGGGATGGATTCAAGGTAAAGAACAATGTGAGAGTCAAACAAAATGTAGTGACTTCTTAGGTATGAGAGATTGGGGGAGGGGGGAGAGGAGGAGGGAGAGGGAGATGAAAAGGGGAAAGGAGAGAGCGAGAAGAGAGGGAAGGAGGGAGACAGAGAAGAAAAGAGACAAAGAGAAACAGAGGGAGATGAAGAGGGAAAGAGAGAGAGAGAAAGAGAGACAGAGACAGACAGAGAGACAGAGACAAAGAGGGAGAGACAGAGAGAGACTGAGAGGGAGAGAGACAGAGAGAGACAGAGAGACAGAGAGACAGAGACAGAGACAGAGGAAGAGACACAGAGAAAGAGAGAGAGAGAGGGAGATCAAAAGTGACTTGGAGTAACCCTTTCTTATCTCCCAGATAAAGGTTTCCCCAAGAGTCTGTCCTTCATCTTGTGCTTCCTCTGAGTGATCTCCTTTGGTAATCTCATTTATTCCCACAGTTTCAGCAGACACTTCTATGTAGATTAATCCAAAACCTGTAACACTAGTCCTAATCTCTTTCCTGTACCCAAGACCTTAATCTCCTGCTTCTTACCTTTCCAACCTCATTATACTTTACTGTTTTCTAAGCACTCCAGTACTTCTCTCTGTGGGTTTACCCAGACCATCCCTTGTGCCTGGAATGTTCTCCCTTTTCAACCCCATCTCTTACTTTCCCTGAACTCAAACCCTACCTTCTTCAGGAGGCTTTCCCCAGTGCCCAGTTGCTAGTGCCTTTCTCTTGCATAGTACCTTTCCTCTACTCTGTCTAGATCTTGTGTGTACTTCCTTATTTTCAGGTTGTCTCCCCTATTAGATTGTAAACTCCTTGAAGGTAGGGATTTTTTTTTTTTACCTTTTCTTTTTATCCCCAGCACTCAGTACTGTGCCCAGCACATAATAAAGGATTAATAAATGCTTGCTGGCATTTATTTCCAAGCCACCGGTACTTCAAATTGAATGAGCCCACAATTGAGCTGTTTTCCCCAATAAGTCTCCTTTGCTTTCCATTTTTAATATTTCTATCTGTGGTACCTTCGTTCATCATGATTTCCTTGTTTGTAACCTTGTAGTTGTCTGTAACTCTCCACCTCATTTCTCACATCCAGTCAGTTACCTTGTTCTATTGACTACACCTCTGTACCATTTCTCCCCTCCTCTCTACTCCCACTATTACCACCCTAATTTGGGCCCTCATTATTGCTGCTGCCCCACCCCTCCCACGACTATTGAAGTAGTTTACTTATAGGTTTTCCCATTTCCCTTCTCTCCACTTTCCTTCTTAAAGTCGCCGGAAGACTCTTTCTTATAGGCAGGGATGGTCATGTCATTCAATGACAAAAGCCATAGTACCCTCTTAGTGCCCCAGTGCATCAATAAACATTTATTAATCACCTACTGTGGGTCAGGCACTGTGCTAGACACCTCCAGAGTAAAGTTCAAACTCCTTTATGTTTGAACACCTACACAGTGATGGGGAGCTCAGTGCTTCATGAGGTAGCCTGTTGCATAGCTAATTCTTCAGCATTTCTCCCTTATATTCTGCCTTTTTTTTAACTTCTCCTTTATCCTTGTCTTCTACTAATCTTCCTCGGCAGTTGACCACTAGAGTTAACAAGAGAGCTCCCTACCAGAATGACAAAGGACTGAGAAGCTCAAATCCACCAAACATGGAAGACAAAGGAGACCTTGAAGTGACCAGCAAAGAGGAGGTTAAGGTACGTTTTTCTGCCTGGGATGGGTAGTAATAACAGCCACACCTGGGAAAGTGCACACAAGAGGGTGACTTGGTTGCTCTCTTTTAAACTTATGTACATTTTAACTTTAAACGATGTACATTTTAAAACCGACTTTAAGTAACAAGTGTATGGTTTCATGTACAATCTTTCTTTTAATTGTTCTTGTTTGTACATTTGAATGCATGTTATTAAAAGTTATGCATGTCCAAAGTTCAGGCTTCCTTGTGAAGAAGAAGGTAAAAGACCTGGAGGTTATCCTATAGAATAAAAATTCTCTGAAAGAATAGAGGAAGAGATTGAAGGAGAAAACACAGAAGAAGAAAAAAGAATCTGAGAGGTAAAGAGAAGCTAGGTCAGGAGGTGGGAATATGGAAGAGTATGACTAGTAGGAGGAAAAGGAAATGGGCCAATGAATATTTGGAGCTATGTGACAAGGTTGAGACTCATCCCAGTAGTTTACTTATAGGTTTTCCCATTTCCCTTCTCTCCACTTTCCTTCTTAAAGTCGCCGGAAGACTCTTTCTTATAGGCAGGGATGGTCATGTCATTCAATGACAAAAGCCATAGTACCCTCTTAGTGCCCCAGTGCATCAATAAACATTTATTAATCACCTACTGTGGGTCAGGCACTGTGCTAGACACCTCCAGAGTAAAGTTCAAACTCCTTTATGTTTGAACACCTACACAGTGATGGGGAGCTCAGTGCTTCATGAGGAACTAGACCATCTCATGGGAAAGGGGATTCCTGGGTCTGCAAAGAACGCTGATGGGTATTCTCAGGTGCTATGAGGAGAAGGATTTTCCAGTAAAGTAGGAGGGACAAGATGGCAGGTGATTGCCTGTTGAGGGATGTCTAGGCAACTTTTTGCCAAACTGATATAAGGAACAGAGAATTCTATAGCCTTCCTTGGGGTTATATATCCAAACTCTGACAGAAAACCTGCTGAAATGACTCAGATCTGAGGACTGTTCCTCACTTTTAGTGACTCATAATGTAGACAAATGACACTGTTGAAAGGAACCAAGAAAGTATTACTAGGGATTGTAGAGACCTGAATAAGAAACTGGAGGTGTTAGGGATGCAAGTTTGGGTGCAAGTTGATTTTAATCACTACTACTGATTGGCAGTAGAGCCTTTAGAAGGGAAAAAAAAAGATGTGGGAACTGAAGAGCTGGTTAAAATGGTGTTTGAGCACAGGATCTACATTTTTTGGCTCATCGCTTAAATTGTCATTCTTGGCTAGTGATGTAGCACATTTCATAAGGTCTGGTAAAAATATATTTATCTGGAGTCTTGCAAGTTTTATCAAGAGAATTTTAAGCTGAAAATGTAAGTGGAAAGAGAAAACCCATAAATATCTGCTAAGACAGTTACCATAAGGAATAGTAGTTTTAGCAAAGGAAGAATACCGGTGAATCACAGGAAATGTTAACCAAGAGACTTAATAAAACTTGTGGCTTTAGATGTAGTTACTGTAATCTTTGTGCCACCTTCCCCATCAGATTCCACTCCAGGGTTGGGGTGCCCTGGTTCAAGGTACTCTCTGGGCATAGACTCCTAAAAGTCTAGCTCATGGGTCCCCATCAATGTGTCTACTTTTCATCATTCATGCAGGAGACACAATTAGCTCAAAGCAAAGGCATTTACTGTATACTGTAGTTTTTGTTTTTCAGAGTAGCGACAGATCATTCCCCATAAACATTGGGCATATTCTTCCACTAGAACACACAGTATACATGGGATGAGCAGACATACAGAGATTACAAACAGAGGCACACACATAAGAAACAAGAACAAGCAGGGCACCAGTGAGGAGAGGAAATTTGGGTCTCTGATGTTGCAAGGCTACTCTAGAGGACATTGGTCTCATGACCTGTGTCAGACACTCTTTCCCTTGATGTTGTTTCACTGAATGTTAGTTCCCTTTTCTTGGCTATAATCTCCATCGTCTCCAGCCTCAGACTCAGTTCACATCTTGCCTTGGGATGTAGTGAGGCTTCTTTAATGAGCTCATTTTAAAAAGGGCAACCCCTCCACCCCCTTACCCTGGGACCAGTAGATCTAGTTCTTTTTCCTCAGATAGTAGACTAAGGTCTTCTGTCTCCTCAGGCAGGAGATTCCTAGCTGCTGGTGCTGAATTATCTGGAATGAACGGCAAGTTGTTCCTGTGAGCTTAGATTTTTCTTTTGACTATAGGTAAAGATCTGACCCTTTTCAATTAGAAACTTCATCTAAACTCATGCTGATCTGCAGACAATTTCCAAATCTTCCTCTCTGCAGACCAGGCCAGACAATGGTCATTTACCCCAAAATTACCCAACAGCCCCGAGGTTCAAGGTTATACAATTTTTGATCTCTGAGTCTCTCCCATTCACTTGTATAAATAGGAAGACAGAGAAAAAGTGTAGAGGCAATTTATGTGGGTGAGGGCCTGAGGGTTGGAGAGGGAATGGGAACGCTTTGTCTCTGTTAAGTGCCCAGCCCAGTACACACCTTTTCATATGCAAATATGCAAATTGCCAGTAGAGCCGCTCAAAATCTGATAAAGGCGTCTGATAGGGGAAGCATTTATATAGCGCTTAGCATATATTATCTCATTTTAATTTTGCAACAATCCTGGGAGGTCGATGCTATTATTATCCCCACTTTACACATGAAGAAACTGAATCAAACAGTGACTTGCCCAGGGCCACCTAGCTAGAAGTTGGATTTGAACACAGGTCTTCCTGACTCCAGGTTCAGTGCTCCATTCATTGAGCCACCTAGCTTATCTAAATGCAAGAAAGCAAGTTTGACCTCATAAGAATTACTGAGATTTGGAGGAGTAAAACTCATGACTAGGCTGTTGTTTATTCAGAAGGTACAGAGGAGATAAAAGGACAAGTAAAACAGCTTTATATAATTAGAAGATATATTCAAGTGAGGAAATCTAGGAACTGGTCAGGAAGCATGATAAAGAAGAATAGGGAAGAAGGAGGGAATATTGTTATGGGAGTATCTTGCAGTCCACCTGGAAGAAAAAAAGACAGTTTGGGGAAACATCATAAACCTAACAGAGGCATACTATAGTAGGGATAGGGGACTTTAATTATTCAGACATCTGCTGGGTTTCCTCCTCTGCCAAAAACTAAGCAGCCAATAAATTCTTGGCTGTCTGAAGAATCATTTCAGTCTTCAAAACTTGGAAGGAGTGACAAAGGGAGCCTACTATTGGAAATGAGTTTGACCAGGAAAGAAATCTGGTTGATAAAGTAGAAAGGATGGAAGCAAGACCTGGGAGGGTGAGATCACTCCAAATAAAAATTAAAGAGAGGACAGGAGTAAAGCTCAGCACTGAAGATTTGGGGAGAGCAAAGTTAAGTTCAGAGAGACCCAATGGACCAAAATTCTGTAAGGGAAGGAGACTCGTAAAGAACAAAATTCTAACACAAACTCAAATACTTCCAATGAGGATGAAAAGGAGTTGTTTAAGAAATCAAGAGGGGATGCACAGAAAACTTATAAAACAGCTTAAATTTTAATTTCCATAAACATTTGTTAAATATCTGTTATGTGCAAGGCACTGTACTCAGTTTAGGCATACAACGATGAATTTAAAATAGGACTTCTCATCAAGGGGCTAACTTCTACTCAGGAATATAGCACATATATAAGTAAGTAAATTCAAGGCAATTTGAGGAGGGAACAGGCACCAATGGGGAATCGGGGAAGGATTTATGAAGATGGTGACAAAATACAAGTTTACATTCCATTGGGAGGGATCTTCCATCTTCCCCACAAATTCTCCACTATGGCTTCCCTCTGGTTCCTGGATTTTTTTTCACATGAATATATCCTCTTAATATACATAGAATCTATTGGGTTTAGCATGGAATTTGGAGTCAGGAAGAATGGGTTCAAATCTGACCTCAGACAAAATGTTAGCTGTATGACACAGAACAAACCTTTAACTTCCCTGTGTCCCAGTTTCCTCATCTGTAAAATGAGAGGAGTGGACCCAGTGGCGTCTAAAGACTCTTCTAGTGCTAAAACCTATGATTCCTATTTTGCAGATGAGGCACTGAGCTGAGAGAGGTTAAGTAATTTGCCCAGGGTTGTCCAGCTCCTAAGTGTGAGGCAGGAACCAAACTCAGGTCCATCTGTCACTAAGCCACTCTATCCACTCCACTACTTAGCACAGTGTGTGTATGGGGGGGAGGGTGCCCTTCTTGTAGTTTTCAATTTTTTTCTCCTTTCATTAAGAGAAATATTTAGACTGGCATTTCTCTACTCACACTGATTTTGGAGCGTTGTAAATTATTTAAATTCTCTAGCACACTTCTCACCCTTTTTTTTCCCTCTCAGTAGCTGAAGGAGATGGAGAGAAGTGGCCTTAGGAAGATTAGAAGTCCAGTTTTTAGGTTAAAAGGTTTTAAGGGTTAAGGACCATTTTGTGAAGACTGGTACCGCTTGGGCAACACTGATTCAGAAGGTAAAAGTAAAAAGAACTGTCTACTATCAATTGAAAGCAAACATAATTTGAGTTCAAATCTACTGGTCTAAACTTAACTTGAAAATAAAGTTGTAAATGTTTTAAAATGAGTAGATTAGGATAATTCTTTGACATTTTTGACATCCCAGGTCTTTTCAGTTTATGTCAAAATTGTGAATGTACTGTCCCATAAAACTAACTTTAAAGAAAACACTACATTTACTTTTCTAGGTGCAACAAAATCCATCAGCACAGAGTACTTTAATTCATAATTCAAATATAATGGAAAAGTATGAAAAACTTGGTAAGATTGGAGAAGGATCGTATGGCGTCGTATTTAAGTGCAGAAATAAGAACTCTGGACAAGTTGTGGCCATTAAAAAATTTGTGGAATCTGAGGATGATCCCATTGTTAAGAAAATAGCATTAAGAGAAGTACGTTTATTGAAGGTATGTAATTTTGATGGAGTATTCCAGAATGTCATGAAATTTCAGTGCAGTTTACATGCACAGTGTAATTATTGGGAATTTGCTGAGTCTTGGAAATACTTGTGTTATCCATATAGTTTCAGTGTAGAGTAGTTTTCAATTATATATTCAGAGAAGCATCATGGCATAGTGGATAGAGTGCTGACCTTGAGGTGAGGAAGAGTTAGGTTCACATCCTGCCTCTGACACTAACTGGTTGTGTAATCATGGATAGATAGATATATGTATATACTTGTGTGTGTGTGTATACGTACATACATACATACATATATATGTATACATACATATATACACACATACATCTGTTCTAATGGGATTTGTCCTGTTTGGATTCAAATAATTCAGGAATACTGAGTATAAATTTTTTTTTTAAAGTTTGAATCACTCAATTTTAGAACAGGAAAGGGCCTTAGAAATCACCTGATCCAATTTCTTGATTTATAGATTTATACGTTCTTATAGATTTCTTTATATATAGAGGAAACTGAGACCCAGAGAGGTCAGATGATGTATCCAAAGTCATGCAGCTGGGACTAGAACACCCTTTTTTCTGAATTCCAAGGTAGTGCCCATTGCTTCTCTGGTCCAATCCATACATGTTATGGAGTGTGATTCTTTGTTATCAGCCAGGTCTTTAGATTTCAGGTCAACAATAACAATTAAATATGCTGGTATGACTACTAAATTAAAGAATTAAACAACTTTTCTGGTTTTTAAAACTAAACTCATTAAAACAGTGTCATTAATCACATTACTAAAAGAGTCTTCCCTTCTTAAAAGATTCAGTCCCAGAAAGTTCTGTTGCATATATTTATTTAATATTTAAAATATTTATTTAAATTTTTTAGTTTGATATCTTAATATAGAATATTTAAATATTGTGTATTTCAAATAAGATTTTATTTACATGCAATTTTTTGCTAAGAAGACCATTTGTAAAACAACATGCAGTGGGCATTGTACTTAATTTTGGTACTTAATTTAAAAAAAATAATGCAATGGTACCTCTCGGTCCATAGAGTCCTATGGTTCCTTGAAAGATGTTCTTTGATTTTGCACTTGTCCAGGTGTGTAGAGTGAGGCCTGCTGATTTCAACTGTGTGTTTACTACCATTGTTATTTAGTTCAAACTGAGCTCCCACAACTCCCTATGCCTTAAAGGCTGATCTTAGAGCTGTCAAAAGGGAGAGATGGCAAGGAAATGCCTGAGCCCTACTGTCCATAGTCAGCCTAACTTTGTGCCCTGCATTTGGATTCCTGGCCCCTGCATTTTTCCTGGATCCCCAAGTCTGGACAAGATACTTATTCTGCCTATAATTAAAGACTATTTTAATTATTTAATTAGATTGTATTATTCTTTATATCTAGTACTTTTCTATTAATTCCTTGCTTCTCCTGTTGTCTGAGAGTGAATCTTTTAAGAAGGGAAGACTCTCTTAGTGATGTGATTAATGACACTGCTTTAGTGAGTATAATTTTAAAAACCAGAAGCCTTCCAGATGGGCATCAGGAATAACCCACATGTCTCAGGGTGGGTTTAGCCTTTGATGCTGCAAAAGGAATTCCTCTATGAGAAGGAAAATTAGTCCCAAGGATTTACTTCTGAGATTCCTTCCAACTCCAAGAGTCTCTGAATCTTATTTAGAGAAGGATGTATGTGAACTGTTGTATTCAATGGTCAGATGAGGCAAAGGGAACGTTTATCAGAGTAGGGGACATGAAGGGAATAACGTATTCAGAATAAATCACTAGATGTTGTATTTTGGTTCTTTTTCAGCAACTAAAGCATGCGAACCTTGTGAACCTCATTGAGGTGTTCCGAAGAAAGCGGAAAATGCACTTGGTTTTTGAGTACTGTGATCATACTCTTTTGAATGAACTGGAGAGAAATCCAAATGGGTGAGTTGTCTGGAAGCTTAAAGCCTACAGGGCCATATTTCTTTAATTGTATGTGGATCACAGATTACTTTCCACTTTTCCATCCTGTGCCATCTTCCCCAACTACAATGAGGAGCCTTAAGAGAATAAAAACTAGTAGACAGAAAACAGACTTTGGAACCAGGAAAATGTGGGTTTCAGCCCCTATGTATATGTTCTAGGCAGTTCTCTAACAGTCTAAGTTATAAAGAAGATGTCTATATATATATGTCTCACTGATAGAGGAAGTTCCTTACCAGGAGCTCCCTACCCCAGTGAAGTTACAGATCCAGTCCCTGTCTTGGTCCCTAACACATAGGAAGACACATCAGCTTATGAGAAAAATCATATTATGTATAACAAAGCTAGATACAAATGTTTTTGGATTGCCAACATCCTTCCCTTCATCCTCATCATCCCTCATCATCGTCATCATAACTAACATTTACATGGGTCAGCTAGGTGGCACAGTGGATGGAGTACCAGAGCTGTTGTCAGGAAGACTCATCTTCCTGAGTTTTAATCTGGTCTCAGACACTTCCTAGCTGTGCGACCTTGGGCAAGTCACTTAACCCTGTTTGCCTCCATTTCTTCATCTGTCACAGGAGTTGGAGAAAGAAATGGCAAACCATTCTAGTACCTTTGCCAAGATAACCCCAAATGGGGTCACCAAGAGTCAGATACAGATGAAACAACTGAACAGCAATATTTATATAGCACTTACTTTGTGCCGGGCACTTTACAGTTATTATCTCATTTGATGCTCGCAACAACCTTGGGAATTAGATGTATTAGATAAAATGTTATCCCCATTTTATAGATGAGAAAACTGAGGCAGACAGAAGTTAAGTGACTTACCCAGGATCTCACAACTAGTAAGTTGCTGAGGCTGGATTTGAACTCAGTTGTTCCTAACTACAGGTCCAGTACTCTATCTACTGCATCACTGAGCTGCCTCTTAATTTAAAAAAAATTGTATGTAACTTAAAATAATTTAAGATTACGGGTCTGTATCCACTCTTTCATAGTTCTTGAGTCTCTGTCAATGTGTTTAATCTTTTCTGGTCAACCAGAAAGTCCAATAAGTTCAAAGCAAAGCACAGTAAGAAAAGTAGTAATAAAAGATCTTGACTCTTCCCCACCTAAGTCCAGGATGGGGGGGACACATGGAGGGAACGTGTGGAGAGGCACAGATGTAGTGAACATTTGTGACCTAGCAACATGTATGAAGGGGAAACTCACACCTCCAGCATTACTGGGCTGTACTTCAGGGCCACTGATGTCATCTCGTCATCATCATGCTTCTGATGCACCTGCCTTGCAGAGGCTGTGGTGCAGTCTCAATCTTGCATGCGGTCTCTTCCAAATGGGTAGAGTCTGCTCACTGAGTGGCATCTGATGGACATTTCTCACTGCGGGTCTCAGACGGCCCTGCAATCACTGCCACTCTCCCCTGGGCATGTGGTGGTAGAGCTGTTCTCTGCTTCCATCTTCTGTCTTTAGCTGGAATCCTCAGGAGAGGAACTATCTTGTTGGAAGAGTGGATTCTGCCGTGGTACATTTAAAGTCCAGAAGTTTTCTTGCTGAGGTGCCTTAAGGGGAAAAAAAAAGCAGAAACTCTAACACACCCAGTCATCTCACTAGAGAACAAAAGCCTTCCTGAGGGTTGAGGAAGGGAGGAGGAGAAAAACTTTCCAGTTTTTATTTTTTTTCCATCTCTAAACCTTATCTGGAATGAACATTTCTCTTCCAGAAGGAATACTGTGGGTAAGTGAAACCCTCAGGTTTAAGTCTATTTTAAAAATAAAAACTCTTATTTCCTAGTCAAAATGGAAAGAGAACAGACCTCTACTGGTTCAAATTCTGCCCCTTATGCATGCTGGCTGTGTGACCCTGGGCAAGTCATTTAACCTCAGAACTCTAGGCAACTCTCTAAGACTACAACTTGAGAAGGTGCTGATGTGCATCTTCTCAAGATAGAGGGGTCGTCCTCACCTGGGAGTTCCTTATTCCAGGTCTAGACCCTATCCATTTCCCTGTGTCCAATCACTGAAGACTATGTGTCTCTAATAGAGACTCCTCTCTGGTGGGAGAGGGTCAGAAAGTCTAGGCCACTCCCTATTTAAGTCCTAATCAGTAAATACTTTAGTGGCTACCTGCCCAACATAATGCCAAGGATTCTGCAGGGTTCTAGAGACCCCATATTTTCAATTCCAGAACTCCCTACATAGGTAGGTGAATAAGGTGAGGTAAAGTGTTGGAGCAAAAATAAATCCAAGTGGCAAGGCCACTTGTTTCTCTCCTTCCTAACCTACTCCTGGCCTTTCCTAGGTTTGTGTGCCAACTAATATTTTCCAGGCTTACAGTTGCACCATATTTGTCCAGTCTGACCTGACCCAACCTCTGAGATGGAGCTGAGGAGTAGAACCTGGGGAGGGGGGGAGGAGGTGAAGGAGAGAGGGAGCCAGTCTCAAGGGTAGGACACTAAAGGTCTCAGTCACAGATACAGAGACCTTTAAAAGTGAGTATGAAGAGAGACCCTATCTACATCCGGAGAAAAAACTGATAAATAGAAGTATATATAGCATAATATACTTCGGTCACATGGTGAATGTTCAGTTGTCCAGAGCTGTCTTCCCACAAGGATTTCAGGAAGATTTGAGTTCAAGTCCTGTCTAAGACATTTACAAACTTTGTGACTTTGAGGAAGTCACCTAAGCTTTTAGCCTTAGTTTTCTCATCTGCAAAATGGGGATAACAAATGTACTTACCTCATAGGATTTTTGTAAGGATTGAGTCTGGTGAAATGTAAAGTGCTTTGCAAATCTTAAAACTTTATATAAATGCTAGCTTCTCTTATTATCATTATCTCTTATTATTATCTGAAATTGAATTAAAGTGGGATAGTAATTAGTAATAGTAAGCCACAGCATTGGATGATGTTCTCCTTATGCAGTATGTTGGTAAATGTATAACAACCAGCTCTTCTGAACAAATAGCAACCAGCTCCTTTAAAAAAGTACTACTCACTTTTAAGTTTCATCTACATTTTTAACATTTCTCCATCATGGTCTTAAGTTTAGGTGGACAATAAAACAATAAACCAGGTCCAGTGTTGTTGCATTGGCTGATTTCAGAGGTGTAAAATGCTCGTACTGAAAATTTAACAGTTGGCTGTCAAGAGCTGGTGCCAGCTGTTTCCAGCACATGCCTGCCCTTTTGGCAATAGGACTTATTCTGAAGAATCATAATGAAGGAGAGTGGTGTAATGGCAGGAACACAAGCGTAGGAGATCTGGATCCTAGACTTGGCTTAACTGTGTGACATTGGGCAAGTCATTGTGAACTTCAGTTTCCTCATCCAAGAAGGGGAAATAAAGAAGGTGACTGTTGTTCAGTCACTTAGTCATATCTAACTTTTCATGATCCCATTGACCATAGCACTCCAGGTCCTTCTATCCTCCACTATCTCTCAAAGTCTGTCCAAGTTCATATTTGTTGTTTCCGTGACACTATCTGTCCATCTTATCCTCTACCAACTGCTTCTGCCTTCAGTCTTTCCCAACATCTGGGTCGTTTCTAATGAGTCCCATCTTCTCATCATGTGGCCAAAGTATTTAAGCTTCAGCTTCAGTATTTGACCTTCCAGTCAATAGCCTGAATTAATATCTTTAAGTATTGACTAATGTGATCTCCTTGCTGTCCAGGGGACTCTCAAAAGTCTTCCCTAGCACCACAATTCAAAAGCATCATTTCTACGGCACTGAGCTTTCCTTATAGTACAACTCTCAAAGCCATTCATTGCTACTGGAAAAACCAAAGCTTTAACTATACAGACCTTTGTCGGCGTGGTGATGTCTCTGCTTTTTGGTATGCTGTCCAGATTTGCCATGGTTTTCCTTCCAAGGAGCAACTGTCTTTTAATTTCATGGCTGCAATCATCATCTGTAGTGCTCTTTGAGCCCAAAACTATGAAATCCGACCCTGCTTCCATTTCTTTTAGTACCTTACAAATTCTTAGCATTTTCTAATTCTATAAATATATTGGGAACATCTCCTGTTCTTACTAAAAGCTGTCAAGGAATCATTTACCAGCTTCTCCCAAACACATGAGGCAGACCCAAAGGGCTTTTCCATAATAAGACAATCTAAGTTCACTTTTTGTTCCTTGAGTTTCTCCCCCCTTTTAGATCCTTAAGTATTTATTTTCACAAACTGAATTCAAGTGCTATATTTTAAAGAGCTGACTCTAATCAACAAGCCCATGTACTTAATCTCAATTAATTCCAAATTGTAATATCTTCCTGAAGTTTTTTAAGTAAGTAGGAGCTAAACTCTCAACATGGGAGAAAAGTGTTGATAGAACTTAATATTCATAAACTAAATTCAAATGGAATTATAAGCAGATTGTCAGCTGCCTTTTGAATTTTCATATCACTTGAGAGTCAGCATTAGGAAAATGGATGTTTTATAGACAGTTAAAATGAATACTTAGCAAATAACATTGCCCTTTGCTAATTTTTTTCTTATTTTCCTTTTGTTTTTAAGAGTCGCTGACCGTATGCTCAAAAGCGTTTTGTGGCAAACGCTTCAAGCTCTTAGTTTCTGCCACAAACATAATGTAAGTTATTTATTGATTCCTTCTGAATTGATCTTTTCTTGTTAATAGTTGATGACGCTGTTACATATTTCATGGAGTCACTGGGTTGGTGCTAACAGTCACTGAGGTGATTTTCAAATTAGGTAGGTAAATTTATTCAGGGAGTTTTTTTGTAACCAAACTTTGCTCTCCTTTTAACCTTTCTAAATCTCTGCAGTTGATGCTAAGACAGGAATAAAACACACAATGTGGTCACTTTGGGGCCAGATGGAAAGTAGAGCTCTAGAATGCTGAGTAATAGTCTAGAATCTTTGGAGATTCTGGAAAGAGATGAGTAAATCGAGCACCTAATTTCAAAGTCATGAAATAGACTTTTCTTAAAAATCAGTGATGTTTTTTGGCCATAAAAACCTGCAACCTTTATTTTACGTTAATAAAATAATATAGGGAATTTTGTTCACAAAATCCAGGACTCAGCTCTTCCTTAATGCCAAGATCTGTATTCACAAATACTACCCTACAAAAGACAGCACTGAATTAAATCAACACCTCTTTTACTTCCACTAAACTGCCTCATGCAGACATCAGATTACTGTATTCAACTGGAGTTTCATGGCCAATTATTACTATTTTTTTAATATTGTGGTTTTCACAGCTGTGCATGTTTTCTCATTAAGCAACAAGACACCTCATTGCTGACTCACGTAACCCTGTTGGGATAGAATATCTGGACCTAGAAAGCCTTTCCAGTGGAACCGTCTTCGTTTCTTTGCCCTAAGCAGCTTACCTTTGCTCAGATCTTTTTTTTTAATCTTGGGCTTGAAAATACCTAATTTCATATCTCCTTCTAAAAGTGGACAGTTTTTCAGACATGCTTCCTTCCTCCAAGATGAAAATCACTTCTGAATTCTGGTTATCCTGTGCTCCAATGCTACGGTAAGATTTCATACATTTTAATAAACTATTCTAGAATTATTTTATTAGTTAGCCAAAATACATATAGTAGATAAAAACAGTGTACAAACCACTATAATATTGACATAAGCTTTAGCTTTTGGAACGGAATTCTAAAATCTCTGTTCTCATTGTTTTCAAGTGAGCCACAGTTCTCAGAGGACAGAGCTGCTGCTGGTCTGACCCAGTGGCCTTGATGAAGATTTCGACAGCAGCCGGCAGGCACCATAGCAACCCTCACATCTTCAGTATCTTGATCGTAGCTTTAAAGCTATAAGGGTCATTACATGATCACATAATCCCATACTGACTTGAAGATAGCATAAGAAGAAAGAAAATGCCCTGCTAATGATATGCTGTCTAAAATACACTGAGATTTCTGCATCATTAAGGAACAAAGTGGTTTGTCTGAGACTTGGATAAAGAAGATATTCTTCCCCCAGTTGTAAGAAATATAATCCTTTTTTTTTTTGACTTGGAGATTTCTGTAACTGGTCATTGATAATGAGAATCAGGTTAAAGAAGACGCAAACACCTCCTTTGGTTTCCTGTGATATTGTAAAAATGTGATTTTACAGCAGCCCTCCTAACCTGACATCAATGGTGTTAAGAGCTTTTGTACCAAATCAGTTTATTAAAATGATTTTGCTACATTTATCCCTGTGTTTTTTATTCTTCAGTGGAAAATAAACTAGCTGTAAGTGGGAGAAGCACTGCCTAACGTTTGCTTTGTTTGTGGAATTGCGTTATGTGCGTAAATATTTAAATATTAAGGCCAGCTGGGTAGTGGAGTAGAGTACTAGATCTGGAGTTAGGAAGTCTCATCTTCCTGAGTTCAAATTTGGCCTCCGATACTTCCTAGCTGTGTGACTCTGGGCAAGTCACTTAACCCTGTTTGACTTAATTTCCTCATCTGTAAAGTGAGCTGGAGAAGGAAATGGCAAACCACTCCATTCCCCAAATGGAGTCATGAAGAGTTGGACATGACTGAACCACAGTAACAACAATTTCAATACTGGTCCAACTGTTTGTTTCCTGCTTTCTCCAGCCCTCCCACATCATCTGGTTCCCACTGCATTCTTACCTCCTTTCACTGTTTCCCAGTATTTTGCCTTATAATGTATCTACACTATCAAGCATATCTAGATATTTATATGAATAATAATAATATACTTATAACAACACTTTAAGGTTACAGAGCCCTTTCACATATTATCTAATTTGATCTTCACAACAATCCCAGAAGGTAGTTAATGTGTTATTATTATCATTATCTCATTTTATAGCTTGGGAAACAGAGGCTCGTAGAGGTAAACATGGCTTATCCAAGGTCACACAAGCAGTAGTATCTAGCGCAGACAATTCTCCCCACCCCAATCCTTCCACTACTCTCTGATGACCATTAACATTGGAAGGATAGGAATTTAAGAATACCTCAAAGGACCAGGAGTCATCATTTGATGATGTTCATTGAGTTTTATCCATAAGGCAAAGAAAATAGAGAAAGGACAAAAATATTTATTTCAAAATTCAAAATAAAATTATGATAAAATTTTTGTATCAATTTGCTGTCCTGGTAGGCGTAGCAATATTTTACTTACATATGCATACTCTAGTTTAAATAGGTTTTTAAATTTTTCCTAATGCTTTTGCATTAGATTGGGGAAGATGAGATACAAATCTTTTGGGGCAAATGAATGTCTGTTAAATATATTCATTTATTTGCTTTTATGATTTCAGACTTGTACAAAGAACGGCATTGTTCTAATTTAGATTCAGGGGTGACCTTGAGGTCATGACCTTAAGGCCATGAGTAGCCTTGTAGGTCCTTAAGTGCAACCCTTTGACAGAATTTATTGTGTAAGATTTGGATTCAGTCAAAAGACTGCACTTAAGGACCTGGAAGGCCGTATGGTCTTAAAGCCACAAGTTCCCCACCCCTGATCCACATTTTATTTCTTATCCATCTGACAATTCCATGATCAAAAAGGGGTTTCTGCATATAAAAGACTAATGATATATATTCCTTCATAGTTCAATAATTTTACAAATATTAATATTTAAGATTGTCTTTCTCTTCTCCCTCATTGGTCTTCAGAGTTAGAAAGATCTTGGCAGTCCTTGCTATTTAATTCAAACAAGGGCTTCTATTAGCAGCACTTCTTATGATCAAAAATGAAGGACAAGGTTTGGGAGTTGAGTTGTTTTTTCCTTTCATTCCGGGATAAGTATTAAGGAAAAAAAGCACTTTCAGAAAGACAAAATTATCTCTCTTGAAGATGTAAAGGGGTCAACAGAACTGTAGAGTAGAAAAATTAGTAATTTCTGTTAAGCTAAATAATTTGGAGCCTAAATTTTTGTCAGTGGCCACACACAGATACAAAGTATACCTCTTAGGGTTGTGAAAGCTTGAATGAGATAATGCATGTGATAGTGTTTTGAAAATTATATATACTAATGTGAGAAGTTTAGTTACACTTGTGTATCCAGTTCTTACTTTCTGTCCTTAGCCTAGTGCCTTGAATATCAGATGCTTAATGTTTTTTAAATGATGAATGAATGGGTAGATGGATGGAAAATAAAATGGAAAGGTAATATGAAAGCAGGACCTGAACTTGTTTCTTTCACCTTCCTTTGCATGCAGTGGGTATTCACTAAATGCTGATTGCCTCTCCCTTGACCCTGGCTAGTGCAATGTAGGGCACTTCATTCAGGGCAACTCTTGGGGAGCAAGTTGCTGCTCTCCAGAAGATGGGCCCCATAATAGGATAAGAAAGGGTGGTCCATTTCTCCAGAATAAATTCCTACATTACTTTAGGAGACTTCAACTTCTACTGTTCTGGTTGTTTTGTCTGTGAGATTGTAAGCTGGTTGAAGGCAGGGACTGTCTTGGCTTTTTTTTTTATCCTCAGTAATTAGCATACTGCCAGGCACATACTAGGTGCTTAATAAATGTGGATTGATTGATTAATTGATTGAGTAACATATCACCTAGTCAGGAAGCAAGAGAAGGCCAGATGGCCATTGAGTTTGGTGATATAAGTAAATTTTTTCAGTTGTGATGCAGATATTTTCCCAGATCACTTTGCCCAAATCAGAACCAGGTACTCTATTCACTCTGGACCTATCACCAGTGCCTAAGAAGGAGAAGCTCACTTTTGAGTGTACAAGGAGTCCTCCAGATGGGTAAGTGTTTGCTCAGCAGATCACCTTGTATCATACACTTGAGTAAATGTGTTAAGAATGACAATAAACATTGCGGTGTTCATTTCTTAACAACAAAGCTGGGCTCACTTTGTGTAACAGCCACCTTCAAAGATTAACTTTGGTTTCAGCAACTCAACAGTGTTCTGGGTTTTTTTTGTTTTTTTCCTTCTTGTCAACAAGGACAAAATCGCCAGGATTATATTTCCTTAGTACACAGGAGCAAAACCTTTCTTTGTTTTTTCTCTGTTGAACTTGGTTCATCCATTATTGGAAATTCTCGGTTGATATTTACCAAGACTTACTTTTGCTCATTCAGAGGATAACGAGATCTCCTTTTACAGTGTATTCACAGGGATGTAAAACCTGAAAACATTCTGATAACAAAACAAGGGATGATCAAGATCTGTGACTTTGGATTTGCTCGACTTTTAAGTAAGTTAGTGACATCTTTGCATCAAATTCCCCTATTCAGTCAGTTACAAGATAAGGCACAGATATAGATAAAGTTATAAATATATACATACCTAGATATAGATAGTAAGTGATGTATATACACACATACATATGTATGCATGCACGGATATGAGTGCCTGTATGTGTGTTATATATGTACATCTCCATATATCCACAGGTGTGTGCACACAGATATATGCTTCATTTTTATATTCATGTGGAATTTTACTTATTTATATAGAATTTTTACATGATTTTAATCTATGAAATGTATTAGTTTAGGAATTAAGTGTATGTTATAATAAAGTATATAAATTTTCAAGGAGACAAACCTGTAACATTGAGGGGATTAAATATGTAGGGAGTTCAAGTCTATTAAATGCTTGTTGAACAAAAGTATGTAGAGATAGCTTGGTGACACGGTGGGTAAAAGGGTTAGACCTGGAGGTTGGAGCTCCTGAGTTCAAATCTTACCACTAATGCTTACTGACTGTGTACCTCTGGGCAGATCACTTAACTGCTATCTGCCTCAGTTTCTCTATGTATAAAATAGGAATAATAATAGCACCTACTTCCCAGAATGGTTATCAAATGAGATAATAATTATAAAGTACTTTTAAAAAAACTTCCATGCTCTATATAAATATTAGCTACTATCATTATTGACCAGATCTCTGTCCTATTCCACTTCATGCCCAAGTTTCTGTCTTAGTTTCTTGCCTAGTATCAACTTGAGCCAAATTGCGAGGCTTTCCCTGAGCCACAGTCCCCATGGTTGGGTCTCCGTGTCTGCTGGCACACCTCTGGCTTTTGCCTGATGCCAGCTCTCTTAGGTGTTGGCCTATCCATCCCAGCTACCTCCTAAGGCCTGCTCTTGTCACTTTCCCCATCACAGTCTCCCTTACTCAATGGGCATCTAGTGTTCAGGTCCCAGATATCCAAGGTCACATAAGATAACAAATTAGAGTAAAAGGGCTTTGCAAACTTTAAAGAGACAATTAGTGCTAGCTATTTTTATTAATCATCATCATCATCATCTTCTAAGGTTATAAAATAGAAGACAGTCTCTTCCCCAAGGAGCTTACAATCTAGTTGAAAGGGCAAAATATTGCCCACTTAAAACAGCTAACGACAATGATGATAGTAAAAATCGCTAGCATTTATATATGGCTTTAAGTCGAAAGAACTTGACAAATATCTCATGTAATCTTCACAACAGCCCTGGGAGGGAGGTGCTATTATTATTCCCATTTTACAGATGAGGAAATTGAAGGGGGAGGGAAAGGTGACTTGCCCAGGTTCATATAGCTAGTAAGTGTCTGAGGTCAAGTTTGAACTCAATTCTTTCTGGCTCCAGGTCCAAGGCTGTACCCCAGGGGTGGGGAACCTGCAGCCTCAAGGCCACGGGTGACCTTCCAGGTCCTTGACGGAATCCAAGTTTTATAGAACAAATCCTTTTATTAAGGGGTCTTGTTCTCTGAAGTTTGACTCAGTCCAAAGGCCATCCCTGCTTTAACCACTAGACCACCTGGCTGTCTCATTTGAATCACAATTCAAGGTGCATGTGATTTAGGGCCAGTGAACAGATAATAAATGTTATAAGAGTGGGCTAAGGTAATCAGGGAAGGCTTCATTTGTGAGTTAGGATTTGAACAAAATTTTGGTGGATGATTAGTATCTGGATAGTCAGAAAGGAGAGAAGGGGCATTTGAGGAAGGAGAAGTTATGTAAGTCCTGAAGGTGGGAATGAACATGGAATGTCTGGAGAACACTGGACAGGCTGGCCCGGCCTGGGCAGGAAGTTTCTGTTGGGGAGCAGTGGTGATAAAGGGATAAAGGATAAAGGTGTTTAAGCCTGGTAGAGCTAGAAAAGGTTTTAATATAATCAATGATATTTCTAAATGTGATCTTACATCATAGAAAATGAGTGACTTTTCTTCAGTTGTGTCTCTGCTAAGTGCTTATGGCCAAAAGAAATAATTATTTTCTCCCTAGTGCAGAATTTGGCGGCAAGCAGAACTATGCATTTGGGCACTGGGTCATTCCATATTGAGTAAAGGGATTTTTCTCTGTCAATGGAGTGGTTGGCCTCCACCCCTTAGGCAGATGATGAGCAGGGAAAATAGCCTAGGATGTGATTGTAAGCTCCTTCAGGGGAGGGATTGTCTCTTTTTCTCTTCTTGTATCTTAAATGTTTATAATAAACAAACAAATATTTATCAATTGATTGAGAAATACCAGTGAGCAAGGGATTGATTCAGGCTCATGGTTACCTGCATTCTGCTTATTGGCTGGGAATACATCAGGCATGAGAATGTCAGTATCAGCAGCTGCTAACATGCGTCATACATCTTAATGATCATCAATTAGATAGTTCTTTTGACTTTTAATTTATGTTGTTGAATTGCACTTGTTGACAATTGTATGCAAAAAAGGTAGGCTGGTTTAATTCTGAAAATATCCTACACCAAACTGATTTTCTTTTCCCTTCTGACTATTTTCTGTACGTTAAAGGGATGCCATCCAAAGTTGGGTCATTTAAAAGCTAACTCCCAAGGCTATGTGGTACAACTGAATTTAGTAAATAAATACCTTTAGGATATGATGATAGCACACTTAGCAAAACTCTTTACTTTGAATTTTATCTTGAATCTGCAGGTCCAGGAGATGCCTATACTGATTATGTTGCTACAAGATGGTACCGTGCCCCTGAGCTTCTGGTAGGAGATACACAATATGGTCCTACAGTAGACGTGTGGGCGGTTGGCTGTGTTTTTGCTGAACTGCTGACTGGCCGGCCCCTCTGGCCAGGAAAATCAGATGTGGACCAACTGTATCTGATCATCAGAACCCTAGGTATGATTAGCATTCTGTGACTTATAGAGATTCTCAAATGTTATTAAAAAAGAAGAGATTTTTTTAAAAAGTTTGCTTTTCTTCCATTACCCTAGCATCTCCAAAATGTACAGCTATTGTAGTCAGAGCCCAAGTTGACTCTTCTCGTATATAACGTAAAAATTCTCTCTGAGGAATTTCCAGATCACTTTTCAGGTACAACCAATTGGTCATAGACTTTACTATACAGATACTTCCCGTGTTTGGTTGAGATAGGAGCATGGAGATGAATCAACTGGCTAGAATTTGATCTAAGCCAAGAAATATCTGATTGGTCAGCAGTTTCTGTCCACTAAATTTAGGAGTTCCCCTCCCCCTCCTCATTGCCCTTGTGGTTTTTCATCTACTTGTGTTTCTTGCACTATGGCTGTTCCTGATTTCTAAAACAATAACTGATTCAGAGTACGGCTTATCAGAGATTTGCATCATACATAGAAGCTGCAGGGTTTTAACTATAATGTGCACCCTGCGGATTAATCTCATTTTGCTTATTTTACTGAAGATCACTTAGTGTCTTCTGTTGCAGCAGGGTCTTAATTGAGAGGTATTGTCAAGGGTGTGCTGGAGGCAGCTTGAACAGGCTCTGAGAACTGACTGTGAAATTGTCAGTGTGAGCGTTTACATCTGAGAAACTGGCAAATGCTATGTCAGAGCTGGATTGATTGTCTAAACTTAAGGCAGTGATGGAGAAAATGTCAGTAATGCAAATTGTACTTTAAAAGTGTGTCCTGTGTGTATTTTTCTGGTGAGTTGATTATTAAACATCTAACAGAACACTCCTGGGTATTTTCTATAAGAGAAATATTATGGCACAGTGGGAGTGAATACTACTGGGTACCAAGCACTATCCTAACACCTCCCCTTTTTTTTGTTAAACAATATCATCCTCATAATTATCTTGCAAGGTAGGTGCCATTATTATCCCCATTTTTCAAGTTGAAACTGAGACATAGGTTAAGTGACTTGCCCAGGATCACACAGCTAGTGAGCATCTGAAGCTGGACTTCAGCTCAGGCGTATTCTGACTCTAAGCCCAACGGTCTATTCACTACCCCACCAGCTGCCTTTTGCTGCTACAGCACTGGTCCTGCAGCCAGGAAGACCTGGGTTCACCTGCCTTGTGTGTCATTTTAACCCAGCTACAATAACTCTAAAACTCTAAGCTGCAGAGTAGAGAAAACAATACATGCAGTGATAACAGTACTGTAAGTAGAATAAATAACTAAAACTGAACACTATATAATTATAATAACTGATCTTGACCCCAAAGAGGAGTTGGAAAAGCATACCTCCTTCCCTTATCTGCAAGGGCTGTGGGCATGGAACACTGTATATGTTGTCAAAGATGCTTAATGTATTGGTTGGTTTTACTGAACTCTTTTTGCACCTTCTCTCTTTTTCTTGTTCTTTGTTACAAGGGATGACTTCCTGGGTAGGGGAGAGGGAATTGATCTATTCAGATATGAAAGGGATATAAAAATATAAAATAAATATAAAAATAAAAGCAATCATAAGAATTTTTAAAGTAGCAGACTGGTAGTTCCACATGTAATCACGGGTTGAAGCCCTCCTTCTCCCTGAAAATGCTTTCATAACACATTTTGCTCCTCAGCTTCCAGCTTTCATAGAAGCATCTTTACTGTGGGAAGGGGCACACCATTTGAATCTAATGAGAAAATATGTCTGAAGTGCTTAGCACAATGCCTGACACATAGTAGGCATTGTTATCAATAATCCTGGCTATTTTAAATACCACTTCTTTCCCATATATCAACATCATAGATATGGGAGAACATAGAATTCAGTGGAGGAATTATGGGAATGTTAACTTGTCTTAAGTTTACCTGCTACCTCATGTTACCAAGAGCCCAGTTCTAAGCCACAGTGAGGTGGTAAGCCCAGGAATTCCACTAGACTTCCCCAAAGCTCCCAGCTGTTGCAGGTGGGGCCACACCACTGCTAAGTGAACACCACAAAGTAGCAGGAGAATCGCTCCAGCCTGTTTTACTGGTGGGTCTTCCCAGGCTGGTCTGTAGGGTACTCAGGTACTTAAGGCACTACCATTGTCAGGGTACCCGCAGCATAGAAAACGCAGGGCGCAATGTTACCACAAGCCATGCCATGTGCTTCTGATTCTGTCCCTCAAAAAGAGAGACAGAGAAACAGATACTACTCCACTCACACCTGGGAGATAAATCAATCCAATCTTTTTTTCATATCTCGGCCCTAGGAAGCAAACTTTTAAAAATGCTGTGACTCCATTACTGAACTTGGTTTATTCTGTTATTGATATTTTGTAGGAAAACTAATTCCGAGGCATCAGACCATCTTTAAAAGCAACCAGTTTTTTCGTGGCATAAATTTGCCAGAACCAGAAAATATGGTATTGTATGCTGCTTCTTCCATATGTGTATTGTGGAATGTGGGCTTGTATGGGTGGACAGGCACATGCCAGTGGTTCTTTTCTCTAAAACAGTGCTTTTGGCTTCTGTTTTCCCTATCTCATCAGTATGATGACTGATACCTCAGTCCCTATGAAGGCAGTAAAGAAACCAAAAGAACTTTTAAGCGAAAATCCCTTGACCCTTTTTAATCACGGTTTGATGTTAAACTAAAATTTAAAACGTATTTAGCCTTTTAGTGTCAGATAAACCCCGCCCCTGCCATGGGCAGTGGAATCAAGTATTGGACCAGTGTGAAGACCTGGATTCCTGTCCCATCTCTGCCACTGGGATCATAGGACTCTAGATTAAAGCTGGAAGAGATCCCAGAGGCCTTCTGGTCCAACCCTTTTATTTTATAGATAAGGATCTGAGTCTCAGAGGGATTAAACAAATTGCCCAGGTCACATAGCTAAGAAGTACATGAACCAGGCTCTGTACTTGTTGACTCAGACTCCAGACCCAGCACACTTCCCATTATACTGTATTAGTTATGTCATCTGAGATTATTTTCCATCTCCTGTGTAAATATCTCGTATGCACATGACTATTTGTCTTTTGTCTCCCCCATTAAAATGTGGGTTCCTTGAGGACAGGCCCCATATTTTTGCCTTTCTTTGTATCTCCAGCATTTAGTACAGTGTCTGGCACTTAGTAAGAACTTATTGAATGCTAGCTAACTACCTGTCTAGGCCTTCTTTTTCAATTACTTTGAACTTTGACTTCAACTTGTTTTGTTCAAAAATAATGTTATGACATTTGGGAGAGAGTAATTCTGAAAGAGGAATGAATACACACAGAACTATGTGGCTAAAATAGGTGATAAAATTCTGGAGAAATATTAATATGGCACCGTCACCCAGAAGGCTGGAAACACTAGGAGAAAAGTTGTGGCAAGTAGGCCCAGCTGAGGGCAGCAGAGAACTGTAAGACATCCCTGCTGAGCTAACTGACCTGTAATAACAGGTTCCCTGGAAACCTCCATGCTGCAGGTTTCAAAGTCATTTCCATGTTGTTATCTTTATACCATATTTTTTTAATATTTAATCTTTTTCAATTAATGAAAATCTATCTCCTCCTCCCACCTCCTACTCATCTTGAGAGAGAAGGAAAAGCAAAATCTTTGTAACAAATATGTATAATCAAGAAAAACAGGTTCATTTCTAAAAAAAAAAAATTGTCTCAATCTGTCCTTTGAGTCCATCACCTCACTCTCAAGAGTTAGGTAGTGTGTTTCCTCATGAGTTCTCTGGAATCATAGTTGACAGTTGTATTGATCAGAGTTCTTAGGTCTTTCAAAGTTTGTTTATGTTTCCCATGTTATTACATGGTATTCTCTGGGTTCTGCTCACTCTTCTTCGAATCAGTTCATACAGATCTTCCCAGGTTTCTCTGAAACTTTTCATTATTTCTTAAAGTGCAATAGATTCCCATCACATTCATGTGCTATATTTTGTTCAACTATTCCCCAATTGATGGGCATCCTGTTTAGATTCCAATTCTTTGCAACCACAAAAAATTACCAGAATTATTTTTGTACGTGCGTGTAGTTTTCCTCTTTCTTTGGTTTCTTTAGCAATTATTGAATCTACAATACCATTATCTTAAAATTATATGCTCCCTCATAGTTACATAGTTCTCTCTATATATACATATGTACAAGCACATATACACATATGCATGTGTGTATATACTTATAAATATACATATATGTACATATGCATATGTGTATGTGTGTGTGTGTATACATACACACATATATTATTTTAGTTTCACAACTCCATGAAATAAGGCAGGGAGGCACATTATTCCCATTTTACACATGGAGAAACTAAGGTTCAAACAGGTTCAATTAAGGTTCAAACAGGTTCAATTAAGCTGGTGTTCAAGATCAAATACTGACACTTGAGATCCTATTAAAAGAAAGTTAAGACTTTTCGAGTTGTAGCCTTAACCTTTGAGGAAGGCCTCAGGGAAAGCCACTATTCAAGATGGAGAATAAGTAGCATTAAACATGTTCTGACTAGCATGGAAATTTTGTACTGCCTTCTTGCTTTGTACGTTTGAAGCAAGAACCAAAGTTGTTTTGACATTCTAATTGGAGGAAAGACTAGTTTGTTTGTCTTTTGGTTTTCCCAGGTAACATGAAGTGTTGTTATGACATTGGCAATACATCTGGTCCTAACCACATGTTGCCAAGGCTGCCAGGAGAGTCACTTGCTCTATGGGACCTCCCTAATTCTTGACTCAGAGCCAAACGTTGCATCCACTAGTCCCTATTGCTTCTCTTTCACCATTGTACTATACCATTATAACTTTATGAGGGATTTTTTAAATATAGGTCTTTGACATTTCTTTATTTTTATATCCAGATAAAAATTATTATTTCCCTTTTTAAAAACAAAAAAAGGAAAAAAAAACTGTTACAAACTGCATGGAATATTTTAAAATAAGTAATCAGAGAAAGAAGTGTCTGTAGGGAAAATGTATTGTCCAGTAATGTTTTATTCTCTTTAGGGGAAGTAAAGCTATTAACAAGAAAATGAATAAATGTCTTATCCACTGTTGCTTTCTTACTGGGGCATATGAACAGCATCCCAATCAGTGTATTCATCAGACAGGAACCGACAGGGAACATCTATAAATTCCTTCTGTTGCCTTGATTCAGAATACTGGAGGGAAGACAATATAACAAGCTTTCTTCTTGACATTGACTTTCTGTTTTCTTTCCAGTTAAAGTTTGGTGGTTGTCTTTAAATCACAAATGGTCTGGAGTTTGCCAGAGAAGGATAACACCTATATTCAGGGATCACACCATTGACAAGAATACTCTGTTTATTGGGGAAATGCTCAACTTGGTTCTTTAAGTTTCAGTCTGAAACCTAATGTCAGTCTGCTTAAATAGCTGTAGATCAATGACAGCACTGAGATTATTTGCGTGAGGGCCCACTACGTGGTGCAGTGGATGGAGCACTGGCCCCGCAGTCAGGAGGACTCTGCGATCAAATTCAGCCTTAGACACTTACTAGCTATGTGACCTTGGAAAAGTCATTTAACCCCAATTGCCTCCAAAGGGCGGGGGGGGAGGGATTATTTCCTTGAAATTCTAAACAATAATTATTACAGCTTTTATTTCCATAGTATAGGAGGCAGCGTGCCATAGAGGACAGTGAGCGGGCCTCTGAGCCAGGGAACTCCCTCTCTGACTAGTCTCCCACCTCTGATATTTACTGACTGTAGATCATAGACAAATTACTCAACCTCCTAGGGCTCCAGACAACTCTCTGAGACTGTAAGTAGAGGGAATTTCAGTTTTTCTATAAATCGGTAAAAACAACCGGTTCCTATCCCATTGATGACACTACTTTTTATTTACAGTGTATTTCCCCATATCAGAGACTGATGTGAGGAAAGCTCATTGTAATCTGTACAGCATTATGTAAATAGGGATGATTTTGTATAGTTGGCCATGTTATCCTCACAACATTGTGGGATAGGAGGGGCAAGACAAGCCTTTTTTCAGAGGAGGAGTCTTAGTGTTACAAAGATGAAATGACTTGCCCAGAGTCACATCTAATAAGCGACAGTCAGGACCTGAATTCAGATCTTTTGACCCCAAGATCAGTGCTCTTTCCATCATAGCTTGTGGTCTCTTTCAAAGAGAAACTGAAGATCTAGGTCCCTTAGTGAGGCCAAGAAAGCATCTTTTGGAACAGATGTCCAGAGAATGGCCCAAGTTTGTGGACCCCGGAATGGATTGTCTTTGCTTAGCTTGTTATGATTATTTGATAAATAAACAAGTGACACCTTTGGTTTGCATAATATCCTGATAACATCATATTCCAAATACTTTGTAGTATTTCTCACAAAAATTCCAATTAAGTGACCTTTGAATATGACACTTAAATGAGAATTTTTCTGAACATCAGTTTCCCCATCTGTAAAACAGGTCTCTGGTCTGTTTCACAGAGCTGTTGTGAAACCCAGATGAGACATGTATTTAAAAGACTTGGTCACTATCAAGGGATGTATGATTGTAAGCTAGAGTTATCATAATAGAGCCGATATTAATAAGTAATAACAGTGGCTAGCATTTATATAGCCCTTTAAGGTTTGTAAAGCACTTTTGATCCTCACAAGAAATCTTGTGAGCTAGGTTCTGGTATTACCCTCCTTTTACAGATGGGGAAACCAAGGCAGAGAACGGTTAAGTGATTTGTCCTGGCAGCTTGTTTCTGCAACTAGCTTTTAACTCAGTATTAGTGTCTCATGTTACAGAAATTATTATTCACTTAGAGATGAGGAAACTGAGACCCACATAAACCCAGAATCACTTAATGAGCCAACAGTGTAATTGGAGAACTAGAAGACAGAACTCTAAAGAAATGCCTTCCAGTACAATGTTTTCGAGTATAAACTGATGTGAATTTGGTAAATCAAAGAAAAACAAAAGCTATTATCTGCTGTATCCGTCTAGTTGGTGCTATCGATCCAGGGCCTTTATAAATCCAGCTGTGCATGATTTTGGCCATATCATTGACATTTCTTTGTTTTTCCCCCAGGAAACTCTTGAGGAAAAATTTCCTGGAACTCCTCCAGCGGCTTTGAACTTCATGAAGGTACGTTAGGTTCCAGTATATCTAGAACTGATAGATTCAGTAGCAACTTTTACGAAGCACTGCTGTGTTTACCTCTTTGCCTGTAAGGCTGTCAGATTATAGCATAGATGTTGATAAATAAATATAGAGTAATTTAGAAAGGAGACAGTGATTTGGCAGCTGTGTGAACGCTGAATTGGAGTAGGGAGAGACTTGAAGCAGGGAGACCATTAGAAGGTTATTTCAGTAGACTAGCAAAGGGACGACAAAAAGCCTAGCTAATGTTGTGGCTGTATGAGTGGACAGAAGGAGACGTATACAAGACATGTTGTGAGGGTTAAAATGATGAGATCTAGCAGAAGATTCAGCAGTAGATGTATTGGGAAAGAAAGAAATAAAGGATGATACTGAGGTCATGAGCCTGAGTCATTGAGAGGATAGTGGTATCCAGGGCAGTAATAGGGAAATTCAAAAGAGGAGAAGATTTTGGAGAAAGAATAATGATTTCTGTTTTGGATACATTAAGTTTGAGATCCCTGTGGAACATCCAATTCAAGATGTCCAGGAGTCAGTTGGAGATGTGTGACAGGAACTGGACAGTCTAGGATTGGATATATAGAGATCTTTAAAGAGATGATCTTTGAACCCATGAGAGTTAATGAGATAACAAAGTAAGATAATTGTAGAGTAAAAAGAAAAGGGGACCAAGGACAGATCAGATTTGACATAGTTGGAGAACCAGAGGACAGTAGGAGTGACCAGACAGGTAGGAGAAGATCCAAGAAAGGAGGGTTATGAAAACCTGGAGAGGAGAGAGAGTTTCCTTGAGAATAGCATGATCCATAGTGTCATATGCCGCTGAGAGGTCGAGGAGGATCAACACTGATAAAAGTTCATTAGATTTGCTAGTTCAGAGATCATTGGTAACTTTGGAGAGAGCAGTTTCCGCAGCATGATGAGGCTGAATTTCGTCTTAATTAATTCATACTGATCTTATAATTCACTAAAACTCCATCATTTTCAGAGAAACTACCACTGTCTAGCCACACATGCCACATCTTGAACTAATGAAGTTGGGTTTTTTGTAACCAAGTGTAAGACTTTTCATTTGTCTTTGTAAAATTTCATTTTATTATCTGCAGTCTGGTAGTCTAGCCTGTGAAGATCTTTTAGAATCTTGATTCTCTTCCAGTTCATTGGCTATGCCTCCCTACATTGTGTCATCTACCAGTTGGATGAGCATACCTTTATCCAAGTTAGTGATAAAAATATTAAATAGCAAAGGACCAAACACAGATTTCCAGACACTGGAGCCCATTCAACTGGTTCCAAAGCCTACAACTTTTCAAGTTTTCCAAGAGAGTAACGTGACTTTGTCAAATGCTTTACTAAATTCATGGTAAACTAAATTTATCGTATTCTTCTGATTATGTTCAAATTAATTCAGTAAAAATTAAGAACCCACTACATGCAAGGTACTATGTAAAGGCAATATGATAAGCCCTGCCCTCAGTGCTAATGATCTACCTGTCCAAAAGGAAGAGAAGGTTAGTCTTGAATGATTTCTTCTTGAAGTCCTGTTGGAAAAAAATTTTTCTTAAAAAAAAAAATCATACTGGCTCCTTGTGATTGGCTATTTCCTTTTCCAGATATTAAGTAACTGTCTCTTTAAGAATACCTCCTAGAAATTTGCCAGGAACTGAGGTCAAGGTTACTGGCCTCTAGTTAGTAGACTGCAATGTAGTTCCCTTTTTTTTGAAAATGGGAACTGTACTTACTCTTCTTTGCATCCTGTCCTCCTCAAACTCTCAAAGATCCCTGACGATGGCAATCACACCTGCCCCTTCTTTCAGCACCCTGATTAAATTCTTGAGGGCCTGTGACTGGCACTGATCAAGGACTGCTAGGTACTGTCTTACTACTACCTACCCTACTTTTCCCTGTGTAGTTCCTGGATTTTCAGAGTTTTCTTCATATGCATTGCTACTCTGCCTCTCCTCCCTTTACCTAGTCTGTTTCTTTTGAACAAGGCATACCATTTTAGAGAAAATTCAACAGCTTATATTCAATAGGATGAGAAGTTGTTGAAAGACTGCTTTATAAACCATGTTGGGGTAGAAATCAGAATTCTATCAAGAGAACTAAGAAAGGCCAGAATCAGTGAGAGTAATTAAGGACAATAATAAAAAACCAGAAGAGAAAGCAGATTCAGGTCATATCAGGGACTTATCCCCAGGCTTGCATTAAGCCTCTGCCCCTGGCCTAGGAGAGACAAAGAGCCCCCAAATCAGCTGTCCACTGGAGAAGATGAGGCTATTCCTGACTAGTCAGCTGGAATCCATCAGTCAATCATTTAATAAACATTCATTAAACATTGATTAATAAACATTTATTAAGCACCTGCTTGGTGGCAGGCACTATGCCAAGTGCTGTCAGGACAGAAGACAGGAAGTTTCCACGTGATATAGATATCCAACAACCATATAGAAATGATTCCCCATCCTCAGAGGCATCATTATCAATTCAGGATCTTTAATGTGAGCCACAATTAATTATTCACAACTTCATCAAAAGACAGAGTCATAGTTAGCATAGGGAACTCAGGGCTCTGCCTGGGGTTTTCAATATCTGGAGTGAAGCTCCCATCTTCCCTATGGTGACCACTCTCCCTGTAGTGCCAGGCAGCACAGTTGTCCCCATGTCACCACCTCCAGGTCCCATCAGATGTAGTACACATCTTTTAGAGGTACACATCTTTCAGAGTCCAGTTTCCCATTGTTCACCCCTCTGGGGTGCTGATCAAATTCATAGTACCATAAATTTAGGACTGAATTTGGCACCTTAAAGATCACCCCAAACCAATCCCTTTGTTTAATAGATGAACCAAGACTGAGAGAAGTTAATGACTTGCTCAGAGTCACGTGCCTAGCAAGTATCTGAGGTGATATTGAATCCAGAGTCAGACCACCCTGTTTCCAACAGGACTGCACCCATGGTTAGACTGTCCTCTCTTCTGTGCTACCCCTCCCCCAACTGAATCTGCCTCAGGCACAAAAATTCTTAGCAATAGCTCCATCAAAAGGGGCTTTTGATGGATAAATGGATAATCACCTTAAGGGATAATAATAAATAACCCTGTGTCATCTTCATCTCAAATTGGCCTTTGGCCACAGAATGTCAGATCTCTTTACTCTCATTCAAATATTACCTTAACTTTTGGCTTCTGGCTTAACTTCTGAATGTCTGACATTCTTAATGAAAGCTAATGCTTTCAGTTATGATGTACAAACACCACAATTTTTCCTCATGCTAATCATGGTCTTTCCCAGAAGATACTGCCCAAAGCAATCTTGAGATACCAAAGGCAGCAATCAGTATTGCCGCAAGTGGAGAAGATGGTTCCATCTTGTCACAAAGACAAAAGGGCGCCATGACATATTTAACCAGTTAGTCAACCAGCATTCATTAAGTGCTTACTATGTTCCAGGCACTGTGCCAAGTCTTAAGGTTACAAAGCAAAGCAAAAACTGTCTCTGTCCTCAAGGGACTCACATTCTAATGGAGGAGACAACACACCTCTTTCTTATAGAAGGTGGAATTTGGGTTCAGTCTTGAAGGAAGCCAGGGAAGCAAGGAGGTAGAGGAGAAGAGGAGAACATTTCGGACATGGGGGATAGCCAATGCAAACACTCAGTTGGGAGATGGAGTGTCATGCTTGAAGAACAAGTAGACCAATATAGCTAGAGGGTAGAGTTTGTAAAGGGGGGAGTAAACAGTAAGAAGACAAGGAAGGTAGGAAGGGACCTGATTGAGAAGGGCTTTAATGCTAACAGAGGACTTTGTATTTGATCCTGAAAGTAATGGAGAGTCATGTGATTTTATTGAATATGTTGAGGAAAAGAGAAACATGGCCAGATTTGTACTTTAGGAGAATCACTTTGGCATGTGGGTGGAAGGATGGATTAGAGTGGGGAGAGACTTGAGGCAAAGAGACTAATTAGAAGACTTCTGCAATGATCTAAGCAAGGGGTAATGAAGGCCTGCATGAGATTGTCCCCCCTGCCCCGACACAGAGACACACACAAGAGTGATGGTTTTGTGAAGGGAGAGATGACATACCAAAGATGTTGTGGAGGAATAAGTGGCAATATTTGTCAATGAATTAGATGGATGAGATGAAAGCATATAAAGAGCTGAAGATGACACTGAGGTTTTGAGCATAGGTGACTGGAGGATCATGGTTCCCTTGACAGTAATCGAAAGTTGGGAAAAGGAGATAGTTTAGGAAAAAGATAATGAGTTATGTTTTGTATATATTAAGTTTGAGATACCTGTAGGATGTTCAGTTCAAGATATCCAAGAGGATAGTCATGATGCAGGACAAGGGTTCAGGAGAAAGATCAGGGCCAGACATATAGATCTGGGAATGATCTGCCTAGAAGTGAAAGTTGAATCCATAGGAGCTGGTAAGATCACCAAGTGAAATAGAATAGAGAAGGGATATTAATTTTGTGTGTGTGTGCCATGGACCCCTTTTGGCAGTTTGACAAAGCCTATAAACTCCTTCTCAGAATAATGTTTTAAATTAATTGAAGAAAATTTCCACTAGAGGTTAGTAAATTATACACATACATATACACACACGTGTGTGTATGTGTGTAGGTATATGTATGTGTCTGTGTGTATGTATGTATTTGCCCCATGAGAATTTGGAGACTCCTTGAAATCTATTCATAGACCTCTAAATTAGGAATCCTTAGTATAAAGAGAAAGAGAAGATGATTGAGGTCAGACCCAGGGGATACCCCCTTTTAGTGACCATAACATAGATGAAGATCCAGCAAAAAAGACTGGGGAGAAAGTCATACAGGTAGGAGGAGAATCAAGAAAGAGCGATATCATGGAAACCTAGGGAAGAAAGTGTATCTGGAAAGAGGTAACTACAATGTCAAAGACTGCAGAGAGGTCATGAAAATGAGGATTTAGAAAAAAACACACATTGGATTTGGCCATTAAGAGATGATTGGTAACCTTGGAGGGAACCCTCCAAGTCAAAGTTGTTGACTTAACGTGGCAGCTGCTGGACATTAGAAACAGGAATAATTCCACTCCTCTGGCATAAATGAGGCTTCAAAAGACAGAAGATTGAGTTGGTCAACGTGATGGCTCTCTACCATGGCCTGTCAATCCCATTCTGCCATTTCCTGAACTCTGTTTGAGAACTCTAATCATCACTGGTTTTTTGCTCAATGCCTTTCGTGAAGCTACTTCTTCTGACAACTCACCTGATACTATCCCTTCTCCTTGTCTCCAGGGCTCTGGCTTTAATCTGCCTTTCCTCAAGTAATTGATCATGGTGCTGTAAAATTCCATATCTGAAAGGAGGATAAATGGAAAACCCATTTCCTTAAGCAGTACATTCCTTCTTTTTTCAAGCACTCCATAAATGGTATAGGACTATTCGGTTTCATATCTGGACAGTATCATGATTGACTCCCATAACGTACATCAGCCTATTTCCTGTGACTCTTTCATCTTCACTGACTTCATACTCAGCACTTCTATGCCAGACTAGATAATCATACATTTAATCCAGTTCAGAGCTCCTTAGGTAGGATATGTCACTTCCCTGTAGGGCATCAAAATGGATGCACAGAAGGTCAACAGGATCCTAGGGGACACTGCCCCGGCATCATTAGGGTAGTGATCTAGTGCTTCTGGGGACATCAGTTATTTTTATTTAACATTCTTCCCTGAGAAACTCAGAAGAATAAGCCATTTCAGTGATTCCAACAATGCACAAGTCTCCACAAATCTTTGACTTTTGAGTCAAAATGTCCCCATCCTTGGCTATATCTCAATCATCAATTGTGGAATTCCACCATTGTGGAAGCAGATACATCTTGTCACCAGGGGAGTGATTCTATGCCATCCAAATAAGTCATTCAGATATTATACTCCTGCATTTATTATCACCACAGGCAGTTAGATGACAATAGTAAGCAGAGTTCCGGGCTTAGAGTCAAGATGTCCAGAGTTCAAATCCAGCTTTAAGAACTTACTAGCTCTATGACCCTGAGCAAGTCACTTCTGTCTGCCTTAGTCTCCTCAACTGTAAATTGGGGATAATAATAGCATTTACTTTCTGGGTTGTAGAGAGAATCAAAGGAGATATTTGTAAAACACTTAGCACACAGTAGGTGCTTAATAAATGCCTGTTTCATTCCTTCCACAAAGTTAACCCTAATTTAACCCACAAATTTAACCAGAGAAGGAAAGAGAACTTTTTCTTATTGTGTCCACCTTCAGGATGTGGCAACAGTATTTTGGGGCCCCATAAAGAGTAACTCCTAGTCTCTAGAACGTTCTAATAAAAATCTCTGCCAAATGAAATATCAGCTGGTCCCTTTTTGTTGTTCAAATCAATCTCTAGATTCACTACAATTGATATAAGGCCCTCCTGAGGGGACTGGAGACTTCTTGTGACCCTGAGAAAGGGAAGATATGTACTCATTTGTGGCCCTCTGGGTGAAATTTGGAACCAGATGATCAAGTCTGAAAGAGACTCCTGAGCCTACTCTTTAGTCCCTGTTAATTCATGGTCACCATGGACTCTCACCAATTTACAGATGTTCCTACCACCCACTTCCCAATTCATAACATGTTTTTGAAAAACATTTTTAGGCTTAGAAGTCAATTTTATCTGTCATCCATCGACTACCAACAGATGGATGGGTAAGAGAAGAGGTCAAATCACAACTTAGAATAATACCTCCACTGTTGCGTAACGTGTCAGCTGGATAAATAAATGAACCACTGAGTTTACCTCTAACAGTCTGGGTCACTCCACTGAACAAAATAACTTTTGTTTTACCTGTCATAGTATTTCTTCATCCTTACTTCATTCAAGAGAGTATAGATCTACCTTTAGAGTAATTAGACAAGAGCTGCATCCAAAGGTCCTCTCAAACATTGGGGAAGCCAGCACTGGCCTTTTGTGCAGTATTTTTGCATTGCCTAGCTATCGAAAATTAGATAGAAAATCATTGGACTTTCCCTATCACTAAAATATCCAGTAGCTACCAGGAAATACCTAGTCTTCAGCTGCCCCCTCCTTTGCTCCTCTAAGCTTGATCATCCATATCTATAAACACTACTTCCCTCTTCTTCTCTCTCCCACCACTCCCTTCCACTGCACTTACCCTTATTCCCTCCACAAAAACAAAACTGACTTAGAAATCCAAAAATTCAGTGTGAACCTGGGCAAGTTACTTAACCTGTAAATGTTCTAGGTAACTAAGACTGTAAATTGCAGAGAAGGTGATGACCTGCATTGGTAGAAGGGGTTTTCTCCTCTGGGAGGTCCCCATACCAATGGAATCATGGTCTCTGTGTGTCCCTGCTCCTATGGGGCCAAATACATTATTTGAAGGTCTATCATCTCAATGATCAGTTTCATGCTAGGTAGGGCAACTAGGTGGTGCCACAGTGCATAGAATGCTAGACCTGGAGTGAGGAAGACTCATCTTCCTGAATTCAAATCCAACCTCAGACACTTACTGGACAAAATTTCAGTGTGACCCTGGGCAAGTCGCTAGACTGCCGATTGCCTCAGTTTCCTCAGCTGTAAAGTAGGAATATTAATGACACTTACCTCCCAGGGTTGTTGTGAGGAATGAAATAATATTTGTAGAAGCCCTTAGCACAGTGCCTGGCACATAGTAGATGCTATATAAATGCTTATGCCCTTCTCTTACCCTATCTAATAAAGATAGGAGAAACTCCTGGGAAGGTCAAATTGATTCCTTATCAAGAGGGATTTAAAAAAAAAAAAGATTAAGCCCATTATAACTAGGTAAGGTACCCTTTGCAGTAAGCTCCAGTTAGAAGATGGAATAAGCTAAGCGGCAATGGGATTGCAGAAATCAAAGCCCATGATTATACTTCAGCTTTTGTTAGAGTCATTCCTTTTCTATGTGGGCGGGCAGAGCCTAAAGTCTTCTGCCTTGGTGTCTGCTGTCTTCATCTATTGTCAGTTTCTAGCCACTCATCTTTGCCCTTACCTTGTCTGAACCCAACCACCTATTGCTTCTCCTGCCTACCCTAATAACATCTGTCCTATCTGTCCTCAGCTGCCAGAAGAAATGAGGAGGGAATTCCCAGATTGCCCAGGAGTGGGAAACCCAATGCCAGGATCCTCCTCTCTTCCTGCGCCCCCCCCCATTTTATGAGGACAGAGGGCATGACAACATGGGACCATGCCAGAGGCAGTTAAAAAAAAATACTCTCTTTTGAAGTGCTTTTAAAAATCTAAACCGGAAAACCTTTTTTTCCTTCCCAATTTAGATTTACTATATGAAAATATTAGACAATCATTCAAGATTTTCTAGAAATATACCTTTAAATCTGCTTCATACTTAAATCTATTCTTAAATGAATCCTTTAGGTTGTGTTTTCCTAATGTGTGTTACTCTACTTGAATCCCTTAAAACAGACTATCTAAAAGGAATAATCTAAATTTATGGAGGTTCTTAACCTAGGGTCTACAGACCTTCAAGGGGACCATGGACAGATTCCAGGGAATCCATGAACTTGAAGTGGAAAAATGTTACATTTTAATTTTCACTAGCCTCTAAGTGAAATTTAGCTTTTCCTTTAATTATTTTAAACAGTCTTTTTAGAAGGGGTCCATAGGCCTCGCCAAAGGGGTCCAACACAAAAAAAATGTTGAGAACCCCTGGTCTAAAATGAAGTTAGACCATAGCAGATTAATTTGAAATTAGGGGAGTTAATAGCAGTCAAAGGGTTACACACAGGGTTTGAAGTAGGTGAAACAAACAAACGAATAAAAAGACCCTGAAATGGTTCATCCTTAACTGATTCTGACCTTGATCTGCCAAGGAAGGTACTCACTATTCCATGGACACTCAAGGGGAAGGCTAAGAAGGCAGGGGTGGTTCTCCAGAGCCTCAGAGGTCAGGACACAAAAACAGATGTTGTCAGAGGAATGTAAACTTCTTGAAAATAGGAATTGTGTCTGCTTTCGTCTTGTGTCCCCAGGGCCCAGGGCTCTGCTTTAGGTTTCATAAATGTGTGTCTTTTAATGGATGAATTGTCACAGGACTGTGATTCCCTCTCACTTCAGACACTTTAATTTACAGAAAGTGAACACCCAAATCCAGATAAAAGGTGGGTGGGGAGTGGAAGAGGGCAGTGAAAATAAAGGTTCTTTGTCAAAATATAATGTCAATTATATAGTGCCAAGGTTAGTTTGGTTGATAATCTCTCTATCAGGGATGGAATCTTTCTTTTTTTCCTAAGAAGAGGTGTTGATTCCAGGAAAACAAATCAAATCATAAGCATAGAACAACTTTATTTCATTCACCCACCTACCCAGGAGTATATGTGATGTGTGAGATATGAATATAATAATAATGACTAATATTTATATGTAGTTCTTACTATGTGCCATGTGCTATGCTAAGCCCTTTACAATTACTGTCTCACTCAATCCTCACAACAACCCTGTTAGGTAGGTGCTATTATTATCCCCATTTTATAGATTAAGAAACTGTGCTTTGCTCTGGGTCACAGCTAATAAATGACTAAGGCTAGATTTGATCTCCACTCTTCCTGAATCCAGGTCCAGTGCTCTCCCTATCCACTGTACTACCTAGCTACATTTCATATTTATGTGTGTATGTATGCATATGTATATATAAAATTACATATCAAAATAATGTATTTCTAAATATATGTAAATATATTTCCAAAATGTCAGAAACATAAATGTGCTTATGAACTTTTAAGATTAAGAATATTGAACCTAAAACTCATTCACTAGATGCAGCATAAGAAAAAAATATTTGAGATCTGTAGCACGAGCAGTTCAAGAGCTAGAGAGGAAAGGTGGGAGATGTCATAAGAGAGAAACAGATACAAGTGAAAGAGACAGAAAGGATGTTAGCACAGAGTTGAGGTGGGGAGGGTTGAGAGTCAGGACACAAGGGAGTGAGCATATCCCCTAGAAGCTCCCTCTTAGCCTTCCCCTTCAGTGGGGCTCCAATAGGGAATGAAGAAGGGTCCCATCCTTTGTAGCATGAAGAGGAGGGCTAATGGAGGGGGAGTGCATAAACAGAGGTCTGTCCAGCCTCCTAAGAGCAAGTTTGCAGCAACATTGTGTTGGTGTATGATTCTTGAGTCTTTTTCCTTGGCTTCTGTATTTATGTGGACCCACCTGAATACTGGCCCTCTAGGAGAAGAAGGCAGAAGAACGTAGGGATGTCTACCTCTCCCTTGGGTGTCATTGTAGAGCCACAGTTGTGTGGTTGTGCCCTTCATGAGCCCACTCATAGGTCAAACCAAAAGATGGAGTTGAGCTAGAATGAGTAATATCTCTGATTCAGTCTTGGAGCTGCATATCTGAATTTGCCAACTGAGTTCATTTTCCTGTCCCTAGAAATAAATGTGGGATGTAACAGAGAAAGAGGAAAACGTAGAGAAGCTATCATACATGGATCTTGATCAGTAGTGGGGCAGGTCAGATGGCTGGGATCTGAAGACCAGGTACCTGTAGGAGGAGAAAAGGCATTCCAGAGATCACAAAAGCAGGCCTTATGATGAAGCTCAGCTAGGCAAACACCCATCATAAGAGTGGGTAGCAGGTGCAGCTAGCTATGTGATAGAGTGGATCTAAGTTCACATCTGGCCCCATACACTCACTGGCTGTGTGACCCTGGACTAGTCCTTCACTCCTGACTGCTCTCCCCACCCTCAAAATGGGTAGCAACAGGTAATAGATAGAGCATTGCTGGTATTAGGGAGGTTTGGCAACAGATCACAGAGACCGTGACCTTCCATAACCTGCTGCCAGTAAATAGACCCATAGATGTGGGGACTGTGGCTCAGAGATATGAAAAGGCTTGATTTAGCTGATGCATAACTCAAGTTGGTATGAGGTAAGAAGCCAAGATGGGAACTCAGCCATAGAGCAGGACAAGACAGTCCTAGTTACTGGAACGGAGTTACAAGATGGATGTGATCATAGAGAAACCTTCAGAAGCAGGGCACAAGATAAGAGTGAGATCAGTATTGCTGGCTGCTAGGTGGTACAGTAGACAGGGTGCCAGGAAGACCTAAGTTCAAACATGGCCTCTGACACTTGTCCTGTCAGGGAAAGGGTAGCATTAACTCACAGACGTTGTATCAGTCCTAAACCTTTTATCACTGGAGGCCTCATCTATAGTGACCTAGTTATCCTGAAGGCCAAAGCAATCTCAAATCTAGAGGTTCATCTTTTACTTTTATCTCCCTGCTCTTTACCATGTGTATTTATGAGAACTTATTAATTGATTCTAATTTCAAGTTAATACCTGTCTTGCAGGGTTGTTTTTGGTTTTTTTGGTTTTTTTTGTTTTGAATTTTTTTCTATTTATTTATTTATTTATTTCACTTTTAACATTCATTTTCACAGAATTTTTGGGCTCCAAATTTTCTCCCCCCTTGTCCCCTCCCCCCATCCCAAAACACCGAGCGTTCTAATTGCCCCCATCTCCACTCTGCTCTCTTCTCCATCATTCCTCTCTGCCCTTGTCTCCATCCTCTCCTCTGTCCTGTTGGGCCAAATAACTTTCTATACCCCTTTACCTGTATTTCTTATTTCCTAGCGGCAAGAACAGTACTTGACAGTTATTCCTAAAACTTTGAGTTGCAACTTCTTTTCCTCCCTCCCTCCCCTCTCCCTCCCTTTGGAAGGCAGGCAATTCAATATCGGCCAAATCTGTGTCGTTTTGCAAATGACTTCCATAATAGTTGTGTTATATAAGACTAACTATATTTCCCTCCATCCTATCCTGCTTCCAATTACTTCTATTCTCTCTTTTGATCCTGTCCCTCCCTGTGAGTGTCAACCTCAAATTGTACCCTCCTCCCCATGCCCTTCCTTCCATCGTCCCCCCCACCCTGTTTATCCCCTTGTCCCCCACCTTCCTGTATTGTAAGATAGGTTTTCATACCAAAATGAGTGTGCATTTTATTCCTTCCTTTAGTGGAATGTGATGAGAGTAAACTTCATGTTTTTCTCTTACCTCCCCTCTTTTTCCCCAAACTAAAAAAAATCTTTGCTTGCCTCTTTTATGAGAGATAATTTGCCCCATTCCATTTCTCCCTTTCTCCTCCCATATATTTCTCTCTCACTGCTTGATTTCATTTTTTTTAAAGATATGATCCCATCCTATTCAATTCACTCTGTGCACTCTGTCTCTATGAGTGTATGCGTGTGCATGTGTGTGTGTGTAATCCCACCAAGTACCCAGATAATGAATAGTTTCAAGAGTTACAAATATTGTCTTTCCATGTAGGGATGTAAACAGTTCAACTTTTATAAGTCCCTTATGACTTCTCTTTGCTGTTTACCTTTTCATGCTTCTCTTCATTCTTGTGTTTGAAAGTCAAATTTTCTTTTCAGCTCTGGTCTTTTCATCAAGAATGTTTGAAAGTCCTCTATTTCATTGAAAGACCAATTTTTCCCCTGAAGTATTATATTCAGTTTTGCTGGGTAGGTGATTCTTGGTTTTAGTCCTAATTCCTTTGACTTCTGGAATATCCTATTCCATGCCCTTCGATCCCTTAATGTAGAAGCTGCTAGATCTTGTGTTATCCTGATTGTATTTCCACAGTACTTGAATTGTTTCTTTCTAGCTGTTTGCAATATTTTCTCCTTGACCTGGGAATTCTGGAATTTGGCCACAATATTCCTAGGAGTTTCTCTTTTTGGATCTTTTTCAGGTGGTGATCGGTGGATTCTTTCAATATTTATTTTGCCTTCTGGTTCTAGAATCTCAGGGCAGTTTTCCTTGATAATTTCATGAAAGATGATGTCTAGGCTCTTTTTTTGATCATGGCTTTCAGGTAGGCCCATAATTTTTAAATTGTCTCTCCTGGATCTATTTTCCAGGTCAGTTGTTTTTCCAATGAGATATTTCACATTATCTTCCATTTTGTCATTCTTTTGGTTTTGTTTTGTGATTTCTTGGTTTCTCATAAAGTCATTAGCCTCCATCTGTTCCATTCTAATTTTGAAAGAACTATTTTCTTCAGTGAGCTTTTGAATCTCCTTTTCCATTTGGCTAATTCTGCTTTTGAAAGCATTCTTCTCCTCATTTGCTTCTTGAACCTCCTTTGCCAGTTGAGTTAGCCTATTTTTCAGGGTGTTATTTTCTTCAGCATTTTTTTGGGTCTCCTTTAGCAGGGTGCTGATTTGTTGTTCATACTTTGCTTGCAAGTCTTTTATTGCTCTTCCCAGTTTTTCCTCCACCTCTCTAACATGATTTTGAAAGTTGTTTGGGCTCTTTATGGCCTTTTCCCAGAACTGATCCCATTGAGTGGGCTGACTTCCGTGTCTTCCCTTGATGGTGAGCACTGCTCTTCCTCATCAGAAGGGAGGGGAGGAGAAACCTGCTCACCAAGAAAGTAACCCTCTATAGTCTTGGTTTTTTTTCCTTTTTCTGGGCATTTTCCCAGCCAGTGACTTGAGCTCTGAATATTCTCCTCACACCCACCTCGCCTCCGGATCCTCCCAGCCCGCTCTTGGGGTCTGAGAATCAAATGCTGCTTCCCAGCCTCAGTGCTTTGGACGGGGGCAGGGCTGCTTTCAGTGTGAGATTAAGTTTAGGTGCTCAGGTGGGGGCAGGGCAGCCTCACAGGCTCAGTTCCCCTCAGGGGGTTTATGCAGAGACCTTCAACAATGGATCCGGGCTCCTGCCTGCTTGGGGAGCCCCAGTCTGCTCCCGCCTCCGCTGTTGCCTCCCGAGGGGGCCTGAGTATGGGGGCACCCCACTCCCCTCTCGACCCACCAAAGAGACCTTCTCACTGACCCCCGTCACCTGTGGGTGGAGGGACCCACGTGGCTGCTGGAGATCCCGTCCCTGAAGTCCGCTCGGTGCCGGGGCCGGGACAGGGCTGGGCTGGGCTCCGCGTCCGTAGCACGACGGACCTTTTGCGAGAGGTTTACAGGTCCCTCTGGAACAGAAATCTTATCCGCTCCACTATTATGTGGCTTCTCCTGCTCCCGAATTTATTGGCGGCTCTTTACTACAGATATTTCATGGGCTGTGGGTTCGGAGCTAGCGTATTTGTGTGTTTCTACTCCACCATCTTGGCTCCACCCCCCTGCAGGGTTGTTTTTGAGGAAAGCACTTTGTAAAACTTAAATTCATCTAAATGTGAGTTGTTACTGTTTTGTTAGTTACAAGGAAGAAAAGACCCTTAGACGAGGGGTTTCACAAGATATTTTTTATCTTGGACCCTTTTGGTGGTCTGGTGAGGCTTATATACATTCTCAGAATAATGTTTTTAAATAATTGAAGAAAATGTCAAATTTCACTCAGAGATTAGTGAAAATAAGGATGTAATCCCCATCCTACTTCCCAATCCAAGGTCACAGATTCTCTAAAATCTAACCATAGACTTCCAGGTTAAGAACTCTTTTCTAGAGACTCTCTCCTTTCTAGATTTCTATAATACACTTATCTCTCTTTTCTGACCACTGTTTAAGTCTCATTCATTTGTTCTTTATCCAGATCGTGAATCCTAAGTATGAGGGTCCCTCAATACCCTATTCTGGGCCTTCTTCCCTTTTCTCTCTATAATATCTTACCTGATGATCTCATCAGCTCCCATGGGTTGAGTAAAAACATTCCAAGAACCCCTGCTTTAAACTGTTTGCTTTGGGGGAGTGTAGATAGGATAATGTAATTATCCCAGGGGATGGCAAAAACTTACTGAATAGTTTTTCTTTGTTAACTCTAAAGTCAACATTTTGAGATTATCTCAAAGCCTAGTTTTAGGGAGTTGTACATCCATTTTTTAAGTATGGGATAATCCTACAGCTCTGAGCAAAACCCTCCTAATAGATGTTTTGTTCTGCCACATGCCTGAGCTGATTCTAAGCTTCCTCCCCAACTTCACCTCCTGACTTCCCTGGCTCCCTTTAAGTCCTAACTAAAGGTTCCATCTTTTCCATAGAGCCTTTCCCACCTCTTATTAACTCCAATGCCTTCCCTCTGTTAATTATTTCCAATTTATCTTGTATATAGCTTGCTTTGTACGTATTTGTTTGCCTGTACTCTCTCTCTTCAGACTGTAAGCTCTTTGAGAGCAACGCCTGTCTTTTACCTCTTCTTGGATCCCCAGTGTTTATTTAGAACAGTGCCTAGCACACAGTAGGTGCTTAATAAATGTTGATTGATTGATTGATTGACTGCAGACCGTAACACAGCAGAGCCTTCTCTTACCTTCCATTTTTTTGTTTCCTATTCTTCCAAAGAGTTGCTTGAAGATGAATCCAGAGGATAGATTAACTTGTGCACAGCTCTTAGAGAGCCCTTATTTTGAATCTTTTCAAGAAAGTCAAGTTAAAAGAAAAACACGTAATGAAGGAAAGAACAGAAGGCGGCCACAGGTATCTACCCAGTGTTTTAAAGATAAAACACTAGCTAATCTCTGAGCATCCGTTTCTCCTTCACTTCAGAGCATCACAAGGTCAGGACATTTTTCTTTACATAATTTTAATGGGGATTACTCAGCTCAGTAAGATGGTGGATAAAGGAGTGCTAGCCCAGTTGAGAAAAATGTTGCCAGAAGGATGCTTACTTATCTACTTCCTAATGTTGAGGGTATGAAAGGCACCTGAAGAACTCACTCGTCAAAGGCAAAACATGCAAATTCCAGTTCAAAACACTTATGTTTAACATAAGGGTTTATTATATGTATTAAGATACTGCACAAGTCAGATCATGTCTACAAAGCTCCTCCATACAGCAACAGCCTGAATAGGGTTAGGTTCAAACTTAAGACTAACATAAAGGGATGCCACTGTACCAGCATTGCCCCAGGATAGGGCAAGGAGGAACTTCGCTCTTCCTTCCTTTTAGAAATGGCTGGCCCAGAATGCTGGCTTCCTCTAGCTGTTCTGTAAAGCCAAGGTCAAGTTCTAGCTGTTTACAAACATGCAAAGTCATAGACATCTTGTAACCTAAAGCTGTAGTGTCGATAACACTAAGCTAGCATTTTATGGGGTTTTAAAGTTTGCAAAGCTCTTTCCATATATTAAAGCATTTGATCCTCACAACAACCCTGTGAGGTAAATGCTATTATTATGTCCATTATGCAGAGGAAACTGAGGCACCAAGCAGCTAAATGATTTACCAAGGTAACATGGCTAGTAAGGTTCCAAGACAGGAGCTGCACTCAGGTCTTCCTCTCTTCTACCTGCTGTGCCACCCTAACTGTGTCCTTGCCAGGTCTAAATCTATGAACTCATGATTCTATTACACAACAAGAAAAACTTGTGAATATTATGAAAAATGTTAGTCTTTTCAGTTCTTATATGATGTTTTAAATTTGCTGAAGAGAATTGAGGTCATCCAAATACTCACTACATGGAGGACTGATAATCCAGCTGGCATTTCCTTGACCTCCAGTGTATTGTCTGGAATTTGATGCCTTCACTTCTCATTCACATGAGCACTATAATAAAAGGAGGAGAGGAAGGGGGCAGATAAATCAGTCTGACCCCTTGAGAGTAGCTCTAGTAAAAGTGCAGATTAATGAGGAAAATGACAATTTCACATTATCTGTGGATTGTGACTGTCCATTTCTCTTAGTCACTTCTGGATAGGTAGAAATAAGCTCTTTACCCTTCTCTGTAAAACTGCATTACTGGTTTCTACTGTGTATTACTCAGTGCCTCTAAGTCACATAACAAAAAGTGGATGCCCATTTAAAGTCACCTGGAGCATTATACATAGGCTATTTGGGTTTTTACATGTTGAGTTCACAGATACAACTGAACTCAGATTCTAGATCTGTAATTAATAATCATAGGTATGTCTTAGCTAATAATTCACATGTATGCATATTTGAATGTAGATATATGATGTATATATAATTATATATAAAATATGTGAGTTACGTATGTGAATATATTTTCTGTTGAGTATATGTGAATATAGTGAATATATATTAGGTATGGGAATTATTAGCAAAGACACTTAGAACTTTATATATGTGTGGATATATATAGGTATAGATATAATATTTATTTACATTTGTATAATATATTATATATGTAGGTCTATTTGGAGAGGCCATTTGGTATAGTGGATAAACAAAGCAGCCTTGGAATTAGAAAGACTTGGGTTTATGTCTTGCACACTAGCTGTGTGATCATGGGCAAGTCACGCAACATCTCAGGGTCTTAGGATACTTTCTTGAAACAGCACATTACAGAGTTGTTTGTATAGGGGGAAGAAGTCTTTATACCTGGAGTTCCCTATACCACTGAAAGTGTAGGTCAAGACCAAAGATGCTAGATTTAGAGTCAGGGATAGATAGACAGACGGACAGACACAGATGGATGGATGGATAGATAGATAGATAGATAGATAGATAGATAGATAGATAGATAGATAGATAGAAAATACATTCATACATATATACATATGTAGATACATGGATAGGTGACAGCTCATAAATAGCAGATAGCTGATAGAGGCAGACTGATAGCTGACAGCTGATAAGTAGCTGATAGAGACGGATCAATAGGTAGATTGAAAGATAAATGGGAGATAGACAGCTGATAAATGTCAGATAGAGATAGATAGCTAGACAGTCAGACAGAAAGAGAGAGAGAGATTTATAGTACTTTATGAATGCAAGGCCAAAGATTTCATTTAAAACAACTATGCTTGAAGTTGAGAATTTAAGGAAAGGTCCTTTGATGATCCTGTCAATAATGTAAGAGCTAGCAAAAGAGCCAACATTTATACGGTGCCTTAAGGTTTGCAAAGCACCTAGTGCACCTATATCTTGTTTTATCCTCACAACAACTCTAGGAAGTAGGTATTACTAATGTCCCCATTTTATACATGTGGAAGCCAAGGGCTAAGAAGGGGAAAGTGACTTGCTCAGGATGGCACAGTTAGTAAATATCTTAGGCCAAACTGGAACTTAGGATTTTCTGACTCCAGGTTCAACGCTCTATCCACTACACCACCTAACTGTCTCTATGAAGTATAAATACCTACATTTCCAAAGAAGTAAAAAGTAAATAGGTAAAAATAATTTCTTTTTTAAATGTGTCAGATAGTTTATTATTTCACTTCTGCAAATATTTACTGAATATTTCCTATGTGCAGAGCCTTGCACTAGGTGCAAAGGGAGACCAAAAAAATAGTTAAGACATGGTCCTTGTCCTCAGGGAAATTACAGTCTTTCATAGGAAATAGGTACAAAGGTGGGAAGGAGGTTTCAGTAGGTTGAGAAGAGAACATTTTTAAGTGTAAAACTACTATGAACAAAAACACAGAGAAAACCTGAGACGTTCTGAGGATGGTTGGATATTCTGAAATATGCATATTAGGATAGGTCCCAATACATACACGCAAACTCTGAACTGAGTAAAAGATCCAAACAGTCTAAGTTATCAAACTTAGTCCAAGTTATCAAAGGTATCAAACTTTAGCATTGACTTGGCTTCATTCTGAGCTTCAGGTCTTTTAACATTATCTCCTCTATTTCCTGTATTTTTTGTCTTGTTCTGCTATTAGAATCAGCTGTTGCCTCTCATACCGGGAAGCCAGAACACCCCCACACCTGATGGAAGAAGACAGGTCCTCCAATTAAAATTTGATCATCTTCCAAACATTTAGGAAAACTTTCAAGTGGAAAAGCAATTTAACATGTACAAAATTCTCTATGCTTTAAAGAGGAATTCTCAGTGTTTCAAATGCAAATAAGCCACGTGAAAATTAAGATGCCTTCTGGGCTTACTCTGATCAATGTTGATTCCTTTCCATTTTTTTCTTCAATGCCAACTTTTATCTTTTCTTTATATAATAAAACCTGGTGCTTCAGTCCCAAAGGGATCACTTGCAGAAAGCATCAGAGCAGGCCCTGTCATAGCAATTTATATTGAGAATGTGTGTGTGTGTGGGGGGGGCTCCTTTGATTTATGAAAAAGATTTATGAATATTATCTCCTTACAGCTAGCCACATAATGTCTTTAAAATATGCTAAATAGTCTACCTAGCTCTTCCTTCATCAAAGGGTCACATTAGTTTTTACATTTTATTGATGCTTTTTTTTACAACTTTCTCACTTCCCAGTGCCCCCTCCTCACTACCCTACCTTATAAGTACAACAGCAATCACTTAAGTAAAATTACACAGGGGGAGTCTTCAACCTTTTTTTTTTTTTTTTTTGGAATGGACCCTGTTGTCAGTCTGGTGAAAACTATAGACCCCATCTCAGAATAATGATTTCAAATGCATAAAATACATAAGAAAATGCAAAGGAAATAAATTATACTGAAATAGTTATTAAAAAAATTTGTTTTAATCCAAGTCCCCAGGTTAAGGACCTTGCTATACAGCAACCACAACTGTATGATTATTTAATAGTTCATATCCCTAATGCATCACCTCTCTCCCGAGAAGAACAAGGGATGCTCCCCAAATCTGTCCTCTGGACCAGATATTGATCATTGCATTTGAGCAGAATTCTGTGGTTTAACATTGCTTGCATTTGCTTCATTTTTGTCATCGTGTACATTGTTTTCCTAGTTCTTATTTCTTAGCTCTGCATGAATTTTTTATACAAACCTGCCCATATCTCTACGAATTCCTCATATTTGTTATTCCTTGTAGAACACCGATATTCCATGATATTAATATATTAAAGCTTGTTCTGTCATTTTCCAATTGATAGATACTTTCCAACATTGGGATATATGCCCAATAATATAATCTTTGCTGGGTTAAAAGGTATGAATAGGTCAGTAACTGTTCTTGAATAATTCCAAGTTGTTTCCCAGAATGGTTAGACCAATGTAGTGAGTATGAGGTAATACTTCAGAGGTGTTTTCATTTGCATTTCCCTTATTGGTAGTAATTTGGAACATGTTTTCACATGACTGTTGACGGTCTGCATTTCTTCATTTGAAAACTATTGGGAAATAGATATTAGTCATATATATACATATATATATAAATTTTCTACAGATTTTGAATGTCAGACCTGTATCAGAATTGCTGATGCAAAGATTTTTAATTCCTTCTATGTGGATTCTCATCTTATTCTAGATGCATTGATTCTGTTCATGTAGAAGCTTTTTAATTTTATATCATAGAAATTGTCTCTTTGTATAATTGCTTCTATCCCTTGTCTGATTATAAAATCTCCCCCAGTTGTGAAATATATAACCTTCCATTCTCTATTTTTTAAAATGATGTGACATTTTATTTGAGTATTTAGGTGACCACTTATATTTAGATCACTTATCTATTTGGAATGTATCGTAGTTTACATATAAATTTCTAGTCTAAACTGCTTAACAGTTTTCCCAGCAATTTTTGGAAAGTAGGGAGTCTTTCCTCCAGGACTTGGGCTTTTGGGCTTAATGGTAATAAAAATAACAATTATAATGGCTGGCATCATATGGCTCTATGCTAAGTGCTTTACAAATATTATCTCCTTTAATCCTCACAAAAGCCCTTAAAGGCAGGTGCTATCACCATCCTGATTTTGTAGGTGAAAAACTGAGACAATCAGAGGTGAAGTGACTTGCTCAGGATCACACAACGAATAAATGTCTGAGGCTAGATTTGAACTCACATCTTGTTGACCTGATGTCCATCACTTTATGCCATTTAGCTGTCTAGTGTTTATTGCATATTGAGCTTCTGTGTTCATTTACTCTAAGCTTTTGCTTATTTAGCCTGCTACACTGATCTACTTTTCTGTTGTTTAACTATTACAAAGTAGTTTTGATGATTATTGCCTTGTGATATAATTTCCCCTCTGGCCATGCCAGACCCCTTCATTCCTATTCTCCTATGCTCTATCCACATTTACCTTTACATTCTTGACCAAATGTATTTCATTATTTTGTCTAACTCCATAAAATAGCCCCTTGGTAATGTGATTGGTGTAGAACTGTTTTGTATACCTATCATTTCACTGATGTAGGGAGCTTCAAATGAGCAACTTCTAGCAATGCAGATTGGGAACTTTTCAGAAATTTTGAATCTTAGAGTATTGCTTGAGATGCTAAAAGGTTAAACTGTTTGCCCAGACTCCCACAGCCAGAATGTAGGGGAAGCAGAAATTGAGCCCTAGGACTTCCTATTTCACTGTCCATGATATCATGCTACCTCTCATGGAGCTAAATATGGAAATTAATTTAGGTAATATCATGAATCTAATTATATTAGCTTGTCCCAGACATGAAAAAAACCCCAACATCAAACAGCTCTTGAATTATTCATCTTCCTTTCTCCCTGTTGACTTGATCTGATGACTCTACAACGTTAATAACATTGGGTTTTTTCTCCATTTTGGTTGTTTTTTCCCTCTCTGCTCCAATTTCTAACCAAATATCTTGACTAATGTTTTATGCTGGAGCATCATGAAATTGGAAGAAAATCCTAGGAAGTTATCTAGGTTTTCCCACCAAATTATACCCATACCATCCCACAGAGGTATCTATACCAGAAGAGTCAACAACAATCGTTAACAAATTCTGACATTCTGAGATTCTCTTGCTCCCATTTAAGGCCATTTTTGCATTTTGTCCTCCAAAGAGAGCAAATATGTCTAATCATTATCTCTGGATAGCTTGACCCATGACAATAATGGTGACCTATGATATGGAGTTACCTTTGTCTCTTCTAGATAAGTAATCTCAATCCCTTTAGCCTTTCATCATAGGTTATGGTTCCAAAATACTTAATTATCTTCATTCTTCTAAACTCTCTCCAGTCCTCCCCACACCCTTTTATAGATAGATTATTTTAGAATAAAGTTTCTTTCTTACGAGCTTCATTTTCTGACTTTCACTGGGAAAAAAACAAATTCAGTGGCAAATTAAACCATTTTTCTGCAGCTGTCTTACCCTGGCCATTTGTGAGAGATTTTCGGAGTTACCCTCAACCACGTTGGGTGGAACTGGACCTGGAGTCAGGGAGATGAGCTCAAATCTAATCTCAGATCCTTACTAGCTGTGTGACCTTGCATAGGTGACTTAACTGCTGCCTGCCTTAGTTTCCTCATGTGTAAATGATGATAATAACCCCTCCCTCCTAGGATTATTGTGAAGATAAAATGAGAGGTTTATAAAGTGCTTTACACACTATAAGTACTATCTGAATGCCAGCTGTTATTGTTATTAATGTTGAAGCATCATTTTATGGGCCCTTTTTCTTAAATTCCTAAGTATTGATACAAAACCTTTGAAAATACTCTTTTGCTGATAATGCAAAGCATTACAATCATGTAATACAACAGCAATTATCTCTCACTAGCAACAACTAAAGCTCATACAATTATATTCCCAGCAGTAATTGAAAGCACTTATTTAATTAACTCCTTACTGCTGTGAGATCTGGCATATTACCTGAATATTCATGCATTTTTCAGACAAATACTATCCCAGCAAATCCTAGCATCTGGGATCCAGGAGTTAAGTTTAAATCATTGGTAAAGAAACACCATAATACTCCAGACATTTCCCTGGAGGACTATTGCAAAATTCTGGGAACACACTCAGGAAGAAAAATGCAGTAGATGTCCGAGCATGGTACTCCATAGAATCTCTTTCAGTTTTCTGAGAGTGTTCATGAGACAGCTGATGGCACAGTGGATACAGGGCTAGGCCTGGAGTCAGGAAGACGTGAATTCAAATCCAACCTCAGACACTTTCTAGCTGTGTGACCCTGAGAAAGTCACTTAAGCTCTGTTTGCCTCAGTTTCTTCAATTGCAAAATAGGGATGATAATAATAGCACCACCCTTTCAGGGGTGTTTTGAGGATCAAATGAGATAGTGTTTGTAAAAGTGCTTAGCACACTGACTGGAACATAGTAAGTGCTACATAAAAATTGACTATTATTAATATTGTTATTAATTAGCCTGGGTTATGTGAGTAGAGAAAAGAAAAGACATGCAAGAGATGTTGTGGAGGTAAAATTAATGAGACTTTTGAAAAATTTAATAAGACTTGGCTTAGATATAGGGCATGAAGGCGAATGAAGAGTTGACTTGAGGATGACTTCCAGATGGCAAAAGAATTATGAAGATCAAATGAGAACATATTTTCTAAAAGCCTGTTAGCATGTGGCTGGCATATAGTAGGAGCTCTCTACCTGCTTACCTTTCTCCTCCTTCCTTCATTTGATAAGAAATTACAACCCTGGATGGATAGTTCTTTGTTCATTTCAAGGATGTCACCAAGGAGTCATTTGGGCCTCTGTACTTTCCAAATTCTATATTGATGCAAACAAGCTACGAGGGTCTCTTTTAAAGGATGGGAAATCTGGGACATGAGAAAATGATGTAGCTATTTTCAGATTCAAGTATGTCCTACAGTTTGAATATAAAGATACCATATGTTAACGGAAGGAGAAAAATTATAGATGAGGAGACAACTTTGGATTCGGTAGTTTTTTTCATTGAAATCATCTCATCACCAAACCCTTGAAGTTGACCTTGGCCAATGATACACAATGAAAGACGACCTATAAATAGTCAGTCTATTAAAAGCCCACATTCATTTTAGCTTCTAATCAGTCATAAGGCAACAAAGAATGTGACTGAAGTTATCAGGCCTGGATTTCCCACTTCTGCCCTGATTTCTAGCACATTCTCAATGAGTACTCCAAGCTAGCATTTGTCTTTTTTTCGGTTTTTGCTCTTAACAGTCTTAAAGCCAGCTAAGTGTCTCTAGGGGAGGTGAGAAGAGAAAAACACTTAATGCTTTGAAAAACTCTGCCTCACTCAGCTCTGCTGAAGGAAAGAAACCTTCTTTTGACAGAGGCTTGGGGGGAGGGGGCAGCTGGAGGGTAGGAATCTATGTTGTTGTTTTCTTCTGTTTATTCTTTATGAGAAAGCAGGGTCCCAGGATAACGGTGCCAAGGGCCTGACTGTTTTATAGATCCTGATGTTTCCAGGGCAATTGTCCCATATTTCTCTGCCTTGGCTTGCGTTGGAACCCTTCGATTCTTAGGCAAGTTGGAGGCCAGATGTAGTGGTCATTTTGGTATCGAGCTTAGCTTTGAGTATATTACAGCAAGTGTTCTTAACATTTTTGTGTTGTAGCCCCTTTGGAAGTCTGGTGAAACTTAGACCTCTTCTCAGAATGTTTTAAGTGCATCAAGTAAAACATCTAGAATTACCAAGGAAACCAATTATGTTGAAATACAGTGATATGTAGATATAGATATACATATATATGTATGTATATGTAGAGACACACACTTATATTTATATATAGAAGGACTCCAGGTCCATGCCAAGGTTTATGCAAAATCTCTCTCCTAAAAATATTTCATTATTAGTATTCTCTCCTCCCACCACCATCCCCTACATACATTCTCACATAAGTTTGTTAGCTTAAAAACACTTATAATTTCCATTTACCTGTAACTTTACCTAGCTTAAACCATCCAATCTTAATGCCATCGACCTTATTTATGTGGCTCCTTCAGAGTGCTATCCAAATCCTGCATTGTCATGGTGAGACACCTCACCTAAATACCAGTCTGGGTTTAGCCACAACCATGACCTTTATGTGACCTAATTTCCTCAATCTTTCCATACATGTGCCCCTGAGCTTCTTGGGAAAATCATGCGTTTTGCAAAGCCCTTTGCAGATCATTAAAAAATGTAGATTTTTCCTTTTTCTTGCAGCTCTTGACCCTTTTTCCTTGAGGAAGGAAATGCATCGTGGAAAATGGCCTGGCATTTTACAGGCCTGACAAGGCTCTTTGCTTAGACTCTAGCTTCAGGTTCCCCTTAAATCCTGGTTTTTTCTAACCACAAAGCCTTACTGGGGAGCACCCTCTGAGCACTGATGGACTAGCTAGAGTCATGGAAAAGGTGGATTTAGAATCCTTTCTTTGGATTAGGAAGAAATTGATCAAAGAGGAGAAAACTTACAGGAAGGGAATGAAGAGTTTTTCCATCTCTAAAATTGCTGTTCCATCCAGCTGTCTTTTTATCCATCCTGACTGATGGATCGACTGATTTGTAAAATACAGGAATTGTCAGAGAATCATAAAGTTATTTGGGAATTCTAATTCCCAAATTAGATTAGCACTGTGCACTTTTGCCCCCAACTCCTGAATTTGTTAAAATTCCAAACAAGAAGTGAAGCTTCCTTTGGTCTCATAATTGCCAGTAATTTCCAACCCTAATGGCTCACAAAATTTACAAAAGTGATTATATTTCAATTTACTTATTTTAAAATAAAAATAATATGCCTTTTTGGCTGTTGTATGTGTGTGGTGATCAAATACTACAGGATACAGAAACTGCAAAAAGCTTGGGTTTCCCTAAGGCATTAGCTTAATAGCACATTTTTAGACGATTAAATTATACATTTGAAGTAAAAGATAAAATTCTCTAAGTAATTTAAAGCAAATACACAGGTGTAGATTTTTTCCATTAAAAATATTAAGCAATTAAAAAAGAAGGCATTCCATAAAGTGTTTTGACCTCTCTCTATATCTGCTGAGGCAACAATAAACTTTGATTCACTATTTTAAAACTGAGTTGAAAATACTTGCTTCTTCATGCTTTGGAAGACGAAATAAAATATAGTGCCTCAAAAGCATTATTATAACAACTTGAGTCTTATTCTTAACAAGAGCATGAAGGTATATGATGTGAAATGCAAAGACCCCTAGAGTAGGTATTAGAATTTCTGGGGTCTAGACTTAATTCTGATATTGACTTGCATGTGACCATAACCTCTCTCGTCTTGTTTTCTCACCTGCAGAATAAGAGTTTGCGTAAGATGACATCTAAAGTCCCTTCTAGCTCTAACATTCTCTGACTTTGTATGGCAGCTAGAGTTTGTTCCTAAGTGATATTTCCAAATAAAAGGGTCTCTGGAGATTATTTTTTTTCATGAAAAATGCCAAGGTCAGACCTTTTTTGTATGATCAAAATATGGGACATTTGTTGATGATGTACTTTGTACGTTTGACTAACACTACATAACTCTTGAAATTTGATAGTTTTCTTCTAATATGGACTCATGGAAGCTGAGACAAAAACACCTCCTTTCTTGCTACTTATGCTCACAGATATTTTTTCAGTCATTTCTTAGCTTGCTTTTTATAGACCATCATGTCTAGAACACACTAAAGTTATAAAGTATGGCCTAAAAGCTCTATGATAATAACCTAGGTCAGTTATTTACATTGTGATAAAATGGGGGAAAGAATTATGTTTCTCATTCTTTGATGTTTTCATCTTAAGACCACAGGGAACTCATGTGATCATTTTGTGTATTAAAGTGAAATGTATGTTTTGAAACATTAGGTTATTGTATGGCTAAAGACTAAAATAATGTCTGCAACGTGGAAGAGCAATGAATACATTCAATACTTTCGTTAAATTCATTAATGCTTTCAGTAAATGGAAATCTGCTCGAATTCCAAAATATACCCAAATTTCATTTATTTTGCATTTCAGTAAATGAGACTGAGCCTGGACTCAGTCAACAATTTAAATTTGGACACCTGTAATAAAGTCATAGGTTCTTACTTAAGCTAAAAGATAATTATTCTGCATTAAAGAACTCATAATATATACATTTTCAGGTACTTGTTCTGCTAAAGATTTTGTGTTTACTTGTGACACTAGAATGTCTATAGGTAAGTTTTATATCGCATTTAATTATGACTAGGAAGTAAGAATATTTCAGGCTATGTACTAATTATGCTGTGCATTTATGATACTAGTATATCTACATATGGGTTTTATGTTACGTGTAACTATGTCTATCCGGTAAGAATAATGCAGACCAGATACTAATTATTTATGTACCTAGAATCAGATAGCTACGAACCAAATTTAGTTACATTATGGTAAGTTGCCTAAATTCAATGATAGTCACAGTATTTTATCATTTTTCTATTAATTTAGCTAATGCTATTTAAAAAAAATTTTAAAACAAGAATCAACTGTAGAATAAGGTGTTTTGGTGGTATCTTTGTATGTGTATCTTGTCATGAAGATGTGTTCTTTACCTTCTGGTAATAAACTTTACAGGTATCACTGTTTTCTCATTTATAGTCAAACCACATAGTGCTCTATCATCCAATATTTACAAATACTTTTAGGGGGAATATCTCCCTCATATCAGCAAGTTCAGAGGTCATTATTCACTTTCCCACATGCCCTTAACATGACAGAGTATCACTTTTGTTGCTTTTGGGGGGAAATTTTCACAATTCCCTAGAGAAATCAATACAGGAAATTGATTTCACCTAAAGCTTTATTATAACTTCAATATAGTTGTATGAAGTGGTTAATTTTCTTTCTATCCATAAGGCTCCTTCCCTAAACCCTCCCCTCCTAATGCTACCGCTTTCACAAGATTGGCTTTGAGATCCTAGTGTACAGATGTTTTGTTTTGTTTTGTTGTGAAATCAGCAACCAAAAGAAAGAAACGAAAATGACAAATTAAGTTCCTTGGCATCTTCCTTTCCAGGCTTGCAGATTTAGTATCAATTTTTGATAGGTATTAGGGTTAAAAACTAAATTCAAGCTGAAGGTTTCCAATCTCAGTCATGAAAGCTCATCTTCAAAGATTTTGCGTTCTATTAAGGGAGCTAAGAAGAGCAAATATGAAAAATGTGTGAGTGGGCCACATGTAACACTAGTGGGTGGTGCTGTGGAAGATACTTCATCGTTTTTATGGTCTTGCTTCTGGAAAGAGCAGAACTGAATGAATCTCATGCAGGCCTCTGTTTTCTTCTCTAGACCTTACCTGTGTCTAGCTTTTTCCTTTTATTTCTTCACATCAGAGGTTGGAGACTTAATTAGCCACCCTCTGTCATGTAACAACTAGCTCACTTTTAGCCTCGATACAATATAATGGCCCTCAGGTGCACATGGTGCTTCTCTCTGCTGTTTTATGGAGTTTATATCAGGTTTATAAAAAAGGCATTCATACAATCTCAATGGCTCAAAGCCCCCAGTTTGGAAAATTCCTAACCTTTAGATTTGCTTGACTCACTGTCCTGTGATAAAATTTTGAATAGATATATACTATTTTATATGGATATAAATAATCCCTGGCCGCTTAATGTTTGAAACAACAATGAGGATACAAGACATGTTTTGGTAAAAAGGAGTGAACAGAGTACATTATAGTGTCTGGAACCCAGCAGGAATAGGGAAGAAGACAAAAGGTGGACCTATTCTGTTGACTCTCCTCAGTCCTTCAAGAAGTGAATATAGCCACTTGCCCAAGGTCTCCCAGTGCATCCTGGGTCATCTCCAGTCATCCTGATGAATATCTGGTCACTGGATTCAGATGACTCTGGAGGAGAAGTGAGGCTGGTGATCTGCACAGCCCTCCCTCACTCAAAACAAAGTCAAGTGCAAGTCATGTCATCGTTTCTCTGATGGCATGGTCTTCTTCAGCAATGAAGGACAAACACAACAATGCCACTAACTTCAATCTGAGTCTCTTATCCAGAGGTGCCTATCCCTCCTTTCTCTGCTGCAGCTCAACGCCCCCTTGCCAATTCTTTCTAATTCTTGGTGCTCAGTCCTGAGTGGGGCTTTGGATGCTGTTGCTCCTCTGCTGACGCTGATTTGTGGCTGTTTAGCTCTTGCAGTCCCTACTCCTTCCTCTCAATCTGTCTCTTGCAGACATGTGTGTATGTGTGTGTATATGTATGCATGTTTTCCTTTAAGATTTCCTGGATGTATCTCAAGTCTACCTTCTGGCTCAAAGATCTTGACGGTCCCAAACATTTCCCAGGACTAAGAAGGAATATTTTTTTCTCTCTGAAGTACAAATCCCAGAATGCCAGGCAGTTCTCAAACCCCACTATATACACAAAGCAAATACAAAGTAATTTTGGGAATAAGGAAGAATGACAGCAGTACGGACAGGGACATATTCTGGATTGGCTGCCATGAGCCTAGACAGCAAGAAATGGGTGAAGAAGAAGTATAGCCCTTCATTTCCCTCACTCTCAGTGATTTTGTTAGTGGGTTCTGTTGTCATCTTAATGCAGATAACCCCCAGATTAATATAGAAAGTCCTCAGGAACTCTAGTCCCACGTTACCCATCACATGTGAGATATTTCCCACTGGATGTTCTGTTGGCATCTCAAACTCAGCATATCCCAGACAAGAACTTACTATCTTCTTCTCTCCTGTGTCATACCCCAAATCCACCCTACTTCCAAATTGTTATACTTCTGTTGGAGATACCATCATGCTTCTAGATTATCAACCTTGTTGTTTTTGTTCAGTTGTTTTCAATTGTGTCCAACTTTTCATGATCTCAGCGGGAGTCTTCTTGGCAGAGATACCGAGTAATTGCCATTTCCTTCTCCAGCTCATTTGACAGATGAGGAAACTGAGGCAAACAGGGTTAAGTGACTTGCTCAGGGTCACACAGCTAGTAAGCGTCTGAGGCCAGATTTGAACTTGGGAAGATAAGTCTTCTTGATTTCAATCCCAGAGCTCTATTCACTGTGTCATCTAGTTGCCCTCAATTTTTGCTCTCCCTCATCCTCCATATCCAATCAGTTGGCAAGTACTATTGCTTTCACTTCTACGTATCTTGCATTCATTCCCTTAACCATTCTCAAGCAGCTAGCATCCTAATTCAGGCCATTGTCACCTCTTAATTGTACTGTTCCAATGGCTCCTTTCTAATTCTTCTTCCACACAGCTGTCAAATTTGTATTCTTGTCATAGGTTTAACCATGTCACTTCCCCACTCAAAAAGTTTCAGCGGTTCCCTGTTTCCTCTAGAATCAAATACAAAGTCCTCTGGCCTTTAAAACTCTTTCTCATTTTGTTGCATATTACACCCCTTCATGAACTTTCTGTCCCAGCCAAACTAGCCTCTTTACAAGACATCCCATCTCCTACTTCTGCACCTTTGCCCAGGCAGCTAGATGGTGCAGAGGATAAAATGCTGGGATGGAGAGGAGTTGAGATCAAATTTGATGTTAGAAACTAACTGTGTGACCCTGGGCAAGTCATTTAACCACTGTTTGCTTTTTTTCCCTCAAATGTAAAATGGGAATAATAACGACTTCTCAGGGATGCTGTGAGGATCAAAGGTATTGTCTGTGTGCCTATCACTGCGCCTGGCGTGTATCAGCTACTATGTATACACATGCTTATTATTTTCCCTCTCTCCTCTCCCCTCTCCCCTGTACCTGGAATGTACTTCTTTCCCATATCCATCTCAAATGGTTTGTTTACTGGCTTTCCTTCAAAGCCCTGCTTAACTGCCACCTCTTAATCCTCTCAGTTGCTAGCGTCTCCTAGAAATTACCTTGCATTTTCTTTGTATATGCATGCACAGTATTTACTTTTTTTACGCATGTTTTCTCAAATGGAACATGTAGGAAATGTTGGGGGAAATGTCTTTGTATACCCACTGTTCAGGTTGGACACATCTGGGAGGCAACAAGTTGTAGTGTGTAGAGTGCTAGATTTGGAGGTAGGAAGACCTAGCTTTTAATCCTAGCTTTTATGTCTGCTAGCTATGTGTCCCTGGAAAAGTCTGTTTGCCTCAGTTTCCTCATCTACAAAATGAGAAAGCTGGACCTGAAGGCTTCACACATCCCTTCCAATTCTAAATCTCTGATTCTCTGAGTCTATGATAATGTTAATTGATGGACTGACTGATTGATACCATCAGGGTCTTTGTCATTGCTCTTCAGTCGTGTCCAGCTCTTTGTGACCCCATTTGGGTTTTTCTTGGCAAAGGCATTGGAGTGGTTTGCCATTTCCTTCTCCAGCTCATTTTACAGATGAAAAAACTGAGACAAACAGAGTTAAATGACTTGCCCAGGGTCACACAGTTAGGAAGTGTCTGAATCTGGATTTAAATTCAGGAAAATAAGTCTTCCTGACTTCAGACCCAGCATTCTATCCACTGTGCCACATAGCTACCCTGTCAGGGTCTTTAGCTTTAAGGATTAGCATCAGTTAACTTCAGGGATTAACAAAGCAGAGTCCTCTGGAAAATGATTGCAGAAGGTCTGTGACTTCAGTTTCTCTAACAGATTCCAGTGGAAGCAGCTAAGTGGCTTAGTGGATGGAGGTCTAGAGTCAGGAAGACCTGAGTTCAAATGTGACCTCCTGGGCAAGTTACTTGACCCGTGTTTGCCTTAATCCACTGGAGAAGGAAATGGCAAACCTTTCCAGTATCTTTGCCAAGAAAACTCCATATAGGGTCACAGAGTTGGACACAACTGAACAATAATAACCGATACCAAAGGGCTTTTGCTGCTTTCTAAGTTAAATCAGTTCAGTCCAACTCATTCACCCTCTACCTGGTCAAGTCTCTGAATCAAAAGAACTCATACAGATCTTTACTCAGGCTTCTTCATTATTAGTATTTTTCAGGAACTCCAGGCATGTGTAAGAGCTCAGAAAAGACTCTGGATAATAGAGTTCCTGACCTTCTCTTCATCTCCTGAGGGTTTTTGATGGAGAATTTGGAAAACAGGGAACAAGAGTAATTTTGGAGCATGAGGCAATGTTGGGGGGGGCGTAACTTGGCAAGATGAGGTGTTGGTGGAGCAGGAATGGAGGCTTTCAACAGCCTAACAATAAAGGGCCCTCATTACCTTTGTGCAGAAGAGAGAACACCAGCAGGTAAAAGAAGGTGCAAAAGAGAAGGTAGAAGAGTGTCAAAGATGAACTTTTTCCATAACCAAAAGGACATGAGTTCAAATCCTGCTTCTGTCACTTCTTGCCTGTGTAAATCTGGGTAAGTTATTTAATCTGTATGCACCTCCATTTCCTTATCTGTAAAATCAGAGGGTTGGACTGTGACCTCTGAGAGTCCTTCCACCTGTGGTTTATGATCCTACTTCAAAAGTTTACTTAGAGTCAACCTTTTCTCTTCAGAGAATAGATGGAAAGAAGCCCCCTGCACATTAACCAGGCCCTGAGGTGCCCAACTCTTCTCAATGTTCTATTCTGCCTTGAATTATGGAGAGTACCCCTCTGCCCTCCCAACCAGAAAAACAGATTCCCTTCCATCTACCCTCTCGAATCCTACTTATGAAGCCCTCCTCTTCCCTAGTTTCCATTTCTCACTGACCAAAGTAGATTGGCTTTATGATGGCAGACACAGAAATTGGATGGGGGGATGATTGTTAGGAACAGGTTCAAGTTTTCTTGTCTGAGACTAACCAGGTTTGTCTCCACATCTTCTGCTGCATACAAGTTCTTATATGCTCACCTAGAGAAAATTATGATCCCATCTTCAGTGAAACAGATGTTTCAATCAATAAAAGAGATGAGGGGCTCTTGTGCATATGACCCAAATGGTAGTTTTTAAGTTTAAATGAAATTAAGTTTTCAAATTTTTAAAACACATAAGAATTAAATACTTGGCAAGAATACCTATAAATGCCATATGGCATAATTGTCAGATTTTGCCCTTAAATTCTCTGCTATCTGAATGTACAAAATCTCCAGTGCTTTAAGAACCACATGCTTTTCCAAAGAATTCACTTAAAAATAGAAAAAGACTGGGCCATTAGAGATGCTTTAAGGAGAGGCTGGTGTGTGTGTGTGTGTGTGTGTGTGTGTGTGTGTGTTGTAAAATCAAGCAAAGAACAAGGTGTGGGCACGGGAAAACTTGGGCATCATTGTAAGACATTATAAAACAATTAAAGTATACAATGAAAATAGAGAGTTATTGCTTCTTCCTCATATTCCTGCTTCTCAGCTATAATGACTTTTTCAAAGGTTACCAAGGACCTCCTAATTGCTAAGTCCAGCAGGCTTTTCTCCATCCTCATCCTTCTTAAAATCTCTGCCACTTTTGACCCTTTTGCAGTCCTTTTTCTTGAATGCCCCCTCCTGCTTCTCCTACCTGGCTGACCAACATTTCCATATCTCACCCCCTCTGCCCAGGGCCCTCTTTTCTCTTTTCATTCTAAGTAAGCTCACTCATTCAATGATTATCTCCATACAGAGATCATCTAGCTCCCACCTCCTCATTTTTTACATAGGAGGAATATTGTGACTGGCCCAATATCATCAAAGACACGATTTGAACCCAGATTTTTAAGCCCAGGGTTAGCCCTTTTCCAGCCCTCGTCTTTCCCTCATCACTTGTTAACATATTCAATGCAGAATTTATTACTTTTCCCCTTAAACTTGACCATCCCCTCCAGTTCCCCTACTTTTGGTGTCCCATCCTTCATGTCATCCAGATTCATAATTTCATAGTTATCCTTAACTCTTCCCTCTCCCTCACAACCCGTGTCCAATCAGTTTCCAAGTTATCTATTCTACCTCCATAACATATTTCACATCTGCTCCCCCTTTTTCACCAACAGTCAATATCCTAATTCAGGGTCTTCATCACTTCTCATCAGGACTAGTACAATATTCCTCCTAATTGGCCCCCACTTCTTTCCAACTTATCCTCCACTTAGCTGCCAAATTGATACATGTAACACAGGTCTGACCATGTCAATCCACTGCCCAAGAAGCTTCTGGGGCTTCCTATTGCCTCTACATGAAAATACAAATTCCTCTGGTTAGCCTTCAAAGTCCCTATCAATTTGGATCCAGCCCGTTTTTCCAGACAACTGCATCTGACTTTCCTTTATGCACTTCCCATTCTAGTGAAGCTGATCTATTTGTTGTTATCTGTATAAGACACCCCATCTCCTGTCTCTCTGCTTTTGCTCAAGATATCTCTCAGGCCCAGAATGTCCTTCCTCCTCACCTTTACTCTTTGGACATCCTTGCTCTCTATGAGGCTCAGCTCAATCACCACCTCCAACTCAAGGTCTTTCCTGATACCACCAATTCTTAGGGCTCTCACCTTAAGTTTGTATTTGCATTTACTTATTTGTATTCATGTTGTACCCTTCCAGTAGAATGTAAGTTCCTTAAGGGCAGGGACAATCTTTTTTTTAATTTTGTCTCCTCTGGGCCTCGCAGTACCTTGCATGCAAGTAGACACTTGATAAATGCTGTGGAATTGAATCATTTCCTAAATTCCTCTATGTTTCAGTGAGGAATAATTAAATAAAAAGCAATACAATTTTAAATTTTGGCAGTTGTTTAAAGTCTACCAGTATTAAATAATCATAACACAATGTCTATTCTAGACATTTTGCATCTTCTATAAGTGAAAAGAAGAGATATATTAAAG